>NC_091125.1:70304120-70616620 GCF_040183065.1 Periplaneta americana
GTAATTTGAATCTTACTCTTTCTCTCTAGCTTTCTCCATTCTAGTCTAATTTTTCGCGTTTCTAATTTTCCCACTCATTTTATTCTCCTTTCATTTTCTTTTACTTTCTGCTTTGTCTCTACTTAGCCCTTCTTCTTTCTAGCTTGCTTTTACATGTCTTTCAGCTTTCCTTGCCTCTTTCTTTGTTTCTTAATTTTGTTTTCTTTCTTTGTTATAAGAATCATGTGTTCAAGAAAAAATTATTGGTCAGCAATTTCTCTTCCCACTATGATCATAATTTCCTGCAAATGTCTCTGAAGATAAATGTAGGCCTAATCTCAATTTTATTATTTTCCTATCGCAATATTTTTACTGTTCTCTAAGTTTTGGCTTTTCTAATTTTGTCCATTTCTTGCCTTTTTCATTCCCTTTTCCTTTCTTCTTTTCTTCATTTAACATTTTGTTTTCCTAGGTTTCTTTATAGATTTCTTCCCACTTCCCTTCTTTCTTTGTTTCTTTTTATTTCTTCATTTTAATTTTATTCTTTCTTCTTATTTTCGTCCTTTCTTCCTTCACGTTGCCATCAATAGTCAAATAGTCGTTGCTACATCCAAGGTTCGAAGATTAAAATCCGACAAAATTCTTTGCATGACTTCTGTCGGAAGGCAAGTAAAGCTTGGAGGCCTACATTCTAGATTCACAACATGTATAAGAGCCGTCTCGGATGAAAGAACTTCGAGCGAACTTTATCTGCCATTTCTCACTCATGTCTCAATTAAACTCAGGCCGAAGTCCGTGCGGTAAGAGAAAGTGTCTGACGTTTAACACGAGCTCTAAGAATAGCGTTGCGCCACTCCGCCTAAAACATCGCTACGTAGCACTCTTTTCCATCAGCGGCAAATACGCCTGTTTCCAAGACAATCTAAAAATGCAATGCGGATATTGGTTCTAAGGATGTTACTAGACTTTCCATATGCTGCTGTTAACCTTGAATCAAAGTATAGCAAAAGGAAGCACGTGCTGAGGAGTTAAACGGCATTTTCTTTCCTCACACCAAGTGCAATTATCCTACTATGAAGGACAACGAATAAAACAATCCAGTGATCTCTTCCATATCTTAAGATAATTCCAATCGGCCATTTTTCTTGTTTTATATTTTTCCATATATCTTTAACGACGACACAGAGAGAAATATAAAAGATACGCTCGGTTTCCCGTCCTTACTATAGGAATGTCTACGTGACTTCTAAGGTTGTTGGCCACTTTTCTCAAGCGAAGACGCTTCATTCTATTGAAGGAAATTAGGTAATTTTGAACGCGAAAAAAAGAAGGAAAAATAACCTAATGTGCTACAACACACAGAAGGAAAAATCTTGTCACTAAGTAGTCGCCAAGAAAGCACAGTGTCCTCAGTCGTAGGGTCAGGTCGTATCTATGTCTACCAATATCGCCTAAGTGACTATTATTCGTACCGTGCTTTTTTTTTGTCCTTGTAGCAAGACACTTTCCATACGATTAATCATGAATGAAAACTCGCTGATCTAATAATGTGTATTGCATTACCATGAACAACATTGAACGCCACTGAATGGGAATCTGTTATATACTAACGATCTTACTAATAAAAACTCTATATACAGACATTTAACTGTCTTATACTTATACAATGAGTAGCTCGTTTATAAGTCGTGTGTAAATTCCTTACTAATAATCACTACATACGTCGTGTATAACAGTATAACTGTTACACAGCTACGTCATAGTTTCGTCATTACTTCGTTACGAAAGGTAATAGAATATCTGAGGTTCTCTACTGGATCCGGTAGAGCGCTCTAGTGTGGCGTGTTAAATTTCGATAATACTCCTGGCTCTAATCGATTACCACACTACATTTTGGTCAAAGAGTACAAGCTACAGCAATATTATTTTAATAATTCTATGATCTTTGATTTGTTCTTCTGTGGTTACAAGGTAAACATCATCATAAAATGACAGTCGATACGAACAGCTGTTAAAGGGGCGGCCATTTTTTCCCTATATACAACGCTTAAACAAGGGGTTTCGTGTATAGAACTACTGCAAAGCAATTCCCATTGTATAGTTACAGCCTGTTTATACGTCCATAGCTTATTCACGGTTTATTAGTAACGTTTTCTGTCTCAAATCTACATAAGTCTCGTATAAAAACTATACACAGTTTATTAGTAAGACTGTAATGCTCTAACCTTTGACGTCTCTTCAGCCTGTGTTATTTGTCCATACCACGCAACACAAAACATTCCTATGTTCTATCCAGGGGAAAAGTAACACTATTTCCTCTTCAGTCGCACTCAATCTATGCCGATGGCATTTACCTGAACGAAACCTGTTTCCTGGCAATGGTTTTTATATGGGTACAGGTCTACCAGTACGAAGAAGACCTTAAGTGGCCCGAAAAGACAAATACCGATATCATTAAAATGAATATGAGGGAAATGGGTTGTGAGACTTTGAGCTGAGTTTGTATGCTTCTCACAAAGATACGAGTAGTTCGAGGGACACTCAGAAGGTAATGTCTAATTTGTTTACCCCCGAAAATGACAAAGCTAGGGAAATTAATATATTATTATGATGTACCAAGGTATATATGATATTTCCGTGCAGATATTCTGCGTCATCATATATGATGAAAGATGAATGGAACGGAGAAAAATTCTCTCCGGCACCGGGATTTGAACCCGGGTTTTCAGCCCTCCGTGTTGACGTTCTATCCACTAAGCCACACCGGATGCCCATCCCGATGTCGGATCGAATCCTCTCAGTTTAAGTTCCACCTCTTCAGTTCCCTCTAGTGACCTACCTTCATGCACTGCGTCATAGATGTATGACAGTGGCACAATGTCCACACATGTCCAGAGGTGCACTCGTTATGAGTGACTAAGTGGCCGGGAAATTAAATTTACTGTGTCGCAACATAAATATTTATTCACTTACTGTTTTTTTTTATTTTTTAGAGCTTCCTCTATATTCACACTCTAACTGCCACAGTAGCTCAGTGATAGAGCGCTGGGCTTTTAAGCCAGGTGGCCCGGGTTCAATTCTCGCTCTGCTCTCAATTACCCCGAGTTGAGCAAGCCCGTGATCCAGACAACCAATGGTTTTCTCCAGGTACTCCAGTTCCTTTCGACATTACGTCTGCAATGTGAACCCACCGCCTGTGATAAACTCTGGATAGTCTCTGACGAACGAAATACAGTAGGCTACTCTTCTCGACACTAGCGACATCTATGAGAAGCTCGTAGAGTAGGGGCGATTAACAACAAGTTAAGGGCACTGTTATTGGATAAAAAATATTCACACTCTCACTAGAGAACAAGAAATCTCGACAATTTTATTGTGTGTACAAGTCATCACATCGGTCTGGATCACTTCTTGAGGGCATCTCGTTGGGAGAAGGGCTGCTCTGAGTCCATATTAATTTATTAAACCAAACAAATGGCAATTCGGTGAAGAAATAGAAATTGTTCGTTGCATTTTCTTGTCAATCAGCGATGTGGGACTTTTCGTTGCCTGGCAAAGAATTTGTGCTTTTTCCTCTGCTCAATTTCTAGCTATCAATGACTCCTAAGTTTCCATTATATTAACGTAACGAGTTGTATTATTCGTACAGCATTGTATACCCTTTCGGTCACCGTAATAAAAGAGCGATCCGATATTCACCTGCTACTAAAGATGACCTTTTTTCAGTCACACTGGTAATTCACTCCCTCAAAATGCTGATGGTGACTGATGAATTTCAACGAACTCATTGTGCTCGCAATTTAGAAACACCATCACGTATCGGTCCTTCGAAAGAGCGTTCCTGTCATCCTCTACTATGATTTACTAATACGACTATGCCATCAGGTGAAGCCAATAAGTAATGAGTGAGAAACTGAAATATCCACACATCGCAGTCAATATTCGTTTTCACAGTCAAACTTACAAATTAAATTCCTGGTAGAAAACATTATTTTCGCGGCGATTCTCGTAAATTACCATTTCTGCTCAAAGATTGTCATATGTTAAGAGGCGTTGTATGTAAACGCATGGGAAAGTGGTTTATTGAAATTTGCTAGAATTTAAACTGTAGAATGCACAAAAATATAATATGCAATTTTTACAGTTATTAAGGAAGGTATCAAGGTGTAAGACAAACCTTTAGTTGAACAGTTTCTTACTCAGTATTAAATACGATGGGCGGAATTAAATTTGCTCATATACTGTAAGTATGGGTGCACTCGTCTCAAAATTAAATTGTGTTAGGGACTTAACTTTTTGCTGACACGAAGTAGGCTAATTCTTCATAACATAGTCCAAACTAATTACTTACAGTAGAATTCCTGCGATTAGTTATGTTGGAAAAAATTATTTGAGTATCAAAATTCACTCTAATCAAAATGAAGGCTTATTTCTATGAAATACTTAAAATAATTAATTACATTTTTTACATACTGATGTCTACTTTTTAACGTATTTGAGTTCAGAAAATCTACACAAAATTTCAGCTTTCTAACATAATTTTTTGGTGATATTTACACTTAAACTAAAATTAAAAATTAAAAAATATTTTTCACATAGTATGTAATAGTCAATAAAAAATATGATCTGAAAGTTACATTTCACACTTCAAAACATTTTTAATTTGATCCTTGATCCATTATAAGGCTATAAAATGACATCAAATTATAATTGTTTAGTCAACTGTCCAAAGACGGGTCTGAACCTATTTAGTAACACTAATAGGGCGTCACTCATGAGGCAACTAAGCAAGGGAATAATGGGGTATGGCAGCTAGTCGCTTTCCCTCCATTGTATGCATCACTGACTAGTAACATATTACACTAATCACACATCAGATGTGTACAAAAAATTGTTCTACCTCTGACCAACATAAATCTTCAAGTGAGATGTATACTGCTTGATAATAGATTGCATATCAGCCACAACTTCAATCAGAGGTGTAATTCAAATTAATGCTGCAATTTTCTGTGCATCTGCAACTATCAGCAAATTTATAATGATTTTTTCCATGTGTTCACGTACAAACCCCCTTATGAAACGCCCTGTAGCTAATACCCGCAGGTGCTTCTAATTCACTGCCTGTACAGAGACATATGCCCGTGCTGCGCGGATCAGATATATTGTGTTCCATATTCAAAGCGCTTGGAATGGGGCTCACGTTGGCTCGAACCTATGTTACCTTACGCTACGTTAATTTCATTCTAAACCCGTCCTCGAGCTCAGGGTACCTAAGGTAAATTCCCCCCAGCAGAGATAACCCAAGGATTCTGGTGGTAAGCATAATGGAATATGCAAAGTAGATGTTTCGTGTGTGGCGTGATGCCTATGTATGAGAGGCTCATATCTGGAGCGAGCACGAGTCCGTGAAGATAGCAAAAGGAGACGGAATGGCCCATATTAATTAGTTTCCATGGCAACAAAGCGCTCGCGAGCTGGAGGGTGAGAACCAATCAAGATCCGCGGATGAGTTTAAAAGAAACGTTTGTATGTAAGTTGTCTGTCAATCTTCAGTATATGAAGTCTGAATTTCGGTAAATGTCAACAGTGAGGGGAACATTGTCACTGGGACGACTAGGATGCCGTGAGAAAAGGAATACATTTATCGACAGTAATATGATTACCGACTTCTTATAGTAGTCTGAATTATCCTCTTTATGTTATACATAAAAAGTAATATTGTAATTCTGAAAACATATCGCTTCCCGTTACTTTTATTTCAGCGGTGTCTTTCCATATATTTATAGAACGTTCAGAAATAAGGCATGGGAAGGTACACAGTTAAATTTCTTTAGGCCTAAACTATGGCAGCAGCAATTCTCATTTATGACTCTCAATCTTTTAACAATTACTAAGCACATTTTTTAAACCAAAAATAAAATTTTACGCTAATAAAACAGATGTTCAAAATCCTACACAATTCAGTAAACAATGGAGTCCTTTCCCTATCTACGCGATGCAACCATTGCCAAGCGATGAACTCAAAGATTCGTAGACATAGGACGTGGTGTAATCAGTCGGGTAAGTACAAACACTGTTTACAGTTTTAATATTACGTATTACTGAGGATGATGTACTTGTCTAAGCGTTGGAGACACCATGCAGCAGATTCTCTACAAGTTTCAACTTATTTTTTTCTGAGTAAATATATTAGGTCTATTATATATGTATTTATTTACACTGCAAGTGGGCAAGCACCCGCTGGCAGTGGTACAAACAATATAAACAATACACAATAAAATTACAATACACAATACAATTAGATACATAACACAATTATATACACAATACAATAAGAATACACAATACAATTATACACAGTAGGCTACTTACAATTAATAATAATATATAAGATAACCTAATTAATAAGTGAAACCTAATTTTACATTACAACCTACATATGTATAGGCTCTACATAAGTTTCACTGACACTATAGAGCACATTTTATTGACACTATAAATTATCACTGATCGCAACTATTCACTACACTGTAAAACCATAACTTCACTGACTCACCACGCTTCACTGATACAACAGTTCAAATAAGACATACAATACACCCTTATTCATACTTATAAACAAAACTATATTTAAACTAAACTTTCAATTCAAACCAAGGGAGTAACTCGTCAGGCTAAATAAATACATGTCACCTTATAAAAGTGTATCTGTTCAAATTACTGAAAAAAATATTTTTTCGTTAATATTAAAACAATTATTTTATTTAGAGGAGTTACCACTGTATTTATTTACTCATATTTGTATGTGCTACTAAAAATCTTCTCCTTATATTTATATGTGTACATATTTAGATGCTAAAATAATTTGTATTTAAATTTGTATTTTCATGTATAAGCGAAAATAAACTTGTTACTTCTTCTTTACTGTATCTTTTGATGTCAACATCGAGCATGAGCAAAGCGATCGCCGCATCAGTAACGTATAGAGTGGTGTTCTTGTAGTGGGCGGAGTCAGCAAGCTTTCTAAATTAGAAGTTTCCATAACAGAAGATTCCAACGGAGGGACTCCACTGTAGGCCTATTTTATTCGAAAGCTGATAATTCGTAAAATTAAAATAATAAATAGATAAATAGAAGTAACATATTTCATGAATCAATACTGCAATCCAGAACTATAATCAATAAATTTTATTACAAATCAAAGATAAAACGAGAAATTAGTGAGGCACGTAAGTGAAGCAGTGACTCCTTTATTTGGGACAGGAATATAAATTTTCTTAATCAGAAAAGAAGCGAATGGGATAATTCTCTCTTTGAGAATTATGAGTCTAAAATTCTCCGCTGGACGAGTAACCAGCACGTAGTCGCAGGTAAAGCTTGGTGGTGGAGGTGCCATCTCTCTGTGTGCAAGCCACAGAATATTAATTGTGTCAGGTTTCTTGCCTTAGAAAGACCTTCTTAACTTGGCTATGAGTCCTTTCTACCCAGTTGATTTGCTCCTTACACCAGCTAAACCATATGAATTTTTTTTCTTCTTCGCAGAGCCTGCCGTTGAGGACTTTACCGTAACCCTGACAAGAAATCCTTACAAAGTATTCTCAGCCGAAGCCTTCTGAAGTAAGGTCTCTTTATAGAGATGTTACTCCTTTATCCAATCCTTTTTAACCTGTCTTGGGGACAGGGTTCGGCAAACATTTTGAGCATGGGAATGTTGCTCTAAACATGCTTCTTTTTTCTAACTATCAAGCCATTCAAACACTGTGGAAAATCTTCAAGAAGGCGCTTTCCAAAGTAAAAAATTATGGAAGATAACTTAAACATTTTATCAACCAAATCCAAAGTTATGGCATTCAAGGGAAAATATCCTGTCGGATCAAAAATAGTATTAAACAACATTAAAATACAGCATGCTAGCATATTTAATTAGGCTATGTGAAATACCTCATCCCATATGATGAAGATAAAGATTTCGAAACAAACATTGTTTAGTTTCCAGTATACAATCTACAAAATTTGAAATAAATGAATAAACCCAATTCAAATACTATGATACACTTCTACACATTAAGTGGTTCAAAATTTTATTTACGGTAGCGAAAACTTGCCTCTGAACAAATAAAGGAAAAGGAAAATTGAATCTGCAGACGTGTAGTTCTTAAGGCGAATAATGGGATATACAGTATATCTTGAATTGTCTGTGATTATTTAACCACATCCACAATAGCGACATTAGAGAGCATTTAACCATATTTAACTTGGGAAACAAAATTGATTAAATTAAGCAAAGGAGGTTTGAACATATAGAACGTATGAATTCATCTAGGTTGACATAACAGATTTTACAATAAAACCACGTGGAGTCTTTCTGTTGCAAGACCTAGATTACGATGGAAAGATGGTCTATTCTTGCAGCGGAAGGAAGCAAGTAAGAGATCAAGAAGTAAGTAAGCTTTCAAACATTGTTGTTTTCAGTGATTTAGCAGTTATCTTTTTTGCCATTAGATCCAAAATTCATGGATTCAAACCCGAACGAGGATATAAATTCCTTAAGAGAAGAACTACGATAATTTCATATCGTACATTTACTGCCTCTTTTTTGAGAGACATCTCGACAAAACTTACTGGCCACTTGCTCTTCATCTCACCAATTCTCTCTCTCGACCTACTGTATATCTCTGAGGACCAATGTCTTCGATTCGTAAGACTGCAGAGGCTTTTGACTGGCACAGTAGTGTGGCGTGGGCTTACGCTACCACGCTTGATCCCTGGTCCTATCTCCTTTACTTGATTTTCCCCTTTTCTCTTCTTTTAATTATTTGTTCTTTTTAGTTGTCTCTTTTACGTTACCATGTAGTTTAATTTCTTTACGTCAGAGTTCGGCATGTTCTTTACTGTTCCCTTACATTGCTGCAAGGTAGCGGGCTTCATGTTATGAAGCTAGGTTCGAGATTTACTGAGATCCCTTGCTGGGTTCGAGTCTAAGCACGCGGATTGGCTCACTTAAAATATAACGTTCTTTTTTCTCGCTCTTTCCCGGATGGAACCTGGAACGAAACGTCGAGAGGAGAGAGTCAGCAACTCTGCAGGAGAAAACGTCGAGAAGAGCATTCAGCGAACGAATGTCGCCTTACATGCGGCGACATTGGTGTCGCCGCCCGACCTCCAAGTAGCAGGTTTCGACTCCAGTCGGATACGGGCTGAATGTATGATTCTATATTGCCAGTATCAGAAGGAAAACGCACGACATTCGCCTATGTCGCGATGTTGAATGTGGTGTTCTACATATGTGACGATACTGGAGATGAGATTCGGATGTACGAATCTTGAGAGATTGTCATATGATGAAAATACATACATATATAAATACTGTATATATAATATACATATAGGTAATATATATATACATATGTGCTCTCAAAACAAAAATTGATATGCACAATAGAAATTTATTCAGATTACATATAAGTTATACAAATATACACTATATCATCACTTGTGGTAGCTGTGGCGACCCTGGAAAGATACGTCGGTTGCGTATTTTTGTTTACTGATGTGGAACATGGACCTTAATCGGAATGTGTATGCTCGGCCTGACAGCATCAGAGGTGTAATAGAACTGGGTTATATGAAACTGCTGTGCAAGCAGGGAGAATCGGACGCTACTAAGATATATGTACTCATGTATTTTTATTGTAACACTTTTGCTCTTTTTTAATTAATTGTTTGATTATTAATTAAATTCTGTTTTTATGGTGAATAGTGAGTGATTTTATCGTAATGTACTAATGAGATAACTCAAACTCCATTATAAAAAGATACACCGATCTGTCGGTGGAAGCGAATTGCATGCGGAAAGGAAAAAAATATATATCCGAGTTGAGTGGCACGATTTTCTAGGAGGCATCCGAACTGCGTGCCCTCACATACACAGGAATAAACAAACTGTAAGTTATGCAACATTTCCCTTTCAATTTGTTTCACTTAAGACTGATAACTAAAGCTTCAAGAAGCAGCTATGATTGGTAGGCCCATAGTTAAAAACACTACATAGTATATTTGCTTCGTTGAACTTTGGGCAATTGACATGGCGTTATTTCATTGTATTATTATTAATTGCAGTTTATGTTCAACGAATTTATGTTCTCTTCAACATGTTTACTTTTCCTCATTGTTAATTAGCCTAGTGTCTTTTGAAAGCAAAACTTTAAACCATCAATAACAAATAGTTTCTCAATTTTTCACTCACCATGGTAGTAACAGTTGGCTATATGATTGATTCTCCCTCGGGAGTTTAATACATCTAAATATAACAGTTTTCAACAGGTACCGTTACTACAATAATTAACATTTAACACTATTAACAAGTAGTTTGTTTCACTCAGCCTGTCGTGTTGCATTACTGAAGAGAAGCAGCTGACTTTTAAGTACTTACAATAATTGAGGACTTCATCCAAATAACGGCGTATACGCTTATACGCCCGTTTTCTGACGATCAAGGGATTAGATAGTTGAATGCGTATAGTACACTGTAGTAAATTTTCGTAAGTCTAGCTTCAATACATAACACAGGACACAATGTTACGTGTTTACGTTGAACGAGTGAATGCACCTACTACAGCGGCAGTCACACTCACATGCTGTTGCAAGCCGTACTGTAGTAGGCTAATATTCGATGTTTAGGCCTACTTCAGGTTGTCAGTTGCAGCAGTGAATCATGACCGAAAATATAGGAAAAAAGAAGCTTGTGAAGAAAACTAAATGGAAAACTGAATAAAGGAAAATGAATAGAAACAGTGGCAAGTCATACACAACTTGTACAGGCAAGGAAATGGAAAAGAAGTTATATACACCGGTAAGAAGATGATGTTTGAAAATATGTACACATGAAATTTCAAAGGACGATCAACTCTCTATTTTTAAACGCTTTTGGAACATGGGTTCGAAATTAGAATAATATCATTTTATTACTTCTTGCCTTGAAAGAGTGAATCTAAAAGCAGAGAATCAAGAATAGGGATAATTTGTGGAAATATAGTGTTTCCTATAATGGGGGTAAAAAATTTGATGTTATCAATACTTTCTATTGCGTTTATTGCAATTTTCAGAGAAACGATTAATAACAGTTCAGAATAAACTGGTTTCAGGTGACATCCTCAATAATAAAAAGGGTACACACTTAAATCGTCCTCATACAATCACGATGTAAAAGTATAAACAAGTGCAATACACTACATCAGGGGTATTTTCAGCTTGAACCTCATAATCTGCATCATTTGTTTCCTTCAAGATTTGGAAGTGTCGTAGCTGAAACTTTTGAGTCCAACACAAATGAACCCAGTGCCTTTGAAACCCCCCCAAGGCGAAGGACTTAAGAGACCTCTTACAGTTTTTAGATGAAGATGGCCAAAGTTGGCTGAACTCAATGCTGAATAAAGCCAGGACATCATCACACAATGGTGAAGATGACTCTAGCAACAATAGTGATGATGCATAAAGAAGAATAAGACATAAGAACAAGAAAACCATAAACTAAAAATGTAATGTTATTTTTAGACCTACTTGTGTAATTACTAAATAATTTTATTTAATATGTTATGGTAAATGTATATTTCATTTTGTTGAATTTATTTTATTTTACTATTCTCAGACAAAATTATTAAGAAAGTACGAGGTGTTCCCATATATAATTAATTTTCATATGAAGTTAGACACCTAGAACATCAGAATAATTAAAAACAATACTAAAACATATTGTCGCCGGAAAAAGGGCGTATACAGAGTTCCATATTATATTTATTTATTAATAGCAGAACGTATTATTTGCTGTTATGTTTCAATAATTTTGTTTTAAATATCCTCGAAAGTATTTAACAATAATGAAAAACTTTTTCGACGCAACTATGATGAACCTGACAGCTTACAAGCATTGAAATCAGTTTATATCAGAACTACATTTTGCTGTATACGCCCTTATTCGAGTGATGTCCTCAATTATATTTGAGAGTCTACTTAAAATTAATTTTGTTCTGCTTTCGGGGATTCGACATTTCCCTTATGAGAGTCGTTCAAGCGTGTCTTCAAAAATCCCCGCATGAAATTCATTGTTTACTTTTTGGACTTGTAATGATTCCGCATGGAATTCGAGTGCGCCTGTAACACTGAACAACAAATTTTTACTTTTTGTCTTGCTCCGAAATGAAAATAGGTGAATAATACTAGTATGTGTGCCCTAAATTTGAATTTAAAATCCAAATTGCCCCATCACGTACCATTCTCTGGGGAAAGTGAATTGAATTTTTTATTAAACTTTTTTTTCACTGCTACTAATAAAATAACAACAGACTAGGGATTCAAAATGCCTCATGATACTTAAAAAATGTGTACTGGATATAAAAATGATGTTACAGAGTTTAAAACAGAACAATAAAAAATATTTCATGCGTATAATGAAAAAATCTCGGAATTTGAACTTACATTTAAAAGAATTTTCTGGATGACTTCCGTTTATAACTAGACTCGGAACTATATTTTACAAGAAACCAACAATAGTCTTCAAGCATGCTGGATGATGATCTTCCTTTATATTGCCTTTTCATTTCAGATATTTCTTGATGAAATCTTTCCCTATGTTCGTCGCTTACTGCTCCAAGGTTAGGAGAAAAGAAATCCAAATGAGAATGTAAAAGTGTATTTTGAGAGACATATTACACCCCATTTTCTCATATGCACTTAAGATGGTTTCCACAACAAGTTCTATTCTATGAAGTTGTCTGCCCTAGAATTTCCAAGGTAAATGTAAAAAGTGTATTTTAAGAGACATATTACACCCCATTATCCCATATGCACTTAACATGGTTTCCACAACAAGTTCTATGAAGTTGTCTGCCCTAGAATTTCCAAGGTAATTTGAG
The DNA here is from genome assembly GCF_040183065.1 of Periplaneta americana. NCBI lineage: Eukaryota > Metazoa > Arthropoda > Insecta > Blattodea > Blattidae > Periplaneta > Periplaneta americana. Next base: position 70,317,011 of record NC_091125.1, read on the forward strand.
TAAACATCTTTGAAAGCACGCCATGCTATTTTTTCTGTAATGGAAAGCTTTCCTCAAACAGAGAGTCAGCCATAACTTTGTGAATTTGTCAACCGATGAAAATGCCCTCGTTTAATTTGCCTTCACTCAAAATGGCACATTTTTCTTTTAAATACTGAAAACCACACCCTTGTTTGTTAATTGTGTAGACCTAACTTGGAAATATTATGAAATTTACTGAATAGAAGGGACCAATATCTATTTATTGGAAGTACAAAATAACATGTCAACAACCATAAGAAATCTGAAATAAGTCATAAACTCATGAAATGCATTAGGTTTTGTTTTGGTTTACAACTCCCAACCCGAGCCAAATGTTTACTGAGGAGCGCTTATGGAAAAGTGAAATGATAGTATATCTTCAAAACCTTACGTGATACGAAGAAAAGATATTCATTTTCGGATTCAGCGCACACAAAACCATAAGAGACACATTGTTTTAAGTCGGAGCAAAATTCTTGTTGTTCAGTGCATTAACGGGCAGGGACCCCACGCATCACAGTAGAGAACAAAATATAAAATGTGAGAGTCTGCACAATTATTTAATAGGCGAATTCAGGACGGGCCTTCCAGAGAAAAAATGAGAGGAGGAAGATACGGCACAAAGAAGAGGAGAAGGAAATTACATGCAAAAAATTTTCTACTTCTATCATCGTTGTAGTGCGAACTGGAAGACCGCGACTTCGGCACGTGACGCTGTTAGGAAATGTTGTATGAATGGTGGTGTATCTCCTGCTTGGAGTCACTGTCATTGCTACCTGAACACTTGCGCTCTTGTCGCGCGGTTGCCAAGGAGACCCACTATGCGTGAAATTATGCGGAGAGGTTAAGACAATGAGTGGGTAATGGGGCGCCCCTAATCGCTTCAGCAGAGACGGGTCGCTGCGTGCCCGTCCGTCCGTCTGTCCGCTGTCTATCTGTGCCGTCCCAGTCGTTTTACTGTTTTATACACTAAATAGACTTTGGTTAAAGTGTTCCTATGCTTAAAAGCCAGTACTAGGGTATATGGGTTACATGGTAACATTCCCTTGTAATCCAAATTGGTCTTGCACTTTTATTCCAGTCTATTAACCATCTTGCATTCCATTTCCATTGAATTATATAGCAAATAGACCTAAATGGAGTTGAGCAAGCTGAAGACCTGTTACCAAAGGAAATGAGACATCATCCATATAGATTCCGTATTTCTTTCTCAGTGATCCTCAGATCTGTTCCATTATTACTTCTGGTGGATTCCCTTCAAGTTTTATATAATTTAATCCTAGCAACTGATATATTCTGGAGTCGAAACATTTCGTTGTGCCAACGTTCAATTAATTAAATTAAATGTCCCATTCTGAATCAGTAAATTTCTGAACTAAAAATCACATTCTAGACGATAATATATTCTAAACAACATGGCACAAACTAGACCTTTCTACGACTAATGGTATCAAAGTAACATACTTCTTAACGTGAATACTTGCAATGTTTGTGACGTCACACTGCTATGCACCACCACAGCAAGTCCATTTTTGTTTTAGTTAATCACGTACATTATAATTAATATCTACATCGCAAAAAAATAGTTATTTTTTCGTAACAAAGCGTTAAGCAGCTGCGAGCTTACAAAACGCAAGCACGGATACGGCAGTGTGACGTCAGCAGCTGTGGTGAATAAAATTCCTTTTCTCGTATATTGAGAACCAATTTATATTTTGAGTTGTGGTTTTCAGTGCTATCATCAGTTTCCTGTTGTCTACAAGACATGAAAAAAGATATATATCTAAGTTCCTGTTAATAAATCTTCCTAGCCAATACCAGCGAGGTACTCGTATTTTGGGAGAATTTTCCATTTTTTAGAAATAGTATAATGAATTATTGCGTAAGTTTCCTAAATGTATTTGTACAATTTGCACAATTTTGAATATACTACCTGTTACTTTATTCACAGAAATTCTGATACGTGATGGTTTCCACTGAAAATAAATATTTGTAAATTGTACCATTATCATCTTGGTATTCAGCTAGACAGCAAATCAGAAAAAAAAAAAAAAAACAACTGAAGAGAAAATTTCACTAAGATCCCGTGGGAATTGCAGTTAACTGGATAGGTTTTCTTCACGTACATCACTTTTGTGTCTATAATAATTATTTCATTGATGATCTTACGTTACGTCATCACAGATATATTATTATCACCCATCATCATTGAATATCTAATGACCGCTATCTTCAAGATGTTTTACATGAGTTTACTGCTGTTAAAGAGTTTCGTAAAACATATTATGTAGGCTATACAGTAGGCCTATGTTTTTTTGTATTTTGATGAATGTCGTTTTATTTATATTCAACGTCTGAAATCTGTATGCGTTATATGTTTGAGAAGTCTCTATTATGATGAAGGATGAGTGGAAAGGAGAAAAATTCTCTCCGGCACCGGGATTTGAACCCGGGCTTTCAGCTCTACGTACTGACGCTCTAACCATTAAGCCACACCGGATTCCTATCCCGATGCCGGATTGAATCCTCTCAGTTTAAGTTCCACCTCTTAGGTTCCGTCTAGTGGCCAACCCTCATGCACTGCGTCATAGATGTATTACAGTAGCACAATGTCCAACACATTATATGCAGAGGTGCACGCATTACGAGTGACTAAGTGGCCGGAATCCGACGGAATAAGCGCCGTCTTAAATCACTAAGTGATTATTTTTCGCATATCATATTATTATGATGTACCGAAGTAAATATGATATTTCCATTTAGAAATTCTGCGTAATCATATGATGAAGGATGAGTGGACATTGTGCCACTGCCATATATCTATGACGTAGTGCATGAGGATTGGCCACTAGAGGGAACCTAAGAGGTGGAACTTAAACTGAGAGGATTCAATCCGGCATCGGGATGGGAATCCGGTGTGGCTTAGTGGATAGAGCGTCAGCACGTAGAGTTGAAAACCCGGGTTCAAATCTCGGTGCCGGAGAGAATTTTTCTCCGTTCCACTCATCCTTCATCATATGATGACGCAGAATTTCTGCATAGAAATATCATATGTACTTTGGTACATCATAATAATATAATTCTCTGTTATATTTAGTTTTCAGTTTAAAGACGGTATATCAACTACGTTGCTATTTAGTGGTGATAAAATTGGTGATAAAAAATGGGTCTGTTTATTCGGCATGGGATTACTTGATATTGGAGAAAATCTAGGAAAATATCAAGTCTGGTACTTATTCAAAGATGACTTCATTATCCCTTCGACTATACCGGTGATCCATTTTCTATGTTATCATTATCAATATTAATAATCACTTTCTTCCATGAGTTTTGTATTCAAAAACTGTACCATTCTCCAACTATCTGTATCGTACCAAATCAGAATAATCATAATTAATTCTGTTATAATTTAATTACCTATAATGAAATTCTGGAATAAGAACGACGTAATGAAGCTAATGTACTATCAAAATAAACTTACATGCTACACCACCTTTACAGTCTCATATCTCACACACACTGCCAGTAATTAGATGTATTGATGTTTATTATTTCGTCATTATAATCATCATCATTACGTATCACCACTGCCATTGCCACCAGCTTTCACAGATTAGGCCTAAGCTTGTTTTTACTACTACCATTACCACTATAACTACCACTACCAGTACCACACGGTGCACGATGGAGTAATAATTATCATTCCCGCCTTGCATTTGGGATGTCCGTGGTTCGATTCGAGGGAACGACTCTCCTGACTTGGGTTTTCGTAATTTCCCAAATCCCTCCAGCGAATGGCACCGACCGACTCTTTTCCATCCTAATTAACCCTTTACTACTAACATTATATCATTTCCCCATGACAGGTCTTTCACCTGTTCGTGAAGTATCACACTCGGCAAAAGACTTTTCTATTTGTAGGCCTACAACAGTGAAAAACGTTATTATTATCTACTAATATTATTATTATTATTATTATTATTATTATTATTATTATTATTATTATTATTACTTCATTCATTCACAGTGTTATGTCAAATGGCAGGTCTTTCACTGCAAACCCAGCTTTCTCCAATCTTTCCTATTTTCTGCCTTCCTCTTAGTCTCCGCATATGATCCACATAGCCTGTCTTAATGTCGTCTATCATCTGATAATCTCTTCTGCCCCGAACTCTTCTCCCGTTCACCATTCCTTTCAGTGCTTCCTTCAGTACGCAATTTCTTCTCAGCCAGTGACCCAACCAATTTCTTTTCCTCTTCTTGATCAATTTCAGTATAATTCTTTCTTAACCCACTCTTTGCAACACAACTTCATTTCTTATTACTGTCTGTCCACTTCACACGTTCCATTCTTTTCCATATCCACATGTTTATTATTATTATTATTATTATTATTATTATTATTATTATTATTTATTATTATTATTATTATCATTATCATTATATTATTACATTAATTTTATTATTATTAATTTTATTATTGTTATTATTATTGCATTTCATCACGCATTTTACGGTTGTGGTTATGTGGTTATTCAATATCGATAAGCTGATGTAGGATCATAGATTAAAATACCTACTGAATTGAAGAATTTATTTTTGAAGTGGATGATAAGTGACTCGTAAACTTTGCCTGAAACCTTCTACTTCATTGTCAGGATTTCTTTGTGCTGTAGGCCTAAGTCTGTAACACGGAAAACGCAGGCGTACTTCCCTGTCGAAAGAAGTTACGCTAAGACCACGTATCACCCTCGATCAAGTTTGAATCAGTGAATTTCGGCCAAAGATTGAGCTCCGGACATTTTGGTGAGAAGAACTAACCTAAGGGAATGAGCTACGAAAGCTCTGATACTCTAGAAGAAAATAAATATATGATGTAGAAATATCACTGTGCGACCATTATAGCGCCTTCCGTCCACACAGATACACACACATACAGTGGAGTCCCATGTGTGCTTGTATGTAAATAAACTGATTTTATACCCACCACCACACGAAGCTGTAAATCAATTTCATGTCACATCCATCAATGTACCTGATACACAGCTCCTGACGTTATTTCAGTGCTACCAACATACAATTACAAAATATCTATTTTGACACGCATCTATTCACGTGTTTCATAATGTACCCGGATAAGTAACTCTTATATGTTCTAAAGTATTTGCTAATAAATTATTATTATTATTATTATTATTATTATTATTATTATTATTATTATTATTATTATTATTAGGAGGTGGAGGAGGAGGGTGGTCAGGTCTTATTATTACTACATCTGTTGGGTGGACTGTCATAGATAGAACAATTCTGTGGCGTTCGGGTAAAGGGGGATAAGTCATCTTTTGTGCAGATGGAATTTTGTTCTCCAGATGAACACACAAGTTAAATTATACAAGTAAGTGTGCAAAAATCAAAAGAATACTAGCATTTGATGTGTTTTATTTGTGTAGAAAATTATTTGCAATAAGGGTCCGAAGTTTAATTTTCGTGTACAGTATGTTCAAACTCATTTTTATGACTTATCCCGCTTTACCCAAACAATAAAGAATTTTAGTCTTACAAACTTCATATAATGTTAGTAGATAATATCAATAAATCAGGTAAAATGTGAAACACAATATAATAATAATAATAATAATAATAATAATAATAATAATAATAATAATAATAATAATAATAATAATAATAATAATAATAATAATAATAATAATAATAATTAAATTACCAAAGCCACCTATTCCAACTGGCATTACTGTGAAAAACTTACAATGAAAGCATGGGCAGTAACAATTACATTACAAATAATATGATCAACTAATGATCACTCCAATTAATGGCAATACATTATTGTCCAAATATTGAAAGATCATTTTCAAGAGTAGCACACATTTGAAACTACAACAATTACATACTAGTCCTATACCTCTGTAGTAGCGTGTCTGCCTCCAGACTAGTCGACCCGGGTTCTATCCCCGGCGAGGTCAGAGATTTTCATGTAAAATTTCTACCTAGAGATTAGGAGAAATGGCAGTGCACAGCTCACTAGATTGTGCACCAATATACCCCAAATCTCTCCGCAGTGCGTATGAAGAGAAGACATATGTCACTGCTGATAGTGATTCGTCCGTCGGATGGCGACGTTAAACCTGGTGGCCCCCTTGGTGTTATTCGACAGGAGTAGGTTACGTGCCGGTACGGGTTTCCCCTTCTCTCTCCCATCTTCATCATCACTCATTGCATGCACTACACCTACACTACACTCAACGAATACCTAAAACTCGGGCCAAACGAGCCAGCAACCTACTTAACGAATCTCTTCAATAAAAAACTGAACACCGAAGAAATACACAATAATCCTGATCCACAAGAAAGGTCCTAGAGACGAAATGAACAATTACCGATCCATTAATTTGATGTCCACAATCAGCTACTAGGCGTGGCATATACAAAATATATTTAAATTCATTAATAAATTTTAATAAAATTCTGAGCTGTCTGTTCTTCAAAGATAAATTGCTTATACTGAACGAAACAAAACAAATAGGCCTACATTAATTTGAAGGACTAGATGTAACTTGTATATTAAGAAAATGATGTTATAAGAATTATAAGAAGAACAAATGACTGGATTAAACATTATCCAAGGCTGGAGTAAACGTTGGAAAGGAGAAAGAAAATAATTAATACAACAGATTGACAGCACGTGTTTAACAAAAATTATAATACGAAGTCTAAAATTCGTAACATTCACGTGATGATGTCATTGAACGTTATATTCATGCCTTGTTCCGCCTACCAAACCATTAAAATACTTCCCACAAGTCTCAACAGTTATTTGGTCTGCCTAAGCAAAAATGAACGATTTAAGTGAGAAATTTTGTACATCAAATGCAGAAAGGGATTTACGAGGACTCCGTTTACAAGGAGCTCCTATTTCCTCAAGTTTTTTTTTTCTGTAAAAACATGTTTTCGTTTCTTTTTTTCAGTGAGTCACAAAACCTGACTTATTAAACTTATTCACTAATTTCAGTATTGTATTTTGTGTTGGAACTGGAGTGTCCGAAAATTTAAACCTAAATGCTCATCTTGTTCTGCCATACAACTTTCTTCAGCACAGGGCTCGGGCTGCCAACCGACAGAGCAATGTTTCGGGACTTTTAACCTGTTCGCACTATAGTTTCAGTTTTAATACAATAATTGTACTTCTAATGTAACAATTTCAGTTTCAAGTTTCAACATAATTCCAGCTTTAATGTAACAATTCCAGCTTCAACGTAACAATTCCAGTTTCAATGTAGCAATTCTAATTTCGATGTAACAATTCTAATTTTAACGTAACAACTCCACTTTCAGTGTAGCAATTCCAGTCTTTCAACGTAATAAATCAAGTTTCAATTAACAATTCTAGTTTTAATACAACAATTCCAATTTGAAAAAAGTTTCAATTTGTATTTCATACTTCTAGTTTTGAGATAATAATTTTAGTTTGAACTTAGCAATTTCAGTTGAAGGTTTTATTGATTTTATTGTATATTGATTTTACTCTAACAATTCAAGTTTCAATAAAAAAAAGATCCAATTTAATGTAATAATTCCAGCATTTTAAGTTTTAATGTAAGAATTAGAGATTCAATGTAAAAATTTTAGTTTCAATACAACAAAATATCGCCGGTTTACAAGCGAAACACATTAAGTGAAAAATATTACTTCTGAGAAGTAGCCTACTGTACATAATGTAATGTGTATAAACTTAAAATTTGAACATCAAATACACATAAAGAAAACAACTTACTAAAAAATAATATTTTGAAGATTCAGTTTTGTTAAGGTCTTTCAAAAATGCCTTTTTATCAGAACTAATATTTTTGACTTCATATGCTTTGTATTGTATTGTATTTATTAACATTCCATGGTATTCATACATGCTTACAGCTAGAATATGGAACAAGTCAAAAAACTTAATACTATTATAAAATCTTAATTTATAGTCACAGTCTAGATGAAATATATACAGACGAGATTTACAATATAGTCTACTAGTACAACACATAGTTTTAGTATCAATTTCATGAAGTGTTATTGAATGTCATGAATTCACCTACAGAATAGAAGGCGTGAGAAATTAGGTACTTCTTTAATTTGGCCCTAAATAATTTTATGTTTTGAGTTTCATTTTTTATATCGATAGGCAGGCTATTAAAAATTTTTACTGCCATATAACGCACTCCTTTTTGATAGCACGATAGACTTGCCGATGGAGTATGAAAGTCATTTTTTGACGTGTATTTATGCTATGAACTGTTGAATTAATTACAAAGTTTTCACGATTACATACGAGGAAGACTATTAATGAAAAGATATACTGACAAGCCATGGGCATTATTTGTAGTTTTTTGAAAATAGTCCTACACGATTCCCTAAATTTGGCACCTACTGTACTATTATTCTAATTACTCTTTTTTGTAATAGAAATATATTGTTACTATCTGTGGAATTTCCCCAAAATATTATTCCAAAACTCATTACCGAGTGGAAGTATGCAAAGTATATTGTTTTTAAGGTATTGATATTTACTATCTTTTGCATAGATCTAATAGCAAAACAAGCTGAATTTAGTTTGGGGGTAATTTCTTTAATATGATTTTTCCAATTTAACACATTATCGATTTTTGCTTATAAGCCGACAATATTTCGTTTTCTACACAACTTCAATTTCCACATAAACTTTCAGTTCTAATGAAACAATTTTAACTTAACTTACATTTTAATGCTACAGTTAGTTTTAATCCTGGTTTTACAGATGTCTCATTATATCTCTGCTAGTCAGTGATCGTTAAATTTAAAGTGGCTTATTTTAGCAGTGTGCTCCAGCGTATTAAACAGCATTACAACCTTTTGCTATCTTCTCTCTTCCCCACCGCAAATGTGACGTTGCACAGAGGCAGAGATAAACTATAAAATCTCTATTTCAGATTTGCAGTTTTAGTTTCAATATATTAGTTTTGTTTCACAATTTCTGCTTTTAGTTCTAAATTTAGTTTAAGATTTACAGTTTTACAGTTTACATTTTTTTTTATTTTCATTTTATTTTAGAGTTCACAGTCTTATTTAATCACATTTTATAGCTTCACTTTTTATATGATTATTTCATGGTTTTGTTAAACTCAATCATATAATTTCCCTATATTTTGCTGTTCAGTATAGCTCAGCTAATGCTCAACTTAGTTCTGGACAATTCTATGGTGACAAGCATTACGTAAAACAAAGCGACTTTGACGGATGTACCTTGTCGAATTCGTGTCAAGACTTGAAGAAGAGGTACACAAGCAGCCACCTGTATCCACTACGAATATTTCAGAATCGACCTGTCGCGCACGGCCCTTACAATTCTGCTGAAAAGGCAGGTTCGATATATCGATTGCAATGCTCTTACGTCACGTTCTTGTGTCAACTCAATACAAAGAGTACAATTTCATACAAGTCCTGGGTTGAATTAATCATAAGTACCAGCGAGTGTTAGAAAATACACGATATCCTCTCATCCTAGTAATTCCGATCCATGCAATCGTGCACTTCTCTGTCCAGTTTTTCCCCACAAATAAAGTTTTTCAAGAATGAAGAACTTCTGACCTTCATTTACAGTAGTCTATATTTAAAATTAATAAACATTTTACTTAAATTTTTATCGAAAAGTAAAGCAACATAATACAGCTGTGATGCTAAAAATTATTAAGTGAATCTATCAATAATCATAATAGATTACAGAATACGAAATACTTTTCTTATATAAGAAGGACTTCAGAAAGAAAATAGCATCAGTGCTTTTGAATCGTTAGTTATGTTTACTGTATTTGCCTAATAGTCTACTACTGCAGGACACTTATATAACCTTTAACGAGTCTTGACCAAAACTTGTTTCTGAGCCTCTTCCTATCTGATGTTGAACTTAATATCGTAGGACTATCATGTCATGCGACCCGTATCCCTCCGCTTCTCCATCTAATACAGTACTATGCAGGATTGTCACGTTTATAAAAGGAGAATAGCCGTTTCTAGGCGGGATTCGAACTCCTAGAACCTATTTTCCGTACAGCATTATAATTGTGTGTTAGCATTTGCACACAATTGTCAACACGGGTTTTTTAAAGCTTCAAATAAAAGTGCTGCTTTTATTAAGAAAAATTCTGAGATTTTATGCACATCTTACTGATGAGGCGGTCATACTGCTAGCAGTCGTAAAATTCACTAACACCATTCTATACTTTATTCCTCAAGTACCAACTATAAAAAATTCATATTTCAGGATAAATTGCTGTACAGAGGCAGGGAACGTCTCGCATATTACAAACAGAGTAATTAGTAGAGTGGTTACTACACTTAAACTTACGATAGATCTGAAGTTGGTATGATGACATATGAATTATTAAGGCCAAAGTAATATTATTTTTACCTTACAATATGTTCTACTCATGAACGGGAGTTATAAATAAATTCCTTACAGTACATCAAAAAGTACTAGTTCTGAATGCAATAATTTACGTATGGACAATCAAATATACTTTCTTCATCTGTAAGATAGAGCAATACGTCCCCAAAGTTTAGTTCAACCTTCTAAATAAACCTTGTGATTGTAATTAGAATTGTATTAGACTAATATTTGTTGAAATAAATTTGACTATTCCTAATATAAACATTACTTGTGCTAATTATAATGTAAAGGTACAAATCTAAAATGTTACAGCATCAATGGAGAGAGTTTTTTAATTGGTTGTTCTACGACGCTTTACCAACTGCTATGATTATCTAGTGTCTGAATGAGATGAAGGTGATAGCTTTAGCGAGATGAGTCCAGGGTTCAGAGCCGAAAGTTACTTAGTATTTGCTCTTAATGAGTTGAAGAAAAACCCCAGGAAAAACCTTAACCAAGTAAATTTTCCCAACCAAAATTTGAACCCGGGCCCACTAGTTTCACGGTCAGATGTGCTACCCGTTACTCCATAGCGCTGGACTTTCATCGGTATCAGTATAACGAAATTTATTTATTTATTTATTTATTTATTTACTTATTTATTTATTTATTTACTTATTTATTTACTTATTTATTTATTTATTTACTTATTTACTTATTTATTTACTTACTTACTTATTTACTTATTTATTTACTTATTTACTTATTTATTTATTTAGTTAAATCTTCTTTTAAACTGCAAATCCTGTTAATTGAGATAATATGTATCGATAATGGAATAATAATGAAAGAATAAACTTAAGTATTTGTAGAAAATAAGCGTAAAAGCCAGTTTGTTCTCCAGGTTAAGACGGATATCCGACCCAGATTCCTGTAGTGAGAAGCCGTCAACTGCAGTAATCTTACGTCTGGGCCGCATGTGGGGGCACAGCACGCGTGAGACCCAGAACAGCCGGGTCCTGCTACTCAAAGGTCTGCGCCAGGCACTTGTTTCGTTCGTTTCCTTAATTGAGTTTGGCCACATACAGACTGCAAGTTCAGTCGAAAATTATTGCGAAATCCTATGTCAAACATAGTTCACTTGGATAAGGGCATGCTGTTAGTATGGAGAAATTCTATAATCGTAAACATTTATTTAGACGACAGAACTGAACATTTTTTCGCTTATTTATTTACTAATTAATGTACTTCTCATTGAGTATATTTATTCACCTGTTTTATTTCTTATTTACGTGCCGATAAATGTACTTTCTCATTAGAGAAAGTAGCTTACTGGGATGCTGCGCAAAACCAATCTCGATATATTCGCTTAATTACAGGTTTTCAACGTCTTTGATATCGGAAAAGTGGTTTTGGATGTTCCGTCTGTCTGTCCATCCGTCCACACACCGGAGTTTACTAGTTCGGTCCCGTGGTCAAAAATACATATTAGTCCGGTCGGGAGCCAAGAAGTAAACAATACTAGTTCGGTCCCGAGTCATTAAGTTAAGAGTATTAGTTCGGTCCTGGATCGAAAGTAGAGCAGTACTGTTTGGAAATCAACATTTTCCTTCCCATTCTATGCAGGCTTAGGACTGTCATAAGCAGGCTTCGATCCTGGGCACAGAAAGGCATGAAGTTTAAAACGCACGGACCATAGTGTTGTGTTGGTCGAGTGGAGTGGGAGACATGGAGTGCGCTGTTACTTCGTGTCTCAACATGTAAACAGTCCGTAACAGTACGGCACAAAATATATTTCGTCCTGTACAGATGCAGTAGATACAGTACATTCCTAGTGTAGACAATAAATGTCTACCATTAAAAGTATTTACCTTCAATCAGGTGTCCCTACGCCGAAGCCTGTTACACGAACCGCAGTCAAGCAGCAATGGGCCTATACACAACGGTAATGCACATTACGGACCCACCTGTGCTGTTACAGTCGGGTGACTGCACACGGGTCATGACGTCATTTATACTCCGTGTACTCTAAACCTCATACTGGTTACTCTGTGTCCCTAGGCCGAAGTCTGATCATAAGGCAGGGAGGGGTAAATTCGTGACTCGAAACATTGCCTGTCACCTCCTTAAGGTATGGTTGAGAAATGTTGATTATTATGTTCATTGTACAGTATAAAACTTAGTCAAGACTTCTTAACACTTTCTTCTTGTTCGGCCATCGTTGTGAAGATTACTAAAAGAATGTTTACCAATGACAGAAATGATAGTTAGGTACGACATTATGAAAACAAGTTCGAATCGGTATCACTGTCAACAACAAAACACTTCAGTAGCGCTATCATACCAACATGAAAACATGTCGGATTCGATATTACAGCTTATTCATAATATTATACTGTAACAGCCTCTTTGATAACTTGTCTGTACCTGCATAGTTCGGACCGAATTAGTACTATACCTTTCTGAACCCCGGACAGAATTAGTAGGCCTACTGTATATTTCAGGTGTGTATCTGATGGGACCGAACTAGTATGCACCCCTAAATACAGCAATTTGTTCCAACAAATGGTCGGAATCTCTTCAAATTCAGTAACAATAAACCATTTTTCCGGTAATGATGTACAAGAATATATAGGCCTAGTACAAAAATAATGGATGGAGTGAAGAAAAATTAAATACATACTAGTAGTATTCAGTACTAGGACTAGTACTAGTACTAGTAATTACTTACGTCTTACTACTTAGTACTTTTCTTACTTTTGTGTGAATAATCTTTTACTAGTGCTTGTAAGTCGATATTGAATGAATTCCAGTAACACGTCCTATTAAACTATGCAAATCATATAGGGGAGAGTCGGGTAGTATCGGATATCGGGTAATATCGGACAGTGCGTTTCTTTCATCTACCACCATATGGTAGTACCTGAATGACATGGTTACGTTTCTCTATGCGACATCACAGAAACGTAACCATGTCAATCAGGTACTATCAACGTGTGGTAGATGAAAGAAACTCACTGTCCGATATTACCCGATGTCCGATACTACCCGACTCTCCCCTAATATGGGACCATGAATATTTACAATTATTAGTTCTATCAACATAAATTACTTGAAGGTGGCCATGATTTTCTTTAACAATCAGCGGTGTCTGATATTTATTTCATTTCAGAAATGTTAACAATAATTTAGTTATTTTGAGTGACAATTTAATGAATTCTAGTTATTCAATGTGAGTTCTGACCCAGAAGATATTTTGAGTAATGAGAATAATACTCAACTTGAATTTGCATACTCTTCTCATGTGAATACCAGCAGTAACAATTTTATATCCGTAATTATTAACAATCTAAGAAAAAATTCAATGTTCTCTTTGTTGACTAATGCACATCCTCGCGTTTGATTATTTTCTTCAAAGACGTAATATGCAAGCCACTCTATATTTTCATCCGTGAATCTAAACAAACAGTGATAATCTTGTTCTAGAGTCCTGACTAGTTGTCATTTAAAATATAAGCGTGGTCTATACCATATTTGAAAATTTCAAAGTACTTACAAATAAATAGCTACTTTTATTCACATATTTTAAAATAAGTTCTGATTAAACTCAGTGAGTACTAATTATATCAGTACTACTTTGAAGTTGCAGTACTTACTGACAAATGGTAGTACATACTAAAATGTTTCATCACTAGAACGCAGGTATTTATTTAAAACTAGCAGTAAAAACAGCATTTACTAATTTTTATTCACTTCTTCCACTATGCCATTAGTTTAAATCAAAAAACATATATCGCATAAGTTCAAGAGTCGTCATACGGTTTGTTTCTTCCGTTATTTTCTTGTACTGTATTATACAGAATTAATTTAAAAGTTTACAGAAGTTAATTATTATTTACAGCATTATTCTACAATTCGTTGCGAATTACCTTACTGTCCAGCATTAACAAACTGCTCCATTGTTAAGAGAAATAGCCGCTCGGTTGTGAATACGTACATGTGGTAAGCTAGGTAAGCAACTGAAAGAATATTATCTACAGATTCAGAATAAAAATAGGAAGGATATGTTGGGATTAATATACAGCTATTAAGGAATGGATTTGATCATATTTACATATTTTATTCCTTAGTTTAAACATGTTTAAAATTTCATAATTAAGTTTTTGATTATGTCTCGTGAGCAAAATATTGTACGAAATTGAAATATAAAAATTGGAGATTTATCCTTCGAAGAGGTGCAAAAATTCAAATATCTTGGAGCAACAGTAACAAATATAAATGACACTCGGGAGGAAATTAAACGCAGAATAAATATGGGAAATGCCTGTTATTATTCGGTTGAGAAGCTTTTGTCATCTAGTCTGTAGTCAAAAAATCTTAAAGTTAGAATTTATAAAATAGTTATATTATCGGTTGTTCTGTATGGTTGTGAAACTTTGGTCTCTCACTTTGAGAGAGGAACAGAGATTAAGGGTGTTTAAGAATAAGGTTTTTAGGAAAATATTTGGGGCTAAAAGGGATGAACTTACAGGAGAATGGAGAAAGTTACACAACGCAGAACTGCATGCATTATATTCTTCACTGACAGAATTAGGAACATTAATCCAAACGTTTGAGATTGGCAGGGCATGTAGCACGTATGGACGAATCCAGAAATGAATATAGAGTGTTAGTTGGGAGGCCGGAGGGAAAAAGACGTTTAGGGAGGCCGAGACGTAGATGGGAGGATAATATAAAAATGGATTTGTGGGAGGTAGGATATGATGATAGAGACTGGATTAATCTTGTACATGATAGAGACTGATGGCGGGCTTATGTGAGGGCGGCAATGAACCTCGGGGTTCCTTAAAAGCCATTTGTAAGTAAGTAAGTTTTTGGGTACTCCACTGTGTCCTGGAACTTGACGTTTCCAATGTTTCGGAAATACAGGTTCTCTCATCAGGGCGATAGGTAAGTAGGTAGTTTCAAAACGTAGGGAAACTCAAGTTCTAGGATGCGGCAGAATACCCAAAAGCCTAATTCCGATCACTGTCACATTATGAAACACCCACATCCGAGTGACAAACATTCAAGTAACCCTCGATTACCGATTATTGATTGGGAGGCCACATAGCTGTCTTCCTTTGAAACGTTAACGAGTGAAACATGCGTTAAAACTTTGATTTTGACCCGAACAAGAGTCAGGCCATTTTTTTCTAGGGATGACTGTACGTTTACCACTCAGGAATAGGATTCTTTCGCTTAGTAAATCGACAACGCAGAACTCGAGGCTTTTTACTTCCTCCCGAAGGAAACCGAGTTGCACTTAAAATAACATAGCCACGAAACTCATATCTAGCGGCAGGCAAGGTGGTCACTTGATTACACAGGAAGGCGAAACGTGGCATCTAGGGACACTTAATTTACTCACAGTTAAGCGTTTTTATGGAAGAGTGTACATGAAGATTAAAACTTCGAAACCCTTAGCAATGTTTTCTATTCTTAGCACTGGAACACACTGCTCATAGCTTTCCGCCAAGAGATAGATAGATAGATATATGGGGAAAAGCAGTACGATTGAAAATAAAAATCGTCCAATATAATTTCATCATCTGAAATCCACTGAGATAATCATATTATTTAATTTGCTCCCGATGGATAAACAACCTCAACTACTAGCTTTTTGTATGGAAATATGCATATAATAATAATAATAATAATAATAATAATAATAATAATAATAATGATAATAATAATAATAATAATCATCATCATCATCAACTAAAATAATCTTAATTTAATACTACAGTCGTAAGTTAATTATTCTTTTCCTTTCCGAGGATTCCGAAAAAACAATGGATGTCTACTAAGTTAGTGTGAATCTCTTTTGCAAGTAGTTAGTACGATGCAAGTTCATCGCTTCAGATATGGAAGACGCAAATAAACACATCCACACTCCCAGATCCTACAATGGGAATGTCTGTAGTCTCCAATTTTCTGCTAGAAATCAAAATTGTAGACTCTTTGCAATGGAACTGTTGACGGAAAAGTCGCCAATTAATCCAAATTGGTGGACTAGAATCGGAACATGGCGGTTGAAAGTCGAAGCATGGTGGTTAAAAGTTCAAACGCCTTAGAATTATTTTATTTGCCATAATAGTGACTAACGGATAATGCACGACCGTATAAGAACCTTTGTGTGGCATGTTTCAACAAAGAGGTTGATAGGAAGTTCTTCACCTTTTGACTTGTGTGGCTTAGTAGGAAAGAATAATATAAGATAAATACCACATTTAAGCTAAGACAATTACCTAATGGTCTACATACTAACTCCGAATAGGGTCCACCGCTATGGAGTAATAGTTAGCATGCCTGACCGTGGAAGGAGCGAGTTCAGGTTCAAATCCTGGTTGTGACAATTAAGTAGTTAAGGTTTTTCCGGGGGTTTTCCCCCCATTAAGAGCAAATGCTAGGTAACTTACGGCGCTGAACCCCGGATTCATTTCGCTGGCATTATCACCTTCATTTCATTCAGACGCTAGATAACCATAGCAGTTGATAAAGCATCGTAAAATAAGCCAATTAAAAAAAACTCCGGATAGAGAAATTGGGTCTCGTTCTAGCATTCGTGATCTATAATGGACCTCAAGTAGTAAGACTTAAACGGAGAAGGCAATATATCTGGCTAGCGTTCTTCATATAATACGGTATTACGGATGTTCATACGACACTCTTAATGAAACGATATGTACAAAGCGAAGGAAAAGGTGAGGTGAATGAAAACAGTAGGGGACGAAAACGGGGTCTATGAAAATATAAGCTTGTGTTCTAGCACTGAACTATACTTGGGAATACTAGATCTTATTATTTATTTTTTTACTCAATGGCTGCTACTTGATTCTGCACCATTCACCAAAGCGTCTCTAGCTAGGAGTGACGCTCCGAAGCTGTAGTTCTTTTTTCCGTCATAACGTTGCCCTCGGTACACCATCGGAGGTGAAATACATAGTACTTCATAATGATGACGATTAATGGAGCAATGGTGGAAAGTCTATAGGGAAATTGGGAACACCCCACGAAAATCTACCTCCAAGTAGGCCTACCGTCTTTGTCCACCACAAAATCCACTTACAGCCACCCGAGATTCGAACCTAAGTTACCAGCTTCGAACCCATATTCTAACCGTTCGGCTAACGGTGCGACTGGTCAACTAATGTAATAATGGAGCAAACAAATTCACAGATAAAAACTACCAAAATATTATCAATGTCTGTAAGTACCATGGACTAGTAGTACGTAGTAGCATGCTCATGAGACTGCAGGTTCGTCTTGTGAACTAAAAATACGGACATGGTCTTAGGCAATCCACAGTACAATAAAGCCAGTAAAGCATAAGAATATTAAGGACACTATAAATATCACATCATTTGTCAAATAATACAGACAAATATTTAACAATGAAACAAAAACTAAAGTAGCCTATACGGGTCAGCCAGTGCTGTCATGGTAATTTTTCTCTTGTTTTCCTCCTTGAAATATATTTTACTCTCTTCTCTATCTCTCCGACTGTCATTTAATGATTTTTTAATATTAAAGCAGAAGTAAATAAATTGTTTTGCTTTATATTTTAATTGTACAACAAGCTTGATTTAAAAAATACACCATGTAGCCCCACCGTAGATGCACACTTGTATCGACGGATCTAGGAGTGTGTATTTGCAGCACTTCTTGTTTTTCAACCATTATTTTATATATTTCTGGATTCCAGTGCTGCAGAGGTGGACAGTTTTTGTTTATGAACACCTTACAAAATACATTAGGAACAGCAAGAGATGATCTAAGATCTGTACAGATCTCTGCATACAAAACATAGGCACTCATACGACGCATGGCCCCATACAGACAAAATTTTCTTTTCCCACACGATTAATTAAAAAAATTGTAGGTCCCCGTATGATGTATGACCCCGTATGGCCTCCATAACAGCACTGGGGTCAGCTATATGTCCTATTTTGTCAATATTCACGAGCGATATAAAATCTGATGCTATTAAATATTAACACATAACGTTTAAATGAAATTTCAAATAATGCAATAGTCAACTGTAAGTTACAATTTGTCATTCACGAGTGATGTGAATCTGATGAAATTAAAACAAAATAACGAATACAGTTGAAATGAAATTACAAATAAAGGAAGAGAAAGTAACGTAATTTATCTGAGGCTGGTCAATAACTCAGGATAAGAAATGGATGTGATGCTATAAAACTGAATGCAAGTTGAATGATTTGGAAACATGAGCCACGATATACAGGCTTACTCTTCTTGTTTCTGCCGCTGATTCATATGCACTTAGGCTCTATTAGCCTACTGTGCACCCTAATTGGTGTATTCTCAACTCACAAGCCAAGGTTCGTTGAGTATCCGGTTTGTAAGCAGACAATCCCGCTCGTTACTAGACCAACCTACCCCACACGTTGCTAGTCGGTTATCGGTGAGTGATATGGATTGATAATGGAATGGAAATGTAATGAATTAATGTTTATGCTTAACATGGGGAAGTGGGAGAACCCCTAGAACTACCCCTCCATTGCTTTTTTATTAGCCACAAGTATCACTATAAATTTTTAATTGAAAAATCCCAGGCCTTACTGGGGACCCCGGTAGACAAGCTGATGATCTAGAAATACAACTAGAAGTACGAGAAAGAATTTCTTAAAAAGAAAAAAAGCAGGGATGTGAGACAATTTATTAATTATAATGAAACTAGAAACATCATTCTTTTATCTTAGCTAATCCGATATCTTCCATTTGCAGCGAATCATGAGACAAATGTACCGTTCTTTAGAGAATCCATCATCTACATCTCACTTCATTGTCCTTGTAAGAATACGTACTTTTCTTACAATTATTAGCGAAAGTTAGGGACGCATTTTTGTGGACTAAGTTTGTCCTTTTGATTGATTCTTCCAGCAATGAATCATATTTCGCGGACAAATGTAAATACTGTAATTTAAAAGACGCTAAAAAGCAAATACTTACAAGCAAACGTTCTGATGGGAGCAGATAAAAAAGTTAAATTTTTTTCTTCCACCATGTTGATAATGTCAAAAGAACTGCTTTTACAAATGTTGGCCACTCAAGCGCAATTATGAGGACCGTAAAAAAATAAGTTCGCCAGGGGCGTTAACAGAAAAAAAAAACACAATTTCATTGGACAAATTTATTGGAACAGTCACAGCAATTGTTGAGCTATTTTTGAACATATTTTCCATCGGAACTGAGACATTTCTCATATGGGACCGACAGAGAGAGGAGCAGACGCAGTCAAATGCTGGTTCCGATCTGAGGCGGCTGACTTCTACCACACAAAAACTGATCCCATGGTATGAAAAATGTCTTAATTCCAGTGGGGGATATGTTCACAAATAGCGCAACAATTTCTGTATCTGTTTCAATAAATATTTCCATGCAATTGTGTTTTTTTCTATAAACGGACCCAGAGAAAATCACTTTCTGGACGGCCTCGTAATTGCGGTCGAGTGGCCAAAATTTGTATAAACACTCCTTTTGACATTGTTAACATGGGGGAAGAAACAATTTAACTTCTTTTATCTGCCACCATCAGAACATTTGCTTGTTACAGCGCGAAACCTTACATGGATACCCATACACTTAACAAAAACTAACTTTAGTCTATACATAATTTCCGAAGTTAGTGACAAAAAGTGTAGGTACTGTTAGTTCAAATTTAGACTGAAAGCAAATTAGTGATGACTGTTCAGTTCAACCATAAAAACCCATCTACCCATCTCCTTTGTGAGATTTTCCAATAACTGTCTCATCTGTCTCTTAAGCACATCTGCTTAATCTTCGTCTCGCCCACAGTCTGAGAATAGAATAGTTTAATATGCAGACAAAAATAAGTTCTTATTTTTGGCTCCTAAAAATTAAAGAGGGTCTTATATGTGGAGAGGCTTATCTTCTAGTAAATATCTTATGGTGTATCACGAAGGGAACATAAAAAACTTCGACTGTCCGAGAGAGGGGGGAAATTAAATATTATGAATGACTCACATTCCAAGTCTAACTTTAATTTTTTTTTATTTAATTTCAGAATTTAAAATTAAGTTAGGAGGGGAATACTGCGAGTAAACTCTAGAGAATATTAGTTTCATTATTTCGTGTGCTGTGCTCGCGGAACACGCTGTACATAGTTTGCTCCCGGCAGGTAGGCAGCCTGACAGTGACGCGCGTTTTGCTAACTTTATTTGCCTGTAATTGGTTTGTCCGACACAGCAGTGATTATTGGGAAATCGATCTGATTAGCGCTGACTCCAGCCCTGATGTGACGCGCTGCAACTTGTGATTTATCGCCGCGTTTGTTTTGCTGTTTGAATTTCGAACGCGGATTATCCCCACGAGTCGCGTATTAATAAGACCACAATCAAGTTCGATTCAGCGACAGTCTCTTGTTCTCAACTTCAACAGACAACAGGGAGAACATCAACCCAATTCGCGCTTCCACAGCCAGAATTGCAGTTATGTGATCAAAGCGTCCATTGTATTCGATTTTTCCTCTATCCATCTGCCTGTCTCCATGATACAATTTAGCCATCAGATTTTTTTTTCTATAAGTTGAAACTGAATGTACGATTAAAATTTACGTATTGTTTAGTTCTAACTTTAATTAAAATCGATCGACAGTTCTCAGAATATGTCGTTTTCGATAGTCTAATGGTTACCAGGTTTTCCATTAGTGATCACCGCAGTGGAGTAACGGTTAGCATATGTGACCGGGAAACGAGTGAGCCCAGATTCAATTCCTAGTTGGGACAAAGTTACCTCGTTGAGATTTTTATGGGGTTTTCCCTCGACCCT
Organism: Periplaneta americana; assembly: GCF_040183065.1. NCBI lineage: Eukaryota > Metazoa > Arthropoda > Insecta > Blattodea > Blattidae > Periplaneta > Periplaneta americana. Next base: position 70,338,303 of record NC_091125.1, read on the forward strand.
TTAAGAGCAAATGCTGAGTAACTTTCGGTACTAGACCCTGGACTAATTTCGCTGGCATTATCACCTTCATTTCACTCAGACGCTAGATAACCATCGCAGTTGTTAAAGCGTCCTAAAATAAACCAATTAAAATTTTCGATTAGTTCCTAAATCCAAAGGATTAAATTTGTAGAAAGCTTGAAATTCTGAAAATAGTGAACATAAATTGAAATAGTTTCCTTTGTGAACAAAGTAGGATGTGCGCCACGGTTAGGGTTTTAATCCTCAAATGTGCCTGGTAAACATTCCAGCAGCGCCACGCGACTAGAGCAATGACTGCTTCACAGATGACGTAAAGGGTTAGGCACGGCTTACAGCAGTAAAATTTTTAGAAATATCCTACATTTTATTCCTCCATTACTGTACCTTGTACAATAATGAAAATTGGTATGTGTTAAGCACTGTCCTTCTGCTATATGAAAAAAATATATATTTACACGATTAAAAAAATTGTTTACATTTATTTATTTTATTTTATTTATTTTTTTTTTCAAAATTCAAAATAGTACAGTTCACTGTACAGTGATGAAGCGTTTCCCTCATAACTCAGAAACTGGTTAACTTTTTCATGTTTTGTCTCTTGTATTTTTTTGCTGAAACTCATGTTTACAATATCATGCTTTTTCAACTACATTCCTTAAAAAATATTTTTTTTTTTATTTTGTGTTAGAAGAAAATACTGATATCTGACGATTTTTTAAAATGAATTTATGTTCACCAGATAATTAAAATGAATTTATTTTTATGAGACAATCTATCACAGGTAGAGAAATGACTATGCATCATATTGTAGATAGTATATACATAAATACACACAAAAAATTTCATCACAGAATGTTAGATAGTTTTTGAGTCATGAGGGAAAAGCTTCATCACTGCACAGTGAACTGCCATCATTTTGAATTAATATATATATATATATATATATATATATATATATATATATATACCTATAATTTTTTTAAATCATAAAAATATTTTTTTCATGTAGCAGAAGGACAGCGTTTTACACATACCAATTTTCATTATTGTACAATGATAAAGTAATGGAGGAAAAAGTTTTTGAATATTTCCAAAATTTTATTGCTGTAAGCTGTACCTAACCCCTTAATACTACCAGACCTGAAGGAGATAGAATAGATTCCTTTTGCGATTATTAGTAGAGTACTGTATTTTTCCAGACGCCAATTTTCCTCCCGTGGCCGACCAGAGTTTCATATCACTGAACCATGTGCTTCAAAACTTATTTAAGTTGGTGCTCTTTACTAACCCTGTATATTAGGTTGTTCAACTAAAACTCGGCTGTTAGTATGTTTTTACTATATTAGAATAAATATGTTTTACATCTTCATGTTTTTCAAGCTTTTCCATGAAATTTAATATTCTTTCCTCTTCCTTTTCTGGAATATATTTTGGGTGTTTTGCTATACGTTTTACTATCGATTGATGGAAAATATTCAATCTTTCTAAATGATTTTTCATGGTTCCAAAATATTCAAAATCTTATTGATTAGGCCTATGTAGCCTATATTCGTCACAATTATTAACATTCTTCTCCCAACGTTATACCAGATGACGGATATGGACTTCATAGAATTCGTGTGACCTGGAAGTGAAACAATGCTTAACAGCACTTTGCGCCGCTTCGTCCGATGGAAATGTGGTTCCCTTCAGGTTTTTATTCAAATCTCGAAAAAAAAAAAAAATATATATATATATATATATATATATATATATATATATATATATATGAGAATTCTCATGGAGATGTCAGGGCTGTAGGGGGAGATATATAAGTGCTTCCCAGCAAAACATTTGCAACTCGTCCCTGGTTGATCTGGCAGTGTCAGCTGGAGCATTGTCATGGAGTAAAATCATTTTCCTTGTCAACAGGCATGGCCGTTTATTCTTTATACTCGAGAGTGTCTGCAGAGCGCTAGAGAATTGATCATATGCCCATGATCCATAAATTCCACTAGCAGTATACCTCTATAATAGAAAAAACAACAACGTGACTTTCCCTTCATTTCCTTGCAACTTGAACTTCTAAAGCGGAGAATTCAGGCGTGTTTCCATTCCATGCTAGAAGAATTGGAGTGTGACAAAATGATGGCACCATGACTCGTCATCTGTCACAATGCGATGCAAGAACTGACATCTTCCTCCTGATATCTTCTGAGGTTCTGTTGACAGATTGTAACACGTTTGGCTTTCCCCTTAGCAGTTAAAGAGTGTGGGAACCACTGCAGACATACTTTGCGTTACTGCAGATGTTTATGGAGAATTATATGGACTATTTCGTTTATATGACGTCATTCCATTTTCGACCAATGAAGTGTAATGAAATTTTGAATTCCAACCAATCACAGTCACACTTTGCGATAATTTTTGCAGTTAGATTTATCGCTATCAATTTATCGCATGGTTGTTCTTTTGTTTAGTCGTTGTCGCCAACTGTTTCCCCGTAAATTGATGATCATGAATACATTAAGATGCAACTACACGGTTAAACTTTTCTTTCACCTTTAAAGCAATGAATGCAACATTGATATTTAATATTAATTAATATATGTACGCAGTGAAGACGACGTTCAAAACGGTGCACCATGTAGACACAAAATCTTCATGCATCTTAATTGAACGTACCTTTTAAACTTGTTTCTTTCAATATTCTTCCCAGATTGCACGCATACGCGATTGGAATATTGAACTGTGTAGATGCAGCTTTAGTTCCGTTACACACTACGGCGAGAATGCGTTTGTCGAGCTATAAAAAATGCTTTCGTGTAGCACTGATTGTAACGGTCGAAATAAGGCACAGCTGACATTGATCCTGCTTCCACAGGTAACTTAACCTATAATATTGTAGCCAATAAAATTTGTATTTTGTGGATGAAATGAAACAATTAATAGAAAGTCAGATGTTCAAATTTATGTAACATCATCGCATATCAAACCCGAAGACCTTCTATAGTAATAATAAGGTCTTTGATCAAACTGCCTTCCGTACGGCAAAATAAAATTCATGTTTTAATTAGGCCTATCTATACAGAGATGGCTTCACTGTGCAGCAACATGTCTCGCTGTGAATAGGCCTACATAAGCATTGGTATATAGCTGTCCCCACTGTTACTGTTAAATTAAATTATGATTTCAGCAGATAATGAAAATGTATTTATGTTATTATAATAATAAGAGAAAAGTGCAGTACATGTAATTAATATTGTAAAACCTGTATTTCGCTTTTCGCAATTGGCATTACTGAATAATAACATCGAATTTCTTTATTGCAGTAATCGATATTCATCTACGAGTATTTCAACTTCGCAATGTCTGAATGGGTTAAGTATTCGTTAATATACAATTATTAACATTTTGTGATCGAATTTTAGAGATTTATCGACTGATCTCAGACCTCTCGTGACATTACTACAGATAATTTAATGCACTATTCCACAATAAATTAAGTTCTTATTCTCTAATTCTATCGGACAAGAATATCAATATTTTGAATTACTGAATTTGACGAGATAGCTTTGAGCGCATGTTTTGGTTGTGGATTGTCCTGCAGAGATATTCGGCCGGAACCGCGCAAAATCCTTTATAGCTGATTTCTGAAGGCATGTTCCTCCATATACTGCAACCATACTGCGGTGGATTTCAGCAAGTATACGCCTTTCTGCGTAAAAAAAAACGGAGTATAGCATGCTGTTCACTTTCGGACGCTTCCACTTATATCACTCGTTTTTCTCTTTTCATTTATTCGGAGAAACAACGACAGGCATACCAACCACACCTACGAAACAGAAAGTCTATAACCACTGTTGTCAATATCCTTAAAGCGTACTCCGGCCGATACTTCCGTTGCACATAGTAAGCCTCTATCGACTTTCATTCGAACTAACCAAATAAAATACAAACAAAAGTTTCAAGTTTCATGACTTTTGGCATAAGTGATGTATTTCTGATATTTAATACGAATTAAATCGTTCATTACTTAGAGAAAAGGGTTACATACGGATAGGCAAACAGACATAGAAATAGACAGGCCTACATGGCCAAGCGGATGGACTTATGTGCAGATGCACAAATGGGTGGGAAGACAAGGCATATACAGACGGACACAAGAACAAATAGACAATCAGAAGACAAAGCGAGAGGCGAACTAATGGATGGACGGATAGACATGCATACATTGCGAGAAACGGACAGACAATAGAGGGTTTGACGGATGAATGAACGGAGAGATAGACTGACAGATTAGTGAGGTCTGGACGGACAGACATACGATATCGAAAAAAAAAAAAAAATTCATTTGCCTTTCATAACTCATAAAACGTGTATTCACATCAAAATTCCAGAGACCAACTACTGCAGAATCACAACACTTTTTTACTTCATATAATGAGGATGTGCAATGGAACAGTAATAATGCATCAACATACTTCTTTCACGCAAGTAACTGTACTATTTTTAGTACATTACAATGTGACCCAAGGGTCGTTCCTTCCCACATAATCAGGAGTTGGGTCAACCATTCGTACCCTTACATCCCATCTCTCGGACTTCCCGTGACCGGAAAGGGGGGGGGGTGTTGTACTCGAGTATGCAGGGTGTAGCACGGCCTCCTGGCGTGATGAATGTGTAGGGGGCGCTGGTGATTGATTGCCGAGTCTGAATGACTGCACGGTCAGTGCGTTCAGTCCGTGAGCAGGATATTACTGCGAAGTTTCTTCTAGCTACTGTATTTAGACAGCAACAATACCAGATATTTAGCCGAATGACGATTTGTCATTGAATTAGATAAGGGTTCCACTTCCGTCAGATTCTATGAGATTTGAGATGAGAAAGTGCAATAGAGACGTTTTCTTCAAGCATTTAAATTTTGTCCCTCAGTTTTATTTAATAGAGTCTCCATTGCCGCTAATAATAATAATAATAATAATAATAATAATAGACTAATAATATTATTTCTAAAATTTGTATTAATGGCGAAAATTTCACTATTCGCCATTCACCCATATGAAGCAATTATTTACCGACAGAATCGCTGCCCAGGGTGCGCCATGAGGAGGCTGATCTACGCTACAGCCGTGATGAGATGAGGTGGTGATGGAGATTTGAGCTCCAGGAGAAAACTCCTGTGTTACCTGAATTATGGGCTTGCCCAACACAATTCATAAATTGGGAATACGCCGGGGTTCGAACCCAGGTCCCCAGGATTATGAGTCCAGCGCTCTAGCCACTAGACTGCCATGGCGAAATAATAATAATAATAATAATAATAATAATAATCATCATCATCATCATCACCATCAGAATCGTGTGCATGACAGCCCATAGTAGCCCAAGGCGTATCAGCCGACTGTGACCTCACGTCCATATACTTTAGCAGAGATGGAAGCTCATCCACAAACAGTGGCAGTGCGTCAATAAGAAGAGCACAAGAGCACGTGAATACCTTGTTTCCATTGAAGCACGACTAGTTTTATTATTTATACCGTATTGACGTAGGAGGGGGTGATGTATAATATCAGAATCGAGTATTTTAAACTTCCCGCATCTTGCATTAACTTAAGTAAACTTGGCAATGTGCGTTCACCTTTAAGCCGTGCTCTTTGCAAGAAGGTTACAGGAATTACACGCATGCGCGGGACAAAATTGTCTTTAGCTGGCTGCTCATGACTCGTCAAGAGCACAAAGCGTTAAGTGAACAGTGAATCTATCCTATAGGTGTCAGGTGCATCGATGCCTATCTTTCACTTGCTATATTTCGAGGCAGGGAATTTAATAGTTTGTATTTTATATTGAGTAAGCAGTCGTGGACAGCCGATAGGGGGTGGTCCTCCAGCTTGGGGGGGTTTGGCGAAGGGCTAACAACCCATCACCGTAAAAAACAGCTTGTTACGAAACCTAAGAATAAGCTTCGGAATAGTTGGGAGGCCAGAGGGGAAAAGATCTTTGAGGAGGCCGAGACGTAGATGGGAAGATAATATTGCAATGGATTTGAGGGAGGTGGGATATGATGATAGAGACTGGATTAATCTTGCTCAGGATAGGGACCAATGGCGGGCTTATGTGAGGGCGGCAATGAACCTCCGGGTTCCTTAAAAGCCAGTAAGTAAGTAAGTATTTTAGCCTGTAGGTGTCAGCATTTCTCACTGTTAGAAAGTTTACTTTGTGTGGGTCTGTGTACAGTACTGCTATGAAAGTTTACTTTGTGAATTACTATAGTTTAGTGTTAGCATAATAGCATAGTATAGCTTTTAAATACGTGCTGGCAGACTGTGATAGTAGTATGAATTTAAGTATCTGTATGGTGGTGTGTAATATTTAAGAATAATATTTACTGGCATGTATTTATAGTAATCAATCTATGAGAATGGGATTACAGTAGCGGTATAAGCTATAGTGTATCAGTGTTTTGTGAACCGAAATATATTACACAATACACGCTTGTTTAAATAACGGTAGTGTGGTAGCCTATGTATTAAATTTTAACAAACGCAAACAATGAACCTGTTCAAGCAATGTCGAACATAAAGAACCGGGTAAACTGACTTACTAGGAAAAATTGGAAATAGAAAGATTGGGTTTCATTATTATTATTATTATTATTATTATTATTATATATTTTGAACTTATACACGATTTTTTCGATAGTGAAACACTGGAATCATGACATTTCATATTAAACGTATGATTTCAAATTCTCTTCGGTTTTGGAACACAAAATTGTGAACACGCGTAATATTTTATCACAAGCCGCCACTGTCCACCAGTACGGGTAACGTATGGTTAGCATGATAATTCCCCCAGACGTTATAGCAGGCTCGCGGAACCGGATTTCGCTATCTATTTTAGCTCCCCAAATTCGTCGCCATGCTGGGTGGGCATAGGTTACATCCTCTGGCTGAAACTTCTTGAAAAATCTCTTCCCCCATGAAGACTCTAACTAGCACTTTATTCCGTAGTCCAAGGCATGATACCCTAAACAACGATTTTAGGATAAATAAAATTATTGTATTATCATCTTGGAATAACCTGTGTGGTCCACGTGAAATGCTAAAACTATTAGTTGGAATGAGCTTATATTTCCTTCCTTCGATTCAAGGAACTTTTAATAATCTATTATAAACACAGCTATTCTGTAAACGTATAATGGTAAGTCAAGAGATGATCAGCAGATTTATGTCAAAAATAATAGCACGAAAATCATAGCAACGACAGAATACAAAGCTGAAATAACTTTGATCATAAGTGTGAGTTTAATGCAAGACTGCAAACAAGCGACTGTAATATGAGGATGTTGACCGCTTCTCTTCTGACATAACCGTGTTCGACACCCGATATGTCAGTACTGCAACTCTGGACATATCGCTCTCTCCCTCGTGTGTGTTGATATTAATATCTGTCACACTGTCCTTTGAGAGCAATGATATCCGAATGTGAGGCAACCTGTGAGCCGGAACTCCGAGAACATCGCAACTAAGAGCTGACATAACATTGAAAAATCCATAGTGGCGGACAACGTCGCAGTTGTGGTTTTTCTCAAGATTTTTCTCCATATCGTCATCATTCCATAGCATTCCCCGGTCGCTGGCTGACGACGCACGGTGAGGGCAGGTCTAGGGTCGACGGCGTTAGCCTGCTCGAAAACTGGTAAACGCAGCAACTTTAGTGTGGTCAGAGGATGTAGGTTTGGGAATGCGCATAGCTTTAGAGCTACTTACTGTTATTTTTATTGTAACAGTTAACAACAATTAATTGTAATCGTAAAGATCATTCTGAAACTGGAATGCAATTAATTTCGTGTATGTCTACTCATAGCCTACCGGAATTAGGGTAAACACTTTAAATTAATGTTTCCGTTCATTAATTATTATTCTTTCAAGTTTTTATAAAATAACCGGTTATAATTAAAATTATGGCATTATGTAATTCTCTTTTGAGACCCTTAGAAACGTTTGAGCCGCAATAGAAATACTTACAAAAATATTCTTCGAAGGATGGGACGAAAGATTTGCCAGAATCCCCAACTTATAATAAGGAAGGCAGCAGCTTTCTTGTTTTGAGAAACTAAAATTAACAATAAAATCCTATACAAAACCGTTGCGTGTTCTATCCCGATTGTTCTATGTGCATTTACCAACAAATATAATATATCTTCTTACTTTCTAAATTACGGTGGAATGGACGACGTGGTTTTCTTTGTATGCAAATGATGACAATAATAATAACGAATAATTTCGAGGGAAAAATTGTTCCGGGGCCAGTATCGAACTCGAGGCATTCGGTTAAACATACCAACGCTCTACCAACTGAGCTACACGGGAACTCTACCAGAAACCGATCCAATTTTTCCGTCTATATCCACAGACCTCAAAGTGGGCTGACAACCATCAAGCAACCAACACTGAATGCACACTAATTCTGTGTGACTTAAATTGTGGTTTTCTGTTAACGAACGGTGACATGTATTATGCAAATCAAGCTTTCAGGTATAACTCCCGGTAAAGTTGATTTGAATAATTTCGAGGGAAATATTGTTACGGGGCCAGATACCTGAGAGCTTGATTTGCATAATACATGTCACTGCTCTTTAACAGAAAACCACAATTTAAGTCACACGGAATTAGTGTGCACTCAATGTTGGTTGCTTGACGGTTGTCAGCCCACTTTGAGGTCTGTGGATATAGACGGAAAAATTGAATCGGTGTCTGGTAGAGTTACCGAGTAGCTCAATTAGTAGAGCGTTGGTACGTTTAACCAAAGGCGCCGAGTTCGATACCTGGTCTCAGAACAATTATTCCCTCGAAATTATTCAAATCAACTTTACAGGGAGTTATACCTGAAAGCTTGATTTGCAATAATAATAATAATAATAATAATAATAATAATAATAATATCAATAATGGACTATGAACTAGAGCTTAGGGAAATGAAGAATGGGAAAGCAACTGGAGTTGATGAAATCCCCTTTGAACTAGTGAAATGCTTGGGTGAAGAGAAGAAGGAAATTCTATCATTATGCAACGAAATATGAAAAAGGCAACCGACCTGAAGATTTTACGGAGACAGTGTTGCTTCCAATACCGAAGAAAAATAATGACAAGAAATGTAACGAGTTTGGGAACAATCAGCCTCATATCACACTCGGCGAAAATTCTTGCGAATACTGAATCGACGTTTATATTCTAAGATGGAAGAACAGTTGAAAGAGGAGTAGTTTGGCTTCAGGAAGGGAAAAGGTTCGAGAGATGCAATTGGACTGCTACGAACAATAGGCGAAAGATACCTGGAGAAGTGTATATAGAATTTGTGGAATTAGAAAAGGCGTTTGATAGAATGGATTGGAATAAACTGCTGGAGATCCTAAAGAAAATTGGCGTGGATTAGAAAGAGAGAAGGCTGTCCAGTAACCTTTTTTATGCAACAAGGAGTCAAAGACAGGATAGGAGAAGAAATGTCTGAAGGAAGTGAAATAGAGAGAGGAGTACAAGGATGTCCTTCATCACCTTCCTTGTTCAACATCTATTTGGAGTATTTAGTGAAGAACTGCTTTCAGAACATGGGAGGAGTGATAGTAGGAGGAAGGAGAATAAAGTGTATAAGATTTGTTGATATGACGTTGATAGGAGAAAAGGAGATGATACTAAGGAATATGCTACTGGAGCTAAATGACAGCTGTGAACAGTATGGAATGAACAAAAATGTCAACAAGACGAAGATCACGGTCATAGGAAGGAAAGTAAAGAAGGTAAACTTGCGAATTCTAAATGATGCAGTAGAGCAAGCGAACAGCTTCAAATACTTGGAGAGTACTATAAGCAGTAACATGAGCTGCTGCCAGGAAGGCAAAGGAGATTAGCAATGGCCAAGGAAGCTTTTAAAAGAAAAAGAAGCATCTTCTGCGGACCTCTGGAGAAAGAACTAAGAAAAGACTAGCGAAGCGCTTTGTGTGGAGTGTAGAATTATATGGGCCAGAAACATGGACATTACGACGAAGTAAAGAGAAGCGACTAGAAGCATTTGAAATGTGGATATGGAGAAGGATGTATCGTGTGAAATGGACAGACAGAATAACAAACGAAGCTGTACTGGAAAGAGTGGATGAAGAAAGAATGAAGCTGAAACTGATCAGAAAGAGGAAAAGGAATTTGCTGGATCACTGGTTGAGAAGAAACTGCCTTCTGAAAGATGCACTGGAAGGAATGGTGAACGGGAGAAGAGCCCGGGGCAGAAGAAGATATCAAATGATAGACGACATTAAGAGACAAAGAGGAAGGCAGAAAATAGGAAAGACTGGAGAATGTTGCGTTTGCAGTGAAATACCTGCCCTTGAGCAGAACACTATGAATGAATGAATGAATGAATGAATGAAACAAAAGAGTGACTGATGATTACTAGGGCCCGGATTTTAATTATATGAGTCCTTTTTTTTACAGTACAAGGGCGATGCTGTATTGAAAATATACGTGACTCATAACATCTTGAATGAAATGAAAGCATTTTTATAGGCCATGTTTTGCTTTTTCTTGTAATTTTTCTATAATAGGGCATTTTTTGCAGTTTCTGTGCAATTTTATGGTTATTTTTAAGTAAACATTAAGATATGTGTCATTTTTAGCTAGTACTACGTGCTCAAACTACAAGCAATACAAATCCAACAAGGTTCACTTTTTAACAAGATAAAGTATACAATCATCGCTCTTAAGGAAATGTTGTGGGTGGGTTCTTGAGAGCACGCAGTACTGACGTCTTGATATCCTCGATGTAGGCCCACCTCAAACAAACGAATGGGTTGTTTATGAAAGGGCCTAAGTCTTGAATATTAAATTGTTAGCAATTTAAGAAAAACAGCTTACTGACCGAAATTTTTAAATTAAGGCTGAAATAAAAATTGTATCATAAATTCTACTAAGCATTATAGAGTGTGAAACTTAGTCCCCTTCACATCTAAATCGATGAAGCTACACCCAAAGAGCAGCATTACATGACAAGCTCATTTTCACAAAATTAGCAACTTAGGCCCTTTCATAAATAACCCATTCAAATACAAGACAAGGAACAAACACTAGTTCCACCGAGTGGAGATACATTTCCACCATGCCGGAAACACAACCGCTAAGCGGCGGACAAATAAACACAAATTAAAATAATATTTCAGGAATAAAACTGACTCTTATGTTCTATTACAACCGCTATCACAAATCCTGAACAGTGCTAACATCTTTAAATGAGATCCTAGCAAGAAATATGCCTTCTGTTGCTGCATATCAACGGGATGTCCTGAGAATTTCATTGACTTGGCACTGCGGCCCACGCACCGGACGCCTGGCACTGACTCCTGGCATCTGCTCCCGCCCGGTTCACTGATTTCGCCGCACTCGATCAATGCCCGATTTCGAACCCAGATAATAACTCAGTCTCAAGTTTTACACCGGCCATGAATCTCCACAAACAGAAGAAGACAGTCGGGCGCTGCCATGCACTACGTTGTAGGATCTTTTGCAATAATACTGGTGCCCCGACAACGCAAGCGCCCACCTGCTGCTGCACGTTGTGTCTGTACCTAGTTTGTCATTGGAAACACATGGTGTCGAGAGGAACACAGAGACGCAACCCGCAAAGCACAAGATCTATTTCAGGACTGTCTGAGCTGTGCACCTATTTTCTATTCCTAAGAAGCTGTTGTCTGTTTATTCTATAACCTCACTGAATATGATTATCTAGTATATTGTGTCATTTGTGTTACTTGATGTTTAGTTTGATGTTTCTCTCCGAATTGTGCCGACCACACATCGCAACACAACTTCCGTCTCACTTTGCAAAACAAAAATCGCAAAATGCAGGAAGGACCAGCGTGGCTCAGGCGCTAGTGCGTTTGTCTGCTCATTTTGAGCTTCCATCGGGTGTGGGTTCGATTGCTCTTGGACCGATTACCTGGTTGGGGTAAATATGTAGCCTACCGACTCCAATCTATCATTGTAATACTGTAGTTATTTATACAACTTCAGGTTAAAAGTGAAGCTTTACTTCAAGAGTGGTTCGTTTATTGGCATAAGAACCACTAGCGATGTAAAGCCGTTTAGCCTCATGTTGTGGGTCTATACATGATTTCTTCCACTGTGATAAAAAACAAATAATGGGGAAATTTTTATTAGAACTAGTACATTGGGATGAAGAAGAAATAATCTTAATTTTTTCTGAATTCTGTTTTGTTGTTTGTTAGTTTTGTAGTTAAATATTATTTTACTACTACCACTACCACTACTACTACTAGTAATAATAATAATAATAATAATAATAATAATAATAATAGGCCTACTAATAATGCTTATTATCCCAGAGCTGTACCTCTCAGCACGGTTATCATATCACTGTTATGCTGTAACTGTCAAATAACATTTTTATTTCTCAGATAATTGTGAAAGAAAAAAAACGATTTCTCAGTAAACAATTGAATGTCTGTCAAAGAAAAAAATATTTTGTCTCTAAAAGCAGTAGAGTAATTGCCTATTTTACACGAAGATAGTGGAAAAAATAAATAAATATTTACCTATTTAATATAGTTATTTTTAGTTATTCTGGATTCTCCTGTAATTAAAAAAATTTCGGTACCTAGTTCCAGTGATACAAAAGTGCAATTCGTGCCGAATTTGGATCGTTTGGTTTCTTAGTTGATTTGATTTAATGTAATTACTACGGCTTTGGTATTTTTCATTACAATTCTAATAGTTAGAACCAAACCTAATTGGTAGTTATTCAGCTACTTACTAGTACAGTGTTACTATAAATGATCTTTCAGATTACAAACTTGAATAACTAACGTCAGGAGACACTTAGAAACATGATATTGGTATCAATGGAAAGAGAAACTCAAATATTTTTTGTTGTGTTGGTGAACCTACCGCATATTTATTAATTCCGTTGCTAGGAGACGATATAACAGAAAAATGGCTGCAAACGAAGACAGGAGGGCATTTTGTGTGCTAGATTTTCACATATCCCAGTCTGTTGTCACTGCACAACGCAATTTTAGAAGATAATTTGGTGTTGATCCACGCAGTGGGCCCAGTATCCTAAGTGGTACGCTGACTTCAAAACGAGGGGATGCATCTGTAAGCGGAAGTCAACCGGTCGTCCATCGTGAGGCAAATGTGGAGCGTGTGAGAGAGAGTTTCACACGAAGTCCACAGAAATCCATCGTAAAAGCCAGTAGAGAATTAAACATCCCCCAACAAACTGTGTGGAAGATTTTTACGGAAACGTTTGAAGTTCCATCCATACCGTCTGCTCTGAAACCAAACGACAAAGCCAAGTGACAGTCTTTCTGTGAGGAAATACAACTCAGAATGGAATACACGACTTCCAAGAAGATTATTGGACGTGCTGGCCGTGAAGATTTAGAATGTTTGTATTGGCCTCCACGTTCCCCCGACCTCACTCCTTGTGATTTTTTATGTGGGGTTTTAAAAAAGCAACAAGTGTATCAGCCACCATTACCATCTACCATTGAGGATCTTCGTGTCCGCATCACAGAGGCCATTGCACTGGTGGATGGTCCAATGCTACAACGTGCATGGCAGGAAATTGATTACAGACTTGATGTGTGTCATGTAACACAAGGAGCTCACATTGAGCACATGTGACTTAATTACGTTTGTGAACCAAATGTTTCTCTTTCTGTTTCATGTTTCATGTTTTCCAGTGAAAAATTTTTAAAATTGTTGTTGTTTCTATTTCTGTTGATATCAATTTCATGTTTTCTAATTTTTGCTGATTTGAGATTAGTACATGTGATTTAACCGAATGGATAACAAAAAATGTTTGAGTTCCTCTTTACATTGATACCAATATCATGTTTATCAGTGTCTCCTAACGATAGTTATTCAAGTTTGTAATCGGAAAGATCATTTAGAGTAACACTGTATTTTGTAGATCTGTCGCCAGGACTTTAAGAACCGATGACTACCATTAGATGCATTTCTACAAGTATAGAATATGTACGAATTTAGTATAGATGAACAAACAATTAGTCAAAGAAGTTCTCAATGCCGAACACATCAAACCCGACATTTCTGTGTTCTACAAGCTGATTGCTACTTTTCTGATTTCTGAACGTCATTTGTTACGACCTATAATATCTTATAACTGAAAATGTTGCCATCTCATTACTTGATGTGTGGCGTTATTCTAGGAGCTTTCGTATTCTTCAGCATCGAAAGTTCCATTATGACCGTCTTGTGAATTTTGAATAAAAATATGTAAAATATAGCCTTAGATATAAAAAACCACTGATCATTCTTTTCTTCTAATTATTCTCTTTGCACTTATTTTGCATGGAGGTACGACGCTGCCTTAGACTAAGCAGCCACTGCGAGGTAGGAAGTTTGTTTATACAGTGCGTACAGTATATTCTTAGCAAGACTCACACCCTAGAATTTGTAAGACTTAACTATTAATTCAGCCGAAAAATTAACGTCAGAGAAGCAAATCCATTTCCATGAAAACTCCTACACTCTGATACTTACACCATAATGCACAGGACCACTATGAGGTTACTCACCTGAAACAAAGAGAAATTTGTTTTAACTTTAATTTTATTCATCAGGTTCATCAACATATTTATTTATGTAGTAATTCAGTAAAAACAATCAGATGATATGAATATAATTTTAAGAGTGCTTTATATAGAAGAAAATATATAAAGATTAGAAGAAATGAAGTATTCTAACACGATAAAATAGATATTAATTGACTTACTAAATTCTATTTCACTAATGTTACCTTCACCAAATGTTTGAAAGGAGCCGTCATTTTCAATCGACTATCTATACGGGAAACAAATTACGATCGCAAAACATGTTTTATAGTATCGTAAAGAATTTTCAGTTTGAAATATTTGCAAACAAATGCTTGGGTAGCAGTGGCGGCTGATTGACTGAGGCAAGTGAGGCCGGGCCTCAGTCACTTGGCTTAACTGAAATCAAATTTTGTGTTTTTATATAATTTATTAGTTATTTGAATGAAACATATATCGCTGTAGAAGCATTTGAAAATTTTGTGATGTATATAGACCTGTTTTGCAGCAAAATTTGTTCCCGAGGCCAGGATCGCTCGTGCCGGGTGTGGCTTGTGATGTATATAGACCTGTTTTGCAGTAAAATTTGTTCCTGAGGCCAGGATCGCTCGTGCCGTGTCTGGCTTGTGATGTATATATACCTGTTTTGCAGTAAAATTTGTTCCTGAGGCCAGGATTGCTCGTGCCGGGTCTGGCTTATGTATTTCATGTCTTTTCGCGGGCTTTGAGTTTACGCTTAAAACGTTGTAGCTGAGGCACAATTCGTCTGGCCTGGTCAGGTTTCATTTCTCTCATCCATGGGCCGGCCTCAAGGGTAGAGTGGGGTGGGAATAGCAGTGGTGACTTGTCTTCCTAAATAGGCCATAAATAACAAAATCCCAGCTCTTTGGCAGGCAGACACCCACTCTATTCTCTCCTCTTATGTCTTAGTTTATGACTTAAGTGAGGGTGTTGTACTATTGTACTTCGTAGTACAGTAGTGAATCTGGTCCAATGTTGTTATATATTTCGGGAAAATATAAACAGAAACAAATGAGAGAAATAATGATGGTGCAGTTAATTCATTGTTAAGAGTGTCCTTTTTCGAGAAGAAATAATACTGAAAAAAGGAAGTTTTAAATAAAGAGAAAGACTACCGAGATACCTACGACATCGCTGACAATTTTTCTGACAGATAATCTTAAAACGCGAGTTTCTATTGCATCCTGTTATGGGCAAGATAAATGGTTAAGTGG
Source organism: Periplaneta americana (assembly GCF_040183065.1). NCBI lineage: Eukaryota > Metazoa > Arthropoda > Insecta > Blattodea > Blattidae > Periplaneta > Periplaneta americana. The sequence continues at coordinate 70,354,164 of NC_091125.1, forward strand.
TGATGTGGTGCAAAATAAACTTCTCTTGGCCTTGTTTGTTGCTGTTAAAGGAAAAAATAATAAGAAAAGAAAGAAAGGGGAATTTCAACACATAATATGGGTTGCTTCATCACACTGAAACTCATAGCATAACAGCTTATTTGGTGAGTGAAATTATTATTTTTCATTAATAGTAATAATAATAATATACTAATAATAATAATAATAATAATAATAATACAGTAATAATGATATTAATATAATAACAATAATAATTATCATAAACAAATATTTTCTATCGGAGGCACTTAAACTAGTTGCATCTGGCCTCACCGAGTATTTCGATCACCGACCGCTACTGTAATGGGTAGTGATAAAAACAAACAAATGCTAGGGTAGCGATGAAATCAAACAAATATTAGGGAAGCGATAAAATTGTGCAATAAGCAGCATGATTAGTTGAAAGACGTCTTTTCGTACCGTTTTATTGGTCAAAAAGTAGTGTGACGTAGTAAAAGTGTAATAGTCAACAGTAATTTCACCAGAGGTTTTGATTTATCTAGAGAAAATCAAAACTCGAGTGGGATTTAATTGACTATTACACGATTAGAGGAAAGCATATAAAGATTAGAAGAAATAAAGTACTCTAATACAATGAAATATTAATTGACTTACTAAAATTCTATTTCACTAATGTTAGCTTCACCAAAACGTTTGAACGAAGCCACCATTTTCAGTTGACTATCTTTGCAGTAAACAAATGACGATCGCAAAGTATGTCTGATAGTACCGTAAAGAATTTACAGTTTGAAATGTTAGCAAACAAAGAAACAAATGCTAGGGAAGTGATAAAACAAATAAATGCTAGAGAAGTGATAAAAAGAAACAAATGCTAGGGAAGTGATAAACCTGTAGCGATAAACAGACATTATGGTTGAAACACGTCCTTTCGTACTGTTCTATTAATCAAACGCAGTATGACGTAGTATAAGTGTAATAGTCAACGTAAACTAATCAAATTTACTTCTCTCTCAAAGAAACTACAGGTCTAATAAAGATTTCATCGCCGTCAGTCGGTGCTGAACCCAAGAACCGGACATGGTAACCTCTACCCAGCCGACAAAAACTAAAGAAAGAACTCCCTTCAGTAAGTTGTCGATCCATTGTAAAGTATACATTGTTGTCTCATTAGAAGGGATGCTTTCTAGAGCTATTAAATCTCGTCTAATCCTTTCTATGGACTAGAGTCTAGAGCAGCGGTCATCAGAATATCGCACCCTCGGATTAGCGTCTCTTACCCGCGGACATTTATGGCGTGCATTTATGGCTGCTGGCGGCTATGCTGTCTCCCTATACCTTGTGCACGACGGAGCATATTTTCTTACCCTCCATGCATTTTACCCATTTCAGCGAGTGCTGGCGACTATTGGTCTATACCCTTCCTTCGTATGATTCTTCGGAGATAAATGGATATTGAACTCTTTAAGGTAGACGACTGCTCTCTAAATTGAAACTGTCTTGAAACATATTCCACTTCCTGCTCCAACGAATACGTTACTACCTTAGCCCTCTATAGTTTGCATTGACATAATTAAAAATATACAAGCAGTGTTATTCTGCTTCAGTATAACAATCTCAAATTACAGTCTCTCCTGTGAAGCAGTTCATAACAAGATATGTGCGGCTTTAATACAAATAACGGGACTTAACACTCCAGAAAATGGCTGCGCTGTTGCCAGGTAACTTCGTCTTTCAACAGTCAGCTGTCAGTACGACGTTCATGAGCTTCCACAACAAGATTTCAATTTCACAAGAAACAAAACAACGCCAAGCGCAATCTGAGGTTGGCAACAATGAGAATTCAACGACTGCGTGATAACAATCGACAGTTCGAAAGTTATAGCGTTGAAACACACTTCTTTTGTTATGTACTTGTCTTTCCATTATCGACCTTGCATTGGTCACCATCAAGTAACGCTGCAGAGAACTTTCAAAGCGAATTGATTCTATACGAGCCAGAATGTAATGTGCACAGTGTTGCCACGTGCAATTCTACGCAAGTTTGTTCCAAATCTTTCTCTAACCTGCCTACTTTAATACTATGCTATACTGTGTATCAGTTTGTCGGCCTGCGTAGTAATTCCCCCTCCCCTGAGCAATCGTATTCTTTTCGAACAAATCAATCTCACAATCAGTCATGTTCTGACGTAACTCCTGATGTTAGAATGTTCGATTTCCATGTCAAAATATCTCTTTTGAAAATTTTGTTAGTTTCATAACTTCTTCAAGCAAATATCTGTAATTTGGACAGCCTACATTATTGGAGACCGCAATCGGTTCCTTCAAAATTTCTTTCAAATTGGCAAACAAGGCTATGAAGGAATACATGGAGAGATTAAGAATTATTTTGATTTCCTGAATTTCTGTGCGTCAACACTGAAACCCAAGTGCCAGTCATTTCGATAACTACCGTTTCTAATTTTGATACAAGATGATTTAAAGATTTCCTGAATTTCTGTGCGTCAACACTGAAACCCAAGTGCCAGTCATTTCGATAAGTACAGTTTCTAATTTTGATACAAGATGATTTAAAGTTAATCGGCGAGGAGGTGGATCAAAGCAACATTTAGAGCAGCCATAGTGATGGAGGAAATAAATTACATACCGATATATTGATATTGCAATATATTGCAAACCTAATATCGATAAACCATATATATCGCAGAAAATATATCGATATATCGAACGATTATCGATATAACGCTATTCCGTAAGCAAATTGGAGTTTCAGGCGTACATTTACTGGGAGCTTAATTGATATAGTGGGAAAAAGTTACGTGAACTCTTCATGGTTGAGTATTTGATATTGGAACACGATTCAATTATTCTAATGTTATATAGGATTCAATCCAGGACACAAATATAATGTTCTTTTCCGCTTAACAACGTAATCATTTTTAAATAAACAGAACTTGTAATTATTTTTAATGTAAGTAAACCGTACTTAGAATGATACAATTTTTAACAAATTTCACAGTTGATTTGATACAATCCTTCTATATTAAGTTCCCATTGCAAGTTATTGTTACACTCAAACATTCCAAACAACAATGGTAATGAAAATAGGGATAGAATTTTTATGCACTAAAAGATATAATAAAAAAACAATGTCAGCACTAGATTGTGCGCAGAAATCATAGACGTAAACAAATGTCACATCGGTATTAAATTCTTGTTTCTCTTTCCATTTCAGAATATAGAAAAAAAGGTTTTGATATCCGTTTTGAGGTCAGATGGTTCTCTTTCAGAGTGGGAGTTGCTCCTGCCTTGGAGAACATTAATATCAATATTAAAACAGTAGTAGATAAACCTCCCGTCTGTCTCACGTTCGCACAGGCCAAATTTTTAATTTAGTGCTGCATATTAAACAGTTTGAATTTGAATTCCAGTACAGCCAATTAGAACAAGGTATCGAGTGAGGTTGCACAATTATGTAACTGTCCATCTTCAGTAGCACCATCTCTCGGGAATTATTGGAGTTGTCTAGTGTTGATTTTGTTGTTGATAATGATAAAAATTCCACAAAAATCGATAAATATATGAGAAAACCTATATATTATACGAATATAAATTGAATCAAAATTACGATATCGATATATCGCTTTATCGAAACGAAAATATCGGCATTTCGTAAAAACCGATAGGCCTATATCGTTCCCATCTCTAAAAGCAGGAATGTCGTTTGTCGTTTTTGTTACTTTGCAACCGTTTCACAGTTATAACACGTCAAACATTTACTTCTCAATTACGATGATTTACTTGCTTACAACAACAATAATAATAATAATAATAATAATAATAATAATAATAACAATAATAATAATAATAATAATAACAATAATAATAATAATTTTAGTCTCAGTACCTATTGCATCAATGTTCAAAATGTCCTTGTCTTGCATGCAAGTATGCCTGGCGCGTTCTCCAATAGCGATGTGCACACTATCCGCTTTGTCTATCTGATGTCTGTTGCAGCTGCATCAATTTGTTGGAGCAGAACATCTCTGTGTGTAACCTCTGTAGCGTACACCTTTTCATTCATACAGCCCCATAAAAAGAAGTATAGAAATGTCAAGTCAGGGGACCGTGCCGGCCAAGCCACAGGACTTTCCCTCCCTAACTGTCGACCTGGATAGTGTTCATCCACCACCGACGACCAGGAAGTGTGAAACGTGCCTCTGCTCTACCCAGCTGACAGCACATACCCTGACGTGTATTGAAAGATACATCGTGCGGTGTTTCCTGAAAGAAATTAAAATAATGTGCGACTCCTCTTCTGTCTTCTAGTACATTTAGAAATTAAACTGCCGTCAACCATCCCAGCTCAGACGTTCATACTACATCACCATAATTGTGAATTACTCGTAAATGTTTGACATGTTACAACTGTGAAAGGATTTTAAATAAATACAATGAGAAATGATTTTTTTCCACTAATCGCTCTGATTCATCTCCTCTCGCCGGTTGAACCTTCACTTTTGAATCACTCTGTATATACATACAAGATAACTTTGATGGTCTAACTCGTCTTAAATTTAACTACAAAGAGTCGTAACATTTCTAAACCCATATTTTTTTTTTAATTCGACCTCCTGTAGGTGGACACATTGTGGGATTTCTTCATCTTCGGTCAGCACTACATCGCAGGATCCTCCACTTAAGAAAAGCCTGGACATTAGTTTGATAACTCACAGAGTGAGAGCTGAATCACGATGAATTCCACGTGCCACTAAAGCTGTACATCAGTAGCTGTTTACACATCGACCGCATAAATGTTTGAATAACGAGTTAAAAGAAATTCGGTTACACAAGATTTAATCATACTCAAGGAGGAAAAGCATCTGAAATTCGTCGAAACATGTTCATACAACCCGACACATGTTACGTATCCAGTACTTTCAGTGTTTTTCAGGAATGTCACCTACTGTACTCCAAAAACGAGAAAGTCTCTGGGGAGTGAGACGAAGCGGAGTTGTGCTGTGAATGAATGTTGATGTCATAAGGTCACACACGTGGGTACTCATATCTGTATTGGCTAGCTCTCACAGCACAAACAATAACATTGATACACACATATTGATACTACCCTAGTTACAAAATTAGATCACCGTTAATCTCCTGGTCTTTTAATCCCTCCATACAGGAAATAACATATGCAGGAGAGCGCATGGTTTTTAAACTGACATTATAACGGTAATATTATCTACTTCGCTCCAATAGATGACGCAATAGTAAGCACATTCCTTTCACGGTTGATCTCCTGGTTGGAGAACAGTATATTGTATGTGTAGAACTTTTTTTTTAAGTTGGTCATTTAACGACGCTGTATGAACTACGAGGTTATTCAGCGTCGATGAGATTGGTGATAGCGAGATGGTATTTGGCGAGATGAGGCCGAGGATTCGCCATAGATTACCTGGTATTCACCTTACGGTTGGGGAAAACCTCGGAAAAAAACCAACCAGGTAATCAGCCCAAGGGGGATCGAACCCGAGCCCGAGCGCAACTTCAGACCTGCAGGGAAGCGCCTTAACCGACTGAGCCACGCCGGTGACCCATGTAGAACTTCACAGAAAATATTAAACAAAGACAGTTTGAACCAAAGGCTCACAGGCTCACACCATGAAGGTTGAAGATGAATGATGAGTAAATAATATGAATGACGGATGATGATAATGATAAAAAATGAGGATGGTTGTGGTGGCGATACTAAATTGGAAGATGGTTATACCTTGTCGTAAGATAAAATTAATAAAGACGGTAATTACATAGAATATTCCCCTAAATTTTACTGTTACGGATATGAGTCGAAAGACTATAGAAGTATTGGAAGACAGAGGGAGATTAGGAGTAAAAAATCAGATTTTTTTGGCAGTTATTGAATTTTTAAATAAAAAGTTACAGCAACACTTAGCATAGCAGAAATATTTCACACTATAATTTATTGGTACTTAAATTGGCTAGGTCACTGGCTAAGAAGAAACTGCCTACTGAAGGATGTACTGAAAGGAATAATGAACGGGAGAAAAGTTCGAATTATCAGATGATAAACAACATTAAGACACAATATATGGATTGTATACGAAGACTAAGAGGAAGGTGGAAAATAGGGGCGACTGGAAAATGCTGGATTTGCAGTGAAGGACCTGCCCTTAGAAAACGATGGATGGATGGATTATTGTGGTTTTTCTTGATTTTTTGAGAATCGGATCCAGAATGACTCTTAACAGACATAGCATCTTCGGAACCGATTGAGGGGAACACTGTGTATGCAAGTTAACTGAATGCTGGAGCATAAGCTTGTGTATAGCTGCAAGAGAGGCACATGTACATAACAGACTATGTAGGAAGGAATACTATGAAATAAACAACTGTTTGTTCACCACGACACACATATATTCATACATAGACATCATTTTATTTTTACTAAAATTTCTAATATTAACATGGCTATACCTTTGAATCAACGATTGGTAACCGGAAATACCGTTTGCTACCCCCTTCCACGAGTGGAGTTCGATGATACTGGCGTAATATACAAACAAATCACTTTACTAGGTATAGGAGGGAAGAAAAGTAGTTCATCCAGTTAAGTAAACTAGGAAATATCGCGAGTTGAGTTTGATAATTTTCATTAGGTTTTTGTTTAATCAAAATACAGTACAGTATTAACAATGAGTGTTTTTACTCACGAACTGAGCTGTCCATGCGGACGTATTCATTATGCAGTGTATATTATACTGTCTACAGCACATTAGAGTACACTATAGAGAATGAAGTTAAATTGAAAAATAATCATAATATGGATATTTAAACACATTTTTGAAAATGGTGGCCGTTCATTTCGATACAGGCTTCAGTTCTAATGTGCATATTATCGCACTATAGACTATTGTACGTAATTCCAATTACCAGGTTCGTACTTCGTATCAGTAACTATGCTGAAATAATTCTGTATCTACTCTATAAAAGAGACCTTACATACTGTAAATTCAATCTTCACTTCTGCCCGATCCGAAAAGATAAAATTACTCAGACATGCTATCTACTGTCCGTCCAAGTGGTTACGTCGCAGCGTCGTAGAAAGGGGGGAAATCACGTGACAGTTAATTACTTAACGAAGTCCTTTTATTTAAGTTATTTTAAACAATTGTATGGGTATAATATTACGTAGACGTCCAATTCCTAACAGAAATTAATGTTCTCAGAAAAGAGCTAAGACAGCCCAGCCACTAGCTTTTACAGACATGCGAATAGAAGCAGGTGGGGGAAACCGGGATGCGACGTAGGCAAACGTACGACAGTACCTGTGCGAAAAGATTCAATATTGAAAGCTCTTTCGTCACTGGAAAACGCGAACACATTTTTGAAACGTACTGTTTGCTATGACCGTAAGGCTACTATGACTGTATATGCGATCTTGGATCTGTGTGGAGGACGGTTGAACTTCATTAGTAGAGGGGTGGGAATGAAGTACATTAAAAAACTCAGGTACAATAAAAATTGAAGTAAAAGTAAAATGATGTCCCTGTAGTTTGTAATTACCCGCCAGTACGCTACTTATCTACATATACAGGATGTTTCAAAAATACGGGGCATAATTTCAGGTATGTATTTCCCACATGTAGACAATCAAAATAGTTCATTACAACATGTGTCCGGAAATGCTTTATTTCCGAGTTATGGCCTTCACAACATTGAAATTCACCGGAACGTTTTTCTTTCCGCAGGTCGTTGTCATTACAGAAGATGTTCAAAATGTCCACCTCCTGCTTGAATACAGACCTCACATCGATGTCTCATTGACCTGCGAACACGATCCCAAACTCCAGGAGTATTGCGTATATCCTCAGAACATGCCACAATTCGATTCCGAAGGGGTTTCCAAATCAGGCACCGGAGACGAATAAACCAATTATTTTAAATGGCCCCACAAGTAGAAATCGAGAGCGTTCAGATCAGGTGAGTGTGGAGGCCAAGCAATTGGGCCACCTCTACCTATCCATCGATCAGGAAACCTTCGATCCAAGTACCGGCGAGCCGTACGACTGAAGTGTGCAGGAGCGCCATCATGCAAGAAGTGAATGTGTTGACGATTGATCAGTGGAGTGTCTTCTAAAACATGAGGTATGAAGTTTGTGTACGCCTGTCCCGTAAGTCTGTTTACAAGTACATGGGGCCCAATTAATCGATCACCAATGACACCGGCCCACATGTTGAGGGAGAACCGCACCTGGTGATGAGATAGAACAGTTGCACGTGGGTTTTCATACGCCCATACATGCTGATTGTGGAAATTTGTTATGCCATCTCGTGTGAACTGTGCTTCATCTGTAAATAATACTAAGGCAGGAAAGTTCGGATTTACATCACACTGCTGCAAGAACCACTGACAGGACCTAACTCGTGCAGGGTAATCTGCTGGTGACAGGGCCTGTACACGTTGCAAATGATAAGGATACAATTGATACTCTTTCAACAGTCTCCAGACAGTCGTATGAGGAACATTGACTTGCAACGCTACCCTTCGTGTGCTGATAGAAGGAGTCATGTTCACAGCCTCCAGAATCTCCTCCTGTACTTCTGGAGTTGTAGATCTTGGTCGTCCCCTTCCCAAACCAGGAGAGTTAAATTTTCCATACTCGCACAGACGATAATGGAGACGTACAAATGTCTTCCGATCTGGACATTGTCGCTGTGGGTACCTCTCCTGGTACAAACGACGAGCCAGCGCAGCATTGCTGTCCGCCTTACCGTACGTGAAGTGTATCTCTGCCAGCTCTTGATTTGAATACATGTCGCACAGTCTAACGCCTACACAACACTGAATGTAACCTTCGCCTCGGATTGAACTGTCAGAATGCCCTCTTAATGTCTCCTTTGACGGCAACGACCTGCGGAAAGAAAAACTTTCCGGTGAATTTCAATGTTGTGAAGGCCATAACTCGGAAATAAAGCATTTCCGGACACATGTTGTAATGAACTATTTTGATTGTCTACATGTGGGAAATACATACCTGAAATTATGCCCCGTATTTTTTAAACACTCTGTATAATACATTTATAGTACATCAAGACGAGTAAAAAGGGATCTAAGAAGCATCAATTTGTGACAGAATTTGAAGGCGAGTATTTTTTAAGTGAATAGGGAATATATTACTTGCAAACTGTATAGCGTAAACATGCGGGATGACAAACGTCAATATATATAGAAGCATTGTAACACTAGAAAACACACAGAAAATATAAAACTTGCATCGAAAACCGAAAGTGAAGATCTGCCCACACGTAACTTCATTTCAAATAAACAATCACAATTTTAACTGGATTTGTGTGAGATTATTGTAAAGGCTGGCATCCCGTTCTTCAAACTACAAAATATCCACTTTAAAGTCTTTACTGAAAAATACACAAATAAAAAATTGCCAATCTATGTAACATTAAGGCAAAATTATTGTAAAATATATTACCATAGCACATTGCATTAAATAACACAGATATATTTCGGTTATTTTCATTTTTAATATACTATTTATTTATTTTCTATAAATGTTATGTAACTCATCGTTTTTTGCAAGCAGTGTTAATGCTCATTAGACGACCAACATAGTTGTATAATATTAAAACTCAAAGATCAGTACCTAATTCTGAACTACAAGTTCAACACACATTCAGCAGTAAACAACGCTCCTTGAGTTTTGATGTTTCTGTCCGTATACCGCCATCTTCTGCCACTAGCAACAAAGCCTCAGTGTATATTCCGTGTTGCACTCAACTTAACTCATCGGTCCCCAAGATGCTATGTCTGCTCATTAACTTAATCCACTGTGCGATCTATACTATATGCGATGATTATCCTCCAAGTCCGACAGTTGGTCTGGATGGCATTCGTAAATTCGACGCTGACAGGTAGTTCATCCTACCTCAGTCCTGCCAGCCAGGTCCCATTCCCGAACGGAGCCACAAATCCTTTCTGTATCAGCGTCGATGAAGTGAAAGAGAACAGTAGTACCCTGAGAAAATGTATCTACAACGTCTGCTTTGTTGGAACCCGGGCTGCATGGGTGGAAACTTATCGCTGAGCGACAGACATGGTACAATTGGTACCATTTCAAGTGGTATTACCAATTTGTCTAGGAACTTGATGCCTTCCAGTGGAATTTTCTCTTGTTTGTCAGAGTGATTTCCTCCTTTCATAAAATGATTTCGTACTTTTCGGTGTAATGCTTGTAAATGTAATTTAAGTGGCTTGCTGAAATTTTAAGAAATTTATATCTAGTCTATACATAGAACAGTCCTTATTAAACGCGAATGTATTCAACTTGCAGCCATTTTTTATTTGTTCTAGAGGCCTGGCTCGACACCTCAAGGAGAGAAGAGTGATTGTAGAGTATTGATGGAATGATGATTATAATGAAAAAAAAATGGAAGAATTCCAAGAAAAACGCCTAACGTCCGCTCCGAAATTCCTTCATGACCCAGATGGGGATCAAATACAGGTCGTCCAAGTGGACAACAGAGAGTCTAACAAATTAATCCCCTTTCACTACAATTATCGTCGTTACGACAGAGTGTACCTTTTTCACTGAATTTGTTTATTCCGCTAAGGAAATCTAAGCCGTTCATTTATTTGGAATGTATTGTAGCTGAATTTGTTTGTTTTGATAATACACTTTGTGCCTTTCACTGTAACTATTGTCTACTGATAATATTAATTTTTCATTTTCTGAATAATACGGTCTTTTGTATGCATTTGCCACAGTATCAACTCACTTTCTCTATTTGAGTGAGGGATTTGAAGCCTTACAGTTCATTTAGTAACGTTTTAGTTTAATTTCTCCGTTTTGTTATGAGCTTTAGCATCTTTCTTTGCACCTCGTACCGCTTCATTTGACTTCATTCATTTGAAGTATTTGGAGCCTCCCATAGCATTTGTTATATCAAGTAGAAAATAATTCAAGCGAGAATGCTGTGCTAGAAACCATTTTTCAAATGGACAGATTCCACCAACGAAGGATAAACCCGGGATTATAAAAGAGAAGAGAAATGATACTGGAAGGCTTTGAGAAATGTAAACAATCTACTTCGCATTGTTTTCATACCTCGGAAAGCACACAAAGAATCTTGGCACAGTGACGTACACGTGGCCAGAGACAGCATGAATGAAGTCGTCAAGGCAACCTCACACTCGCAATGGGGGCTTGATTCCTTTATTCTAGAAACTTGCCCAAGTTCCGCCTGTGAATAAAAGACACATGTTTCGCATACCCTCTACCAGACCGCGCTAGTGTTTACTGATGTCTGTCCCGCCGTTTAATAATGAATCCGATTCGTTTTTGTTTCGTTTTCTGTGCCGACCTTGACGTCAATTGGGTGGTTTCCAAATATCTCTCAACCCGTAACTCGGCATTTCCGTGCAGTGTACTACATGTGGGAGTATACATATGCCTGAATTATCATGATCTATTGGATAGTGGAAAACGTCCGACGTATAATATGATATGATATGCGTGTTTTATACATTATTTTGATAGTGTATGGCTTTAATGGTATCCTTCCAAACAATATCTCGTTTAGGATTGCGAAAAGCTATACGCTGCATGTATCCATGATCTCGGCACAATAATGAGTGGTGTGATCGGCATCACTTTCCGATCGCCTTCTTCCCCTGGGAAAGATTTTGAACAGGCTTTGTTTACTCTGGGAACTTTTTGTAATTTTTGGACAACGAGAAAATCCCGTCGCCAGCCAAGATTGAACCCATAACTTATTACAATCACATTAAATAATTTTTGCACACAATGAGGAAGTTCTCCTCTAATGATCAAATCTAGTAAACAAAGTTGTATTAAAACTAAAACTCTATGGGCCGTATTCATAGACATTTTTAGCGCGGGTTTCCAGTGGATGATCAGCGTTTTTCGTATTCATAAACCATTGTTAGCGATAGGATATGATTTGAATTCTGTACAAGTAACCAGTGGATAGCCGGGGCTAGCTTAGTACGCTAGTAGCGCGTGCTGCGAAGTGTCTATGAATAGCACCCTATAATATTATCGCGGAAAATTTTTAGATCATTTCTTTAGATTTAAGGGGAGTTGGTTCTTATCGCATGCAAAATAATGGTAAAAGTAGGTCAACTTCAAGCAGTCATAAATATATTTATTATTGAATTTCCAAGTTTATAGAACCCTATTTTACCCGAAGGTATATTAGGCTGTAATTAAATCATACATATTATAGCTACAAATACTTACATAAAATATATACATAATTATGACATAAAATACACATATTACATTAAATGTGTATGACAATAAAAATCATATTTATGTTACAAATACATGGATATAAGATAAAATAGATATAATATATAGAAATAGACACAATATATGAAATTCAGGCATATTGCATGCAGTACTTTCCCAGGACATATCAAATACAGACTTGTTACTTAAAAAACATTAAGTAATCATTTCGTAAAAATATACATATTACTTTTAAGGACGTATATGACATACAAATGACATGAAATAGACATGACATACAAATGCATGTTCAACACATAAGACATAGACATATTATATACAATACACAGAAAAGACAAGTAAAAAGGAAAATTACATAAAAACATATATGATATGAAACAGTGATGATATAGCTATTATTATTGTGATTATTAGTATTATTATTAATAGTAGTTGTATCTCCTTTTATTGCAGCCTGTTTTGCCCTTTCTAATTGCATTAACTACAACTTCTCTTACTATGGCAGAAAGACATAAACTAGCTATTTACAGTGAATTGTGAATATGTGACATGCATTTCTGAAATTCTCTTGAACAGCATTTCTTTTTAAACATAAAACACAGGGGTTTTTCAAATTGCCCAGAACATGAGATGACATGTGACAGTAATAACAGGCGACTTCTTTCGAAAATTGGGCAATCAAATAGGAGGTGATGAACAGTCTGGTCGCTTTTCTCTCATTTACATATGGATTCATTTACATTATTGATTTTGAACCGTTTAAAATATGTTTTAAATTTTCCATGGCCTGAAATGAATTGCGTAAGCACGAAATTGGGTATCATGTGTTTACATAAATATAATACTATTTATCAGAGCTGTTTCATTTTTTAGTGATGCGTGAATATATATTAAGCTTTAATATAGAAAAAGAATAGCTACTCCAGAGCATATCTTTACAATTAGATTAATTTTTTTATTTGAACACATTTTTTTTTTATAAATTCACTACATGCCTGTGATTAGGTACACTCTATTCACTTATCATAGCACACATTGAATTGAAATTTTGGCCACTTACTGATAATAGGTACTAAAACATACCTTACTAAAATTAATAATAATAATAATAATAATAATTATTATTATTATTATTATTATTATTATTATTATTATTATTATTATTTATATAAGCTCTATGCCCCTAATATTGCAGATATATTACTAATTTTGGTAGGGAGTGTTTTAGTATATATTAGCAGTAAGTAGCTAAAATTTCAATTCAATGTGTGCTGTGATAAGTGAATAGAGTGCACCTAATCTCAGGAATGTAGTGAATTTATAAAAAAAATTATGTTTAAATTCAAAAATTATTTTCAGGGCAAAGATTTACTCTAGAGTAACCATTCTTTTTTATTTTAAAGCTTAATGTGTATACATACATCACTGAGAAAATGAAATAGCTCTGATAAATAGTAGGCTATTACATTTATGACTGCTTGAAGATAGGCTATTTTTACCAATATTTTGTATGCGATAGCGACCAACTCCCCTTAGGAAATGGATATGTTTTACTTCTTTATCCTGTATGACCAAAATCACATCCGTCAAAGTAGTTAGCAAGGGAAAATGAAGTTATTATTCTTAAAATGAGCGGGAATGGAAATTGAGAACTATAGAAATAAAATAAAGGAAAATGAAAAAAGGAAATTAACAAAAGTAGAACAAAGGAACGAAGCAATATGAAGACCAAGGAAAAAAGAAATAAAAAGTAAAGAAAATTGAATTTGTACCCTCTACGCGCGGAAGAAAATCATTTTAAGTTGTAAATTTGTAGTAATCTTTTCAAATGTTAATGAAACGAAAGACGATAATATAGGGTTACATTTAATACTTTTAAACACAATACTCTCTAGAATTTAAAAATGAAACAATTCAGTATTTATTGTAGCATAGCAATGTACAGCAACAACACGCAAAGCCCTATTAAAACCTCCGTCACAGCATTTTGTTTCAGAGAGTCCGACCTCTACCCTGCCAGAAGAAGTTCCACTTAAAAATAAAAGAATAGACAAACGAGAAGAAAGTAAAATAAGACATGCCACTAAAGGAAGCAAAATAAGACTGAGAGAAAATAGGGGAAAGAAATAATATATTGTAAAAAGAAAGGATGCTAGTAAAAAAGAAAAAAAAACTAAAGAGGAGAGATGAAAGAGAAGGAAGAAAGAGTAGAAGAGCAAAGGGCACGAAAGAAGAAAGGAATGTTAAATGGCAGGAAAAAAATTGGAGAAATTACGAAAAAAAAATACGATGAAATGAAGGAAAGAGAGTAGCATGAAGAGTGAGACAAAGATAACATGAAAAAATTAAAGAATGAAGTGTATTGCAAGGAAATAATGAACTACTTAATTTTTCATTAATGAATTAAAGAGAAATGACAATAATGAAGCAATATAAAGACCGAGAAAACAAATAAAGAAAACAAAAACAGACAGAGGATAACTTAAGGAAATAAAATAAAGGAGACAGAAAAAATAATGATATAAAAGAGAAAGTAGGAAACAAAATATATATATATATATATATATATATATATATATATATATATATATATATATATATATATATATATAACACGTTGACTTGAAATAAAGGGAACCTGCAGCCCAGTGACTGATCTGAGTAAAAATAAAAACTGTTTCATAATGAATCCTGCAGTTTCTCAGAGCTAGATTTACAGAAATCAGTCATGAATAATGGAACTGTTTCATATGTAGAACGGGCTGTTTCAGTGTAGTACAAACGGAGCGCTGTCCTGTCCTAATCCTGAGCGGTCCTATTTAACACAGGGTGTTACTGAGTGATTGGAAGGTGTCACCGAGCTGTAATTTGCTAATGCACATTTACGACATTGTTAATTAAGGACCGTAATCCGTGCTGTAGCGCTGTGATCGAGTTAACTCGTTTGACAGGCACTTTTGCTGATTGTCCTGACCGACATCACAGGCCAGCAGTTGGGTAAATTTGAAGTTACGTTGTCATGGTAACACACAACAAGGGAAAAAAAGGCTTGCTTCCATCGATCATGGAGACAGCTCAAATGTAAAAGCACATGGAAAAGAACTACCTTTTACAAATGGCAGTAACACTTGTAACTATGTACATTTTTAATGATACAATTGAAAATGAACGTTCTCCTGCTGTACCTCTACCGGTAGCTTTTCTGGCAAAAATCCAGTGAATCTCGCATTCTACTCTCAGAGTTCACGTTAAGATTTATCTTTCATTTACGAAGAGAGTGTGTATTACGCTATTCTTGTGTTTATATTATGTCAGTTCTATTTTCTTATAATTGGTGGTCTTGTGACATGGTGAAATCACCAGGGAATATCAATATTTGTGAGAACACAGTATTAGTTAAGAATCTAAGCATCTAACAAGATATTACTCTCAAATTTACAGAGAAACGACAATTCCAGCATTGATATATTGTTAAAAAATACAGAGTACACAAAATAGTATTTAAAAGTATTGAATTGTGCTCTAAAATTTGCAATAAATTGTTAAATAAGAAATGTAATTAGAAATAAAAAATGAATTCAATATTTACAATAGAGTTGCTTAATAAATAAATATAAATCCTTGTTGTGACCGCCTATGGAGGACCAAGACCGACCAGCCCTCTACTGGCTTCACATCCACATGCAGCAGCATTAGTGAATGATTATCCAACCAGTACAACTCATGTGTTATGTCCAGACACTCCCCCACTCTTCCTATAGAGCTGCGCACGGGATCGGATGAGTCTACTTACGAATTATAGGGGAATGGTTTAGCCTTTGCATTGAACTCGGTAGACACAAGCCCGAATTTCCCTTCTACTCCTACCCCCTCGACAGAAACGTTGTTCCCCTGCTGCGCATCGCGACAAAATGCATGAGCTGTACCGGTACAGGAGTAACGTGTAGTCAGCACGAACCCCACCCCCTCCAGTGGATTTCGCTACTCGTTGTAGCTCTCCAAATTCATCGAGATTCTGGGTGGGCACGATTACATACACTGGCCGAAATTGTATGATAATATTTCTTTTCTGATGAGGACTAGAATCAGTGCTCATTCCATTTCGCTAACCCAGAGCATTATGCTGTAGACCACGAGGTGATGGGGCGGGAATAGTAGCTTAACTATCATATGAAAGGACACACAATAAATTGAAGGAGCATGACTATAAAAATGAGTGTCGCGATATAGTCACACATACGTTACCATTAAATGATTTATGTGTTACAAAATAATCCGCTCCTTGATCATATTGAGAGATATATTACTGTTTTCGGTATATTTTCAACTATTATTTACAGAAAATTTTTCTCCGTTCCACTCATCTTTCATCATATTATTTAGAAGACATACGCATATGAAATCCTTTAATACGTGGGGTAAAGTTGCCTAATTCTGTGATACACCTAATCCGGTGATACTTTTCTTAAACTGAATGTCAGTCAAAGCTCTGCCGTTCGACCATAGCGCCAGACATTTTTCTCGAAAGAATGCATCTTTCGCCTACTTGAGATATCGGTGAACTTCTTAGGAAGATACCCAATACTATGACATTGAATGAGAAAAACGTATCACGGAATTAGGCAACGTTACCCTACCACATAAGATGAACTTTCATTTTTTTGGATTGCGTAAAAGATTAAGTTCATATCAAGGGATGCCAATCCCATAACTATGTGAGTTTCTTCACTAACTAC
Organism: Periplaneta americana; assembly: GCF_040183065.1. Lineage (NCBI taxonomy): Eukaryota > Metazoa > Arthropoda > Insecta > Blattodea > Blattidae > Periplaneta > Periplaneta americana. Next base: position 70,371,208 of record NC_091125.1, read on the forward strand.
ATGGATTACTTGGATTGATCTTATTAGGCATAGGAACTTTTGACACTTCGAAAAATATCGCAACGAAAAGTAAAAATAATTCCAAATAGTAGGCTACAATAATTTCTCCCAAAAATATAGCAACTGGCCAGCTCGTTTAATTTTTCTATTCATAATCTGCAAAAAATAACTATAGACAAGTTCAATATTTTAAGTGTCTGGGATGCCACATGCCGTAATGAGAGGGACAAATACTTGTATAAACAAAAACTTAAGAATTTTCTAAATGTTTTCGGAACAATCCATAGATCCTTTAAAAACACGAAAAGATATATGGACAAATGATTTTAACGGTCGCTGTACCCGTGCTCAGATCTGGAAGTGAAGCCAGAGTAATGACAAAGAGAGAGGTCAAAACCGAGAAGAGAATCAATTAAATTTATGAGACGTAAGCATACTTTAGTAATACTGAATTTAAGATAAAAAGAGGATCATAGATGTTCGAAAGAAGCTAGGCGTGTAACCATTGCTGGAAAAGCTAAAGAGAAACAACAGAATATAAGAACATCTATGAAAAATGCCGAACTACAGGCTTACCAGCTTTAGCAATGGAATATAAACCAAAAGGAGAACGTGACTATAGGGTGTAGATGAATATTCATCTCTTCATAAAGCAGCTTGAATCCCGCAACCGCTGTGAAATGACCTTGTCCTAACTCAGGCTATACTAACAATAACACTCACCCTTCCCAACTATAGAACCACAGTCTAGTATATACAATCACGAAGGTCAATACGTAGTAAATATGCATCCATAGAAAGTTGCTAACCACTAGGATCGCTACGATCGCCTCATTACAGACAATGCGAAATAGTAACGGTACAGTCTATTGTTCCTAACACCCTCACAACTCAAGCTTCGTGACTGCATATACTAGACTGTGATAACACCCTCCCGCCGATCGAGTCCTAATCCAATAGACAATAGAGTCACCAAAGAGTCAATTGGCTAGTCTCATAAATTAAGACAACTCATTCTGCGTAAGATTTTTCCATAGTTTCCCTAAGGCACTAAGACAAATGTCGGGATGAGTCCTAAACGAACTGGGCTGCGGATCTTCTTTCTCTTCCCCATAAAATTTTGGTATTTTTCCAAACAAATCTTCGATATAGATGCTTTGGCTTAGTTTTCACACATTACCCTGTTACATAAGCGATGTTACTCGACTTCTACACGCACTGCGAAAGAACACTGCACCATGTTCTTCCGAAGGTCTTGGCTTAGCTTTAGAACATCACCCCTGTTACATGAGCGAGTTTACTCGATTCCACTTGTACTGTGAAAGGACACTGTTCCTTTCAATGTGCAGATTTACAATTCCCGGAGTTTCTTCTTCCGATCCTGCAGTCATGATTCTCTGTCCTTCCACCCCTCTTTTATGCAGTAGCTATTATGTTACATCCATTTTCGGCATTTTCTCTTCAAATTTTTCTAGAGCTTCTTCAGTGAAGTAGCAGAATCCGGGGTGAGACAAATGGCCAACAGGCTTGGAGCTCACATATTCAGTTTTTCTCAGCCCCGAATTCCCTTGCAAGGACGCATTTTCGCCTACCTTCATAAAGTTTGTCCTCCCATTTCCCTCTCATTCATTCATGCAGTCGTTCATTTGTGACTGTAGGAAGACCAAGAGTGAAATGAGCGCATGTACCTGATCTTTGGCGTAAAGGGAACAATTTACAAACAAAATTAAAGACAAAATTGTTTGATCCGATTTCGAGTTCATCGACCGCTTGTGTTTTTGGTTTCAAATATAAACGTATTAATTTATCTGTCTGATTGTCAATTTATAAAAAATGTGTTTTTTCTCACTCTTTTTCTCTTTCTTCTTCTTGTTTTTGTTTTGTTTTTTTTTTTTTTTTGCTCTTGTGTATTATTTATTGGTTTTAATTAAGTTATTTACTGTATTTAGTAAACTGTTTTTGTAAATTTTATGTTATATTATTGGCTGAGACCACACCGTACACGAGCCTGGCTCTTACGGTAGTGGCTAGAAATATTTTTGTTTTATAATTTTAATTTGTATTCACTAGCTAGTTAAATAAATTAAATAAAATAATAATTTTGCAGTAGAAATTACTTGCATAATATTTCAAGTTAATCATTCCATATTATATATATATATATATATATATATATATATATATATATTTCAAAGGCGGGTAATTGATTCTGCATCACCACCCAAGCGTCCCCGTCTAGGAATAACGTGCCGATGATGTAGTCTATTGTTTATGCCTCCCATTTAGCAGTTGCCTTCTGTGCACTATCGGAGACGAACTATATAGCACCGAATGCTGATTTACGATTGATCGAGCAACGGTGGAATGCCAGTAGGGGAATGATTCACTGATACTTAATATGAAAAAAGTTGTCTCATCATTTAGAAAAAAAATCGCTCTACACTGACGGATTTACAGACAGACAGACAGACAGAAGGCATGGTGTAAACTAGTCCAGGAAAAGTTTAAGTGACAAACTGTGGTTGGTGTCTAAAGAGGTTATTAAGCGAAATCCGTTAACATGACGAGGATGATGATACTAAGGGATATGCGCTACTGGAGCTAAATGACAGGTGTGAGCAGTATAGGATGAAGATAAATGCAAACAAGACGAAGATTATGGTTTTCGGAAGAAAAACAAATAAGGTAAACTTGCGAATTCTAAATGAGACAGTAGAGCAAGTGGGCAGCTTCAGGTACTTGGGATGTACTATAAGTAATAACATGAGCAGCTGCCAGGAAGTCAAAAGGAGGACAGCAATGGCAAAGAAAGTTTTTAAAAGAAAAAGGAGTATCTTTTGCGGACTTCTGGAAAAAGAACTGAGGAAGAGAAAAGTGAAGTGCTTTTTGTAGTGTGTGACATTGTGTGGGGCAGAAACATGGACATTACGACGAAGTGAAGAGAAGCGACTAGAAGCACTTGAAATTTGGAAGATATCACATGATAGACAACATTAAGATACACGTAATATATGGATCATATGCGGAGACTAAGAGGAAGGCAAAAAATAGAAAAGATTGGAGAATGCTGGGTTCGTAGTGAAAGACCTGCCCTTGGGTAGAACACTATGAATGACTGAGAAGTTAATAATTAAAAATGATGGTGATGATGATGATGATCAGAAATTTTCGTCTATTCTGATCAATATTTCGAAACTTAATGTGAGTTTATAACTTCAATAATTTGCAGCTTATACTCGATTTTATGTCATTTCTTATTTACGCATTTTTTTAATTTTTACGGTATTGCATAAATATTTTCGAGTTAAAAGACTTACTCCTGAATTATTAAATGTGACATTTATTCGTACACTATGAACAGTGAACGTTTTCTGACTCTGCCTATGCATTAGTTCAACCTATGAACTGTTATTTTGCTTTTCATCGAGCAATGGAACTGACAAGTGAGTCTCAATTCAGTACCAAACTCAATATTTTATAAAGTTTCTGTCTTCTCATTTACTTTCAGTTTTTGTTTGAAATGACGAAAGGTTGTACCAACGATTTTTGAGGGAGTAAAACAGGAAACAAAGAGGCGTTGCTAATTTTACTGTCGGAGTATTCCGAAGTCAAGTGCAGTTTTCCACTCGTGATGTAGCTTGCAGGAACTGTAGACCTTGTAATGATAGGATATCCGGCCCTCTGAGAATCTCATTCATCTCCACCCACGCGCCCCACCTCCCTCTGAGCACGGGCAATACCCGCCCTTTATGCACTGCCACACTGGCAGGAGTCCATCCACAGATATTGTCTAGTTAGAAACTGGAATCCTACCTCGTCGAAAGCACGTTTTGTTTATATCAATGGGAAATCAATTTTAGTTTATTTAAAAAATATAAAAACGTCGTATTATCACAACTAAGAAAGAAAAACAAGATCTATAAGACACGTTCAGCAATAGTAAATTAGTTGACATTATCATCGAGGAAATTAAAGCAGTGAAGGTAGTAAACATGCATAGATAAACATATAATTATGTACTTGGTGCTTAATGATTAAAATTAATTTTCGCATTGTGGTAGTAGTAGTGAAAGTTACAATTTATAACACAGTTATATTACCGGTTGTTCTCTATGGTTGTGAAACTTTGACTCTCACTTTGAGAGAGGAACAGAGGTTAAGGGTGTTTGAGAGTAAGATGCTTAGGAAAATATTTGGAGCTAAGAGGGATGAAGTTACAGGAGAATGGAGAAAGTTACATAACGCAGAACTGCACTTATTGTATTCTTCACCTGACATAATTAGGAACATTAAATCCAGACGTTTGAGATGGACAGGGCATGTAGCACGTATAGGCAAATCAAGAAATGCATATAGAGTGTTACTTGGAAGGCTGGAGGGAAAAAGATCTTTGATAGGAGGATAATATAAAAATGGATTTGAGGGAGGTGGGATATGATTGTAGAGACTGAATTAATCTTTCTCAGGATAGGGACCGATTGTGAGCTTATGTGAGGGCGGTAATGAACCTCCGGGTTCCTTAAAAGCCATAAGTAAGTAAGTTAGTAGTAGTGAAGTACTTAGTTGTTAGTAGTAGTGATAATAGCAGTTTAATGCTCAAGGCTCGAGTTGTGAGATGTTCGTAGTGGTTCTAACATCTCTAGGATTTTCGCATTCTTCCCTTTCTTTACTGTGTCAGGTTTCTTGCACAATATATAGGTTTATTAGTTTGATGCAGCGAGATTAAATTTACATATAAATATGTCCCCCAGGATAATCACGACTAGTAATAATTGTAAATTTTGCTACAGCCATACTTCCTGAGGAGTCGAAAATCTGCTGTTCTTTCATCAGTAATTTAGATCAGGGGTTATTAACATCAATATTTATAAGCTTATTTTATTTTGAGATAATAACTTTGTACTCTTTCTATATCATGCGATGTACAGAGTCGAACGATTGGGTAATGATTACTATTAATTATTTTGGTACCCTTTTCGGCTTGTTGATAGCTCTCATTGTCAAATTTGTAATAATGAGAATGTATCCACTGGAAGACTACGGTCTTGTTCATACTCTGGATGGTACACCTGCAATTTTGGTTTTCTGTAATTCCTTTGCTCTGAATATTTTTCCTGTCAACAGTCTGGTTGGGATATTATGAATCACACAATATATGAGTACTTCACTCAAACATTCGGACCTTATTGTTAGTTGATTAATGGTCAAGTACATTGCTTCAAATTCGCCGAAAAAGTCAGTCTGATATTGTTCTGTGTGTATATAGCAACTAAATAAAGTGCTACATACAACTATCCTTGTATTAGATCTTTCATGCAAACAGAATCCATCAGTGTAGAAATAAATCCTCTCAGTTTCAGGATACAGCTCCGACATCTTGCTGACCCATATCTCGAATTCCGGCTAAATATATGTTCAGTGTGTAATGTCGAGATGCCTGAAAGGGCAATAGAGGAAACTAGTATGCCTATGATACCTCAGAAAGAAGAAGAATTTTCGTGTACTTTGAATAAATAAATCCAGATCTCGTCTGAAGCGGTTTTTATAGTTCATATAGCAATCACCAATCACCAGGCGGGCAAAGATACAGGAAGTCATTATGAACATCATCAGCTTCGAAGTTTGGTCTTGAGAAATTGTTCCGTCTCCAAGATAAATGTTTAAAATTGTTCTTTCCAGAGCTTAATAACGCTTAATTGGACCTTGCTTTGATCTCACTCGTTTAGATTTATATTGATAAAACAATCTGGAGTGCCTCCAAGATACCATTCTATCCACGTGATCATGTCACTTTAATTTGTAAATTTGTAATCGTTTATTCTGTTTGATAATTTAAAGATGTTTAATTCGTCTAACTTCATTTCTAATTCTGTATTCTTCGGTCCTCACTATTTTCTCGAATGAATCACGTTTAGACAATTCCTACTTCCTTCTGTAATCTTTCGTCGGAATCCACCATTACAGTCCAGATAATAATGCTGTGCCAATATTATTTTACTTAATTTCATGTTACCCAATTATTGCTTCTCCTTACATACAGGATGATGATTTTTTTCAGTATTCACAATTATTATTATTATTATTATTATTATTATTACTAATTTGTATTTCGTAGCAACTGTCAAGTTTAATTTAGCGTTTTAAGCATGTTGTAAACCTCCAGTCCCGGTCAAGTCTGGGGTTTTTCATTGAAAAATCCATGGTGACACTTGTGGCGGACAAGGTGTTGTTGGGGTTTTTCTCGGGGTTCTCCCGTGTTTCCCCATATTAGACATCTACATCATTCCGTATCATTCCATAGCTTTCCCCGATCGTAGTTGGAGTTATCGACTACGATACTACAGTCACGATACAGACTGGCGACGCACGGAGGGGGCTGGCCTAGGGTTGAGGGGGGATTGCCTGATCGACACCTGGGTACACACAGCGAACCTCAGTGTAGTCAACCGGTGTAGGTTTGGAAATGCGCCTAGCTTGAGAGTTAGCGCAATAGATCGCAACAAGTCACAGTGCTGAGCCATAGTGCCTCCTCCTATAAATTCCATTCCATTCCAAGCATGTTGTAAGTATACAAACACTGTTGAACACACAAGAACGTGATAATTGCCTAATTAAAAATGTAACGCTCTTAATTTTGCCTTTCAGGAAAACATTCAAAAGTGGTCTGCTGCTTTTGTCCACGTTATTCATTCTTTACGTTTAAGTTTTTCTGACACTGTACTATACTTCCAGAGTTGTTAATAATATTATAAGTTTTCTCAGCACAAACAATAATGGTACAACTCGTAGATTCGGATTTCTGAACCACTGACATGAAACTGTTAATGTTTTATAATGTTGTACTCGCTTATATAAGTATGTTTATAGGTATTACCATTTTAAATAAATCGCGTTGAGGAACAAAATGCGTTTGAATTTCTCAAAATAACTAAGAAGAGTAATTACCAACCACTATAGCACGCGCCAAGAGCGAAAGAAAGTTGGAAAAGAAAATTTCTGAAAGTTACAAGACAATGGAGTGATTGTGAAAGCACACTAACCGCTCAAAGATCATTCGATATTTCATAAGTGTACTAACGAACTGACATTTATTATTATCGTATTATTTACCATTTCACATTTAACAAACGAAATTGGCCTATATCACATATATAATAACGTGTATCCTTGTAATTCAGTGTATTTCGTATTTTGTAGCAGATTTGTGATTTTTGGCTGATGAATTATATATGCCTTAAATTGAATAATAATCTGTCTAGCTCTACTGATGAATTGTTTATGCTTGTAATTTGACGTAATTTGCATGTTATGTATTTTCAATTTATGTATACCTCAACCGATTGAATTGTTTTATGCCTTTAAATTTAATTAACTTACTTGCTATGTATTATATTTCATAGCTCAGCTGATGAATAATCGTTTGCGTTTGTAAATTTAATAATCTGATTGGCTACGTAACTGTATATTTTTAGTAGAGCCATCAATGTAGCTCAGTCGGCAGACTCGCTGGCCTGGTGATCCGGAGCTGCACTCGGGCTTGGGTTCGATCCCCCGTTTGGTGTGATTGGTTTCTTCCGAGATTTTCCCCAGCTGTGGGGCTGATGTCGGGTGGTCTATAGCGAGTCTTGGGCCTCACTTCACTCCACTCCCGTTTGGTCTGATTACCTGGTTGGATTTTTCCGAGGGTTTCTCCAATAATAAGACAAATGCCAGGTAATCTGTTGGCGAATCCTCGGGCTCACTACAACTCGCCAAAAAATTGTAAAAAATTGAAATTGTAAAAACAAATTGTAAAAATTTCACATCTTAAAGCTTCATTGCTAATGTAAGATCTATGGAATATAATAAATGAAATGAAATAAAAACAAAGGGGTATCACGAAGATTACAATCTTTCTTGCTAAACGTTTTACGCGTTTCGTAAAAAATTAATGGCTTTGTGAGCTTTGTCATACTGTCAGTGACATTATATATATTTCTTGGCTATCATTAATTAAGGAGAGAGATGGGCATTCGCGTGCATTTCCACAGCGTGCATTCAGTATTTCACTCGTGTTCGCTATTTCGAAGTTGCGTAACCTCTCAGTGCTCTTTGCTTAATTGTCCCGCTACAGTTAGTGAGTTGGTGATCGATAAACATTGATTGCAGCGCTTAAAATGCTAAATGAAATATGTAATCAATGTTGTATATAAAGAGAGGTTTTAGGAGTCAATTACAGTATGGCTAGGACGAGTGATATTAAACGACACTCATGGTCTTGTCAACTCTCTGTGAGAAACTAATTATTCATTTTCGGAGGTATAACTGGGCTGCAGTGTTTACTTTCTGAATATGTTATTACCAGACAGTGTATGCGGGATGACTTAAGAAAAAGTGAAGTTGTTTCGTATCGGAGTATATGGCACGTGGCGCGTCGTTCGTCTTTTGTGTACCTGGCGAGTAAAGCAGCGTAAAGAACGAAAGAACCCCGGTCCGTTCATAATAACATTGCAACGCAATGTGTGCAGTTGTGTTATCATGCTCAAGTATTTAGTACGAGTTGAATTGTAGTGCTGACCCATTCATAATGTCGAAGTCAAAACGTTAATTTCGCTCAGAGATACGAAATGCAATTAAGAATAATGAGAGTGACATTTTATGTATTAAGGAAGACAATATCGTGTGTAATGTATGTAAAATTGAAATAAAACCAGAACAAATCAGGCTATAGAGAAACATTGCAACAGTACATCGCACAGGAAATGCGATGAAATGAAATCTGAGGAATCATCATCATCATCATCATCATCATCATCATCATCATCATTTAGTTGTGAGGGTCTAAACGACAAGTGCAACATGATGCTCAGTACAAATATTCCTCTAAAGAAATTGAGTGATCCCCATTTTAGAGTTTTTCTTCAGAAATTCTCTCGATACAAAAACAGTTTAAGCGACAGGCGAAGACGATTCAGCTTCGACAACTTACGAGAATATATCGTCGTTTACTGCAACGCTGGTAATTGCATCAATGATGACGAGGACTGAACTTTCAAGGTATGTACTACAGTACGTTATTTTTCTTTTCCTTCTGACTGTACGGAGATACAGTAGCATGTTGACGTCGTCTGTTTACGTTTAAAACCTGTTGAGCCAATGGTCTGAATGAAAAAAAAAATGTAACATATAGTAAATGTGCACCTACATTCAACGATAAGTCATCCCGCATCCACTGTCTAGTTATTACAGTAGAGGAGGCAAGACCTGTCCTGTGACCTTATCACGTACCATGACTATATCACCAATAGCTATGGAGGGGGAAGATATGTTTTAGTCTGAGATGTAGGCTACTTCCGTATCGGTTGATTCGTATAATATTAACCATTATGAAACAAACTCCTTTCTGATAGTTTATTTTTTTCCCCTCTCGCACAGTTCACATGCCAGGTCTCTCCTCTTCACCTATATCACGTTTAGAGCATCATTATAAAACTTATGATGCAGATGTCGCAGGACTGGATCGTGAAGCCCTTCTGAATGATCTTCGTAATGAAAAACGTGCGAAAGAAATAATTGTATTTAATCCTACTGTATGTTCTGAACGTGATGTGCATTACTAGAGCACTCGCAGCTAGAAAAAGATTTGTTTTTTGTTCTCCCCCTCACCATCACCATCATCTTTATCAACCTCAAGGCTAGGTCTCGCCAGGAATGTTCCGTTTCCTAAGAACGCTTCACTCCATCTCTTCTTAATCTTCTCAGCGATCTGCGGTCTCGGAGATTGTAATTCCAAATATCCGTTATCCGGCATCCTCAGCACGTGATCGCTCCAGTTATTCTTACATGAATAATGTCACTGATGTCGCAGATATGACGTTCCTTCAGTTTATCTTCATCCCTCTTCCTGTCCAAGATTCTGTATCCCACAAATTAATCTCATTTCCATCGCCTTTAATCTTCTTAATTGCTCCTTTTCTAAGCTCATTCATTACCTTCTTTTCATAATTATTTATTCATCCTTTCACTAGATTTAGCCCAATTTACAGTCTTCATTTTATTGTCATGATAAAATAATTGAGTGCTAACATCTGAAATTGGTCTACTAAGATCGCCCCCGTTGCCATAATAGCTACCGTATATTCCATTAGATCTCACGTTTGTGGATTCAGTTCGTAATGAGAGCGATAGATTTTTAAGAATGACAAATTCCTTCGCATTACTTCCTTCGAAAGGGGAACAAAACTTGGGAGACCCATATTGTAGATTTATTATACGTAAAAAAATTCCTAGTCTTGAACAAGGTGACTCTAGAAAAATTTACTTGTCATTCAGCAGAACTCCAAAGTGTCCATTTCAGTAAATCTTTCAGTAGGCACAAAAAAGTGAGTATCTTAAAAAACGTTTGGTATTTTGAAGTGACTTGTAATTAACCATAATAACACGTTCTAGTGCTTAACATACATGAACATTAATTTTTTCGATAGCATTTTCTGAAAAAAAAAAAAAAATCTGAATTGTTTGGACACTTGGAGTTTCTGCAATTCACGACTAATAAGAATTATTTTACTTACTTAAAAGAATTTAGACGAAAAAGACGGAGAAGGACAATTTTTATCTTATAAACAACATTAAATGTATATTCTATTTAAGCTAAGAAATTGGAAAAGTACACAAACGTACAAAAATGCAAAATAAAATTATGTAAATTGTAATTTAATTCTTAAAATTTCTTTAAGCTTAGGGCCGTATTCATAGACATTCTTTGCGCGGGCTTTCGATGGACGATCAGGGAACTAACGTTTTTCGTATTCATAAACCAGTGTTAGCGATATGATATGATATGATATGATATGATATGATATGATATGATATGATATGATATGATATGATATGATATGATATGATATGATATGATATGTTATGATATATGATATATGATATATGATATATGATATATGATATGATATGATATGATATGATATGATATGATATGATATATGATATGATATATGATATGATATGATATGATATGATATGATATATGATATGATATGATATGATATGATATGATATGATATACGATATGAATTCTGTAAAAGTAACTAGTCGATAGCCGGGACTAGTTTAGCACTATCGTAGCGCGGGCTAGCGAAATGTCTATGAATAGCACCCATAGAAACGAAAATCAAACTGATTATTTTAGTTTCTAAAAAATTCTAGGACACATGCCCAGAATTTGTGGTGCTCCTGAGACTTCCTGCAATTCACCGTAACTTATTGCTTCTGTGAAATGTACACTGAGCACTGGACGTGTGAGGTTTCTGCACCGCTTGAAAGGCCTATGTATGAATAATACAACCATATGAAAAACTGAATTCGAGGAAAAAGGCGACTTGTGGGGTTTCTGTAATTCACGATTCACATGGACATATCCAAGTCCGAAAGATGGCCTGGATGATATTTGTGAATCCTCTGGTCACAGGTAAATTAGACCATCCTGCTTCACCCTGAAAGAGCCAGATCCTATTCTCAAACTAATGCCAGATACGCTCCAGGACCCGTAGTCCCAAGTTCTTCACATATCAGCAACAGAAATCCTTAATACCTCCAGGACTTCATCCCAGCCCAATTTGTAACTACTGCAGATGATATATGAAATGACGGGGAGATGGAGAGTATTGGTGGAATGTAAGAGGGAAGGCAACAATAGTATCCCGAGAAAACTCCATTCTAACATCATTGACCATCACAAATTCCATCACGTCCTAGCCGGGTATCGAACTCGGGCCGCCTGGACGGAAAGCAGTCGCGGTATATTTATGCCTCTTAAAAATGCACCACGGTTATTAGCCGAGTCTGAACCCGTGAACCCCAGGCATGACCTCAAACATTCTGATCACTCATCGTCTACGACTCATCACAGAAAGCGATATAAATCGTCATATAAATTGAGGAAAAGAAGCCAGAGGACGGACACTGGAAAGTTTTCTTTTCTCAATCGTACTATCAGGGACTGGAATCCTTTACCTGCAGACTTACTAAAGGCTTTACCAATAAACAAAAATATATTTAAAAATAGGCTTAAGGGCTTTACTAATAGACGGTAGTATATTATACACATTATTTAAAGAGTGTAATTGAAATTTTGTTATTTGAAGTGTTGTATCAGTGAAGAAGTGTGTTGTGTCAGTGAAGAGTATAGTGTGTTGTATCAGTGAAGGGTGTTGTGTAAGTGAAGTGTGTTTCTTCCAGTGAAGCTTTATAGTTTATAGTGGCAGTGCAAAGTATTTCAACAGTGAAATATTTTTGAAGTGTTAGTGAAATCAGGATACAATCAGTGAAATGTGTCGTAGTTCCAGTGCATTGAATGAGTTGACAGCGAAATGAGTGTAGTGCTGAAAGGTACTTGTGCAGGTATGAACATATCATACTCGTGGGTTTTAGTTCGAACTTAGGGTTAAGATACAAATTAGATTTACTTTAAATGTTATTTTAAGTGATCGTGTTTAATTTAATTTAAGATGCTCCCTGTTATTATTATTATTATTATTGTTATTATTATTATTAATTGTATTTTTAATTAATTGTGTTTATTATTAATGGTCATTATTGAGTGTAATTAGTTACCACTGCACCGGGCATATACCCATTTGCAGTGTGAATAAATACATACATACACAATGAAAGCAGCATCATAATGAGAACGCTATCTTTTCGTAACAACAGAACAGACTCAAGTAGTCGAGAGATTACACGTCAGTACACGGAAGCTTGCGAGCAGCGCATAGCAACCCTTTGAGGTACATGTTGATCTGCCAAGCGTGTATCACAAAGCACTGTAGTGACGCTGCAGTGTCCAGTTCACACGTTCGTGTTCACTTTTAGATCCATTCGCGCAAACTGTATGTATGTGCAAAATATCCCATATCCTCGTCATGTCTGTCCACATGACGCAATTCGGTCCACAAGGATTTTTATAAACTTTATATTTAGTAGTTTTACTGTATCTACAAAAACAAATTATTTTGACGTCATAGTTCTATATTCGACTTATAAGGAGAGAAAAATAGTAACTTTTGCTATGAAAGGTTTACTTTAACGTCACTCATGGTGCCATGGAAACAGAAGTATAGGTCACCGATGTAGCTGAGTCGGGTGAGGTGTTTGTCTCCCGATCAGGAGTTGCATCAGGAGAAGGTTCGATTCCCACTTGGGCTCATTCAGGATTTTTTCAGAGGTTTTCTCCAAAAATAAGAAGCATGTCAGATTGTCTATGGCGAATCCTCGGCCTCATCTCCTCAAATACCAGTTCGCTATCACCAATCCCATCTACGCTAAATAGCCCAGTAGTTGATACAGCGTCGTTAAATAACCAACTAAAAAAACAGGAGGTTTTCCACACGGTCCTCTCCCTCAACTGGTAGTTGTTAGGTTACGTCTGTTTTCAGCTTTCTCCCTTCAAAATTATCTTAAGTTCCTTCAACGAAACTATGAAAAATTAAGAGAGACAAGTGGTGAACAGCTTGCTTCACATAGATTCTTCCTCACAGCCCCAAATTCTCTTCCAAGGACACACGATTACGTATCTTATAATTATTTCTCCTCCCATTTCGCCTTCTTTCATTGCGTCATTAATCATTACACTCATTATCTACACACGTACCCCATTACCTAATTGTTAGATAGGGTAGATATACAGAGGGTTCCTGTGCAGACTGGTCCCACTCCAATCTCTACCTAACAAAATCTGTTGTTGGGCGGCGAGCGGTCGTACACCAATGTATGAACAGATCCGTGCACTAGAGATTAACAAAAGCTAACTGCCACTCTCGCTCGTTGTGTTCGTTGCATATGTCTTTCGAGTCTCGTCTCGTCTCGATTCGTCATTCTCGTGCGTTTCGAGTCTTGCTCATTATTCTCGAAATAGCATTTGGTCGGCGTGGAAAGATTTCGTAACTTTGAATAACATACATCAATGAAATAAATAACATTATAAATATTTAAATGAGACAAAAAGACAAAACAGAACAGTATCTTAGTTATCAAAATATTCTGGTTCTATTATATGGTTATATAAATAGAAAACAAAATTCTCAAATAAATTTGCATTTCTAAGAAACATAAAACATAACGTTAGTATCTTTTCACTTGAGATTGCACATTTGATCTCAAACATATGAAAAGAAAATTCCTAGCTTTTAGTAAGAGCCTAGTAATTAAATAAAGACTGGGGGACGGATTATTATACATTGAAAGGCAGAGATGATGTTCAAATAGGCTACTTGATTGTTTATACATATATAACACTTGCCAAAGTAGATAAAAGTTCAGTCAGGTATAAACAACTGTGGCGATTCAAGGTTGCTTGACGTTCGGGATCTCGGGAGTGATCAATCTCGGCATCTCGAAACACTCACAAGCAGCCTTTACGCCAACGACGCGACGCGACGCGACGTGTAGATTATTGTCGTGCGGGTTTTCGGCTTTGCGGGCGCTGTTAGTCTTGCTTTCTCGATCGTTGTTCATCTCTACCGTGCACGCTTCCCTACGCAGTCCAGTCCTACTCCAACCTTTACTGTTTAACTTCCTCTGGCCAAGCACTTCGCACTACCGTTCTGCATAGGTACTCTCTGTATACATTTATATTATACTCAATTAGAATTACGCATCTTACAAGGAATTCGCGAAGTCACAGTCGGAAGACAAACACCCCGAGATTCGCTGCGTTCTTTTACGAAAGAACGGACAGCAACGTAGCACTAATCATTAGAAAATTTGCTCCCAAAGAGTATTAGAAGAGCCTAACTTTCACCACATGGATGACACCCTTATAAAACTTTTCTCCTGGTTGGTGTACTGTAGTCTGATTCAATCGCTTAGTTATTTTTGACGTTGTTATCAGTAAAAAGTAAAATTATCCCTATTATAGGCCATAAAGTCCTAAAGGGTAGCGGGCGGATAAGGCTCCTACTTTTCCACAAAATCGATATCAGTCCTACGTGCTTATCATCTTTAACCTCAAGGAAATACCCATGGTACGCATTTCTGTTAGAGGATGAATGAATCACAGGGCCATAGTTCGGCTAGGAGGATTAGATCAATATTGAGAAAATCCATAACCCCATCGAGAATCGAACCAGCTTCCAACGTAACGCCTTTTCCGCGACGTTATCGCGCACTCCTTTGCTCTCGTAGACAATGTGAAAAATGTTACTGTTGGTTAGCGGGACTGTATGACCTAGCCGGGAGGATTGTCAGGCAGCTCCACCCTCTTCACCACTTAGGGGATGCTTGTGTATGCCATGGCAGGTCAGCACGCTGAAATGACATTTCCTCCATTTCTGATGGAACAGTTATGACACCTTTACTCGATTCCCAGGGCTTCTTTTGTTAAAAACAGGTTGCATCACGGGGATGTGAGAATGGGATTTGAGCAGGAGAGGTTATGCAAAACACTTCACCACTCCTTGCAACTCGTGTGAAATGTATTAACTTTTCAAGTACAAATGTTTATGGTTAATTAAGAAATTATGAAATTATTATCATGTAAATCGGAGTACCATGAATTATCTGCCACTGCCCATCATATTATATACCGCTTGAACTCGAAAATAACATATAAGAACGGAAGTGAAATTATCCTGCAGACTGAAAGCGACTGTAGGGTACACTTTAGTGAATAGAAAACCTATATTATGTTTTGTGATTAAATAATGCACGGTTAATTAGAAAATTGAGTTGGAAATTTCAGCAGTCTGGAAACATCGCCGTCTCTTTCTTTTCGTAATAGAGATGTAAGAGGTCAACGCAGATCTGTCTGCCTTAGTGAACTACCTCCCATCTCCCTTTCTGGCTACAATTTTGCAAGCTGATCGCATTGGTCAGTGGTTTCAAATTAGTGGTTTTTAAATTCAATTTGCACGAAAATCGTCTATGCTATTGAAATACGCCAGAGAGATATATGAATCTTTGTTGGATTTTCTTTCGATATAAAAAAATCATGATCCTATTTGCAATAGTTACCGAATAAGAGGATGTTAAACATTTGGGGAAAGAAAACTTTTTTCTGAGAAAACTATGGACTTTTCACCAATAAGGTATTACACTTAGGTCTATTTGTTACATAGGCTACAACATGAGCTATTCGCTCTGAAATTCTGCAGGGTTATTATTCCACTTCCACCCTGTATATAAGTTTAGAGAATGTACCAACTTTCCATACCGTGTCAGATACTTGAATAGGCTATCACCAGACATTCACGATTAACGGGACTACGTCTTATTGATAGCGTGTCTTATGATAAAAAAAACGCAACCTGCGTAGCTCAGGTGGTAGTGCATTTGCCTGATGACCCGGATCCTGAGTTCGATTACGCTTGGGTTGATTACCTGGTTGGATTTTTCCGAGGTTTTTTCAAGTAAGGAGAATGTCAGGTAATTCCATGTAGAATCATCGACCTCATCTCGCATCACTAATTTCACTGACGGTAATTAAGCCTAAGTAGATATAACGTCGTTGAATCGGACTACAAACTAACAAACAGTAAATCAATACAAGATGAGGTCTAGACCTATTGTTCTCGCCAAGCTCACTCAATCACACCACTCTGCTGACTCGTGCCTTACCCAAAAACATAATAAATCATACGGTGCATGCCTGTTAGTTATCCAGCTTTGGTACATTATGACTCTGAATTTAGCCCAGCCGCTGGGCTGAGGCAAGTACGATGTTTTTTAACAGAGAAGTTAGTAGTTATCTCTTGCGGCAAGATAAGCTGACCTCTCTACTCGGGCTGAGGCCGTCTATGTTTGGCAACGCTGTTATAAAGCAGTTCAGTTATCGGACGCGGCCAACTGCATAACATAAACATCGAGAGCATGTTGATGTGACTTCTTTTCTTCTTTCCTCTGAGCTGAGATCGTCTAAGTTTGGCGAGTACAATACGTATCCAATTCTGATAACCGAAACGTAATCTCCACCTCTTTACCAGATACCAAAACCGAGTTCACTGGACGTAAAGTAGGAAATGGTACCATATGACCCATAACCGTGGGTTAAAGATCTTAAATCCAATACCACAGGCAACAGAGTTAAATTGTTCGAATATTGAGCATGAAATAGTGAAGTTGCATTTGTTATACTCCAGATTGTAACTTCCATCCATTTAGGATAAGCATACTGTAAAGAATGTTTCTGTGTACAGTCGCCATTGTCCCCCTGTACAACAACTCAATTAACCAGTCCGCCACTGATCATTGTGCTGTTGGGAGTGTTGCATAGCACAGCAACAAAAAGCCTCGTCGTCAATGGCACAATGGGTCTCTGGGAGCCTATAGAGCCCCTCTACCGGAATATGTTTAAATTAAAGTCCATTGTGCAGTGGAATTGACATCTGTTCCACAGTTCAAATATAAAATTCCACAATTCGGTTTGCAAACAAAGTTTGATTCAGTGTAAACCTTGCCATGAACTTAATTCGTGTTGCCATGATTACTGCATCCCAGAACCCCTGTGCATTCTGATTCCCTGTGCATGTCAATTGTTTTCCCGTTCACTATCACTGTTGCTGCGTTTGTTTCCTTTGCGACTCGAGCCGAATATTAAAATAATTATACGAGTAACTTCATGAAGATACACAAGGTCAAGGCACAGTATAAGGAGATACAATTGGGACAGCTCTTGTCGGCACCTTTGATGTTCGCACGAAAATCCAGCTCAAAAGGTTAAGTTTTCAATGAATCCAACTATGTCGCTAGTATCGACGGAGCTAATTTGTAGCCAACAGCTGGTTTTAGCGATCAGTTGTTTAAATATGTTAAACTTGCAGATAACATTTTATCTATTATATGTATCTCAGAACCAGACTATCGTATCTCCACTCTGGCCGATTTTCAGATATTTTAATATTACTATGGTTATCAGACTGCGTTTTAATGCCATAATATCGCATCTGAGCTAAATTATTCATCATCATCATCATCATCAGCCACATGTCGACGTGGTTGGCGAGTTGGTATAGCGCTGGCCTTCTATGCTCAAGGTTGCGGGTTCGATCCTGGGCCAGGTCGATGGCATTTAAGTGTGCTTAAATGCGAAAGGCTCATGTCAGTAGATTTACTGGCATGTAAAAGAACTCCTGCGGGACAAAATTCCGGCACATCCGGCGACGCTGATATAACCTCTGCAGTTGCGAGCGTCGTTAAATAAATCATAACATTTATCATCAGCCACATGGTTTAAGCCTTGTTTGGCTCGTTCTGGTCTCATGAAGTATATACATTTTAAAATTGTTGAAGCCATCTTTTCCTGGGTCTACCTATGTTTCGTTTACCAGTTGGTCTGTAGTCTAATATTAATTTAGGAATACGGTCTTGAGTCATTCTTTCAACGTGTTGCTTCCATTTATTCCTATATTCTGTGCGTTTTTCAATTAAATTGAATATATTCAGTTCTAGTCTGATGTCTTGTCTAAGAGAGTATAACCTGCTATACTCCTCAAAAATCTCATTTCTATCACCTCGATTCTTTTTTCTTCGGATTTAGTAAGAGTCCAGAATTCAGAGCCGTACAGCAACATAGGGACTGCCATAACTTTATAAAATTTTAACCTTGCTTCTTTGCTAGTGTATTTTAAAGTTCTTTTTATTACCCCACAGAAATAATTAAATTTGTTTATTTTATTTGTAAAATCTTCTTTTCTTGCATATGAGATATTGCAGCCCAGATAATTAAAAACATTAATTTGTTCTATCATTCTTCCATTCAACACGATTTTGCCTCTAATTGTTTCTAATCCTCTAAAGGCTAACACTTTTGTTTTAGTAGCCGATATAGTTAAGCTATTTTCTTTGCTAATTTTGTTTAATTTAAATATTGCCATTTGTAGGTCATCTTCGGAAGCACAAATTAAAACCTGATCATCGGCAAAAAGTATTGTATCTAAGTTTATGTTTTTTACTTTAAAATGTACTTTCAAATCCATCTGCCACTTTAGCACTTCAGCACACATTAAAAAGTGACGGTGACAATGGGAACCCTTGTCTTACTCCTCTATTTATATTGGCTAATATTACTACTAAAGTTCTCATGAAGCTAAATTATTAGATAACGAATAGTCATAACCAGACTACATTATGTCCCATACTACATTAGAACCAATCTATGTTGTGTGTACATACTAGTGTACTGCAATGTTCGAACATGAGAGAGGCAATCAAGACATTAAAAAATTCGTCTTAGTCCATATGAAAAACTAACCACGATATCTGTGCTAAAATTCTTAAACGATTAAAACGTGAGTGGAAAACAGCGAATATTTTTATAACAAGGTAGAACAAACATGACAGACCTCTTTGTGCACAGCGAACATCGGCGAATATCGAACTTCGCCATACTCGACAAACTTGAACCGAACATAGCGCCGTAATGCACGACGCTAGTACTTACAAAACTATGGCTTTAAAAGTTAAAAGCCATACTATAGTATGTCGATACATGATACTTTGGCTCTGTTATATTGCTGCAATTGTAAGGATAATATTGAATGTTCATCTTGAATCTATTTTAATGGCATTGTCAGTGTGTTACATTATATATCCAGAACATGGCTGGAAGTAGCGGAAAGTTTATGGTAAAATTAGTTCTTGAAAATATCATTTCACCTTGAGGTAAGACTTGGTTTTATTTTTTTTTTTTCATTATACTTTTTAAAGTAGGCTACTAACAAGATCTTGCATTGACAAGTCCTTGATTATTTTCGAAAGCAACATTCATAAACATTTTTATTAGATGGAAGAAGCAGCTATCTCATTATAAGATAGTATCCACTGCAGAAAGAAAATCCTGTTAGAATTTGATTTTTAATGCTGCATAGGTTAGCGGTAAGAAGATCCATTTAGGTGCTTACGAACATAAAGAAGAAGCAAACTGGAAAAATGCTTCTGACACATTGCAACTAGTAGCACACACGCAGGGATGAAAACAGTTGCAGCAACATAGTTAAGTCCACAGCTGTTGAGTAACGGTTAGCTTGCCTGATCGTCAAACTAGCGGGTCTGGGTTCAAATCCTAGTTGGAACAACTTTATTAGCTGAGATTTTTTCCGGAATTTTCCCTCAACCCATTAAGAGCAAATGCTGGGTTACTTTCGGCGCTGGACCCTGGACTCATCTCGTTAGCGTTATTATCTTTATTTCACTCAAACGCTAGATAATCATAGCAGTTGGTAAGGCGTCGTAAAATAACAAAAGAAAACTTTATGGAATGTATGCTTGTGCCCATTTCTGAAAACAAACCTATCTATCCAACAGCTATGTATTCGATAGAAAGCTTTAAATTTGATCGCTAGATGGTGACACACGTTTCCAGTTTGATTTCAGCAGTCTTGCAAACATGAAAAATTGTAACATCAAATTAGCTACAAAATATTACACATTTACTATTGTTGATACAGAATTTTGTCAACTTTTTAACTTTTCACGGGACAAAAACATAACATTCATAATCGAATATACGTGTATTCAACGACTTCAGCGCAGTTTTCTTATGGCCTTCCATGAAATGGAGTTGTCAACACTGATTGTATGTACACCTAATTACTCGCCGTAAAAATGACAACCAAACATGGAAAACATTTCTACGATTTTTAAAAGAATTTAGTTATGGAAATATTTTTTGCACAACTTGCGCTTTCCTGTTCTTATAATCGTATTTCAAGAATTCTTATTAGAATAATGCTGTCGTCTGTTGATGCTGAAGTTTATATGTACGTACAGGATATCATGAGATTTGACAGTAATAAAATAAATATAGGAATAATGAGAGCCGACAAAAATATGTGAACTCTAAAAGAATACAGTGATACAGCGAAAGAAAAGTACTAGAAGATAAAAAAATATTAAATGTGTGTACTCAATCGACTAACCTCTCGGATATGTGCATAACACATTATCCAATAGGGCACAGAACTCTTTAGGATTACAACACTTTACGTGTCTTCTCGTACTATTGTAAGGATAAGAGTATAATTAAAAAATTAAAATATTTTAAAATTGACGCGAATTCAACAGGGTTTCCGGTGGATATTGAGTTTTTTTCGTATATCTAAAAGTCAAACTCAACTTAATTTAAGATAATTTCTTAAAGTATCATGGAAGAATAAGCTGTAATAATTATTTTATCCGACATTATTCTTTAATGTTAGGGAAATTATAATAAACATTATGTAATTATTTCCAACATAAATACAAAAAATATAATTTTACTCCTCAACTAAAATTATGTATTTAAGTACTCCAAGCTGGATTTCCTTGGATATCACCAATTTGTGTAACATCAAGATTTTCTGGCTCGGATATGAGCTGTTCAGTCAGCATATTGAATGTTCATCGAATACACGTAAAGAGTTGTCTGATCATTTAGCTTCAGATAATATATGGGAAGGTAACTTATATGTAGTCAATAACTGCTATCCGAGGTTTCGGAAACACTTATCGAACAAATAGTGCTATCGAATAGATATCCGACGTTCCAGAAACCGAGAATAAGAGGGACTCACTGCTATTTAGCAATGTTAATTTCCAGTAACTTTAACAATCACCGGCGGTGCTAGCAACATAATGAAACCAGCTTCCTTAAGTTCACCATTAAGATTTAAAAACTGATGCTTTCAGTTGTGTTTGCAATATTGCGTAGACAAATTCAAAATTACAATTTTAACTCTAGTAAACTGCGACATGGCTAATTCACGCGTTAATGAATGTATTTTTTTTATTCCAGCTTACAAACAAAACTGAATCACTTGGAAGATAATATTATTTACATTTACAGTACTATTTATTGTAAGAAATTTTAGACTAATAATGTATCAATGAATTACAAAGTTGATTTTACGAACATTTTCGCCTTTTTATAAGGTATCTTAGGGTCATTACAAGTTATGTTAAATTTTAAAATCATTGGTGTTCTTTTTCTACGTCTTTCCCTTTCGCCTCACGGCGTCGGATCTGCCTCAGTCCATCTCCTCCATTCCTCTCTATCCCTAAGCAATTATATAATTAAAGTGTCTGTATCCAGATTTAAGTGATTTTAATTTACACGCTAGTGGTCTTATTTAGCTATTATATATAATTATTTCATATTTGTTTGGCTATGTAAATACAGTATCTTTATACACTTAGCTAGTATGTATTATGACAATCCAATAGTTTCTGCAGCCGAGTGTCAGGTTTACTCCTGTCTTGTATTTGTCATACACATACACCAAATCTCCATGGAAGGGAGATAAAACTCTTACTTCTTTGAGAGGATTCGTATCCTGGTTTCCTGGAGTTGTAGTTGCATACTCTAGTATAAAAAATACTGGAAGACTATGTATATTACTATATTATTAATATTGTTATTACGGCCTATCACTGTGACAGCAAAATTGGACAAATTCAGAATACTGGGACTCGAGCCATGCACTGGCACAGTGGGGAGATGCTACCTGCAGGCACAGATCCAATCTGAACATTAAAATGAACTCTCAACAGAGCAGGAAGCAAGGTGTGCGTCTTGTCTGTCTGTAGCGACCTCGGGAGAAATGGCATCGGTAAAAATAGGCGAGAGACTCCAAATCGTAATTTATTAAAGAACAGGTCGCTATGGAAACTACGTCAGCTAGGATTTCTTTTTTTCGGATTATTAATCCAACATCGATATGCAGTTCGCAAGTGTGATTCAGTTTCAAACATCTGCAAATAATCGAAATTTCACTTCGTCTGCCTCTGCATGTCTCTGTGAAAATCTGGGCTTCGCGCCGGATTAGTTGTATAAAGTTTCATGCTTTTAACTTCAGAGCTTGTTTCATCAAAACGAAAATGTTGTGGGCTTCGAGTACATACATCGTAACTGGCATTATTCATCATTATGCAAAATTTAGATGACCTCATTTTAATGTTTCATATAAATAAGCAGTGGCGTCTCGTGGCCTAGAATTTGTCCGGGGCTATTTGATTTGGGTAGTTTGTCATGGGTGGTGCTAAAACTAAAAAGTTATTTCATTACTGCTCATAAAATTACATTATCTTTACTTGTATTACATTATTTTACCGCGATACGAACGCGACCGCGACAGAACTGAATGAGCCCCAACAGTCGTCCCTCTCCCAGTGCCTTCACTCGCAACATCTGTGTTATAGGATCTAGCATTTCCGTGCACTGAGCGCTACGCCAAACCAAGAAATACGTCATACTCTCCTCGTAAGGTCTATATTGGGGATCTAGCATCTTCGGGCTGGAATTTATCTGTCGCTTCCACAACAGAAGACTGTAGCATCTCCTCCGCGCAGATGAATTCCAAATCTTGACTATAAAGAGAACGAAACTTCTTCTATATTTGAGAGTTGTTCATAAATATCTGACATATACTACGCAAATTTTCATGCGGGGATGAGCCCCGAAAACCCCAAAGGACGAGACGCCCCTCTAAATAGGTACTATTTTCCATCACTGTCATCAACATCTCATTATCTATATTCAGGTACTGTCCTCTCAAGCTTGACATGATTTTCAGCTATGAAAAGCGAAACTTCTTGATCGCGTTATCAGATTAGCATACCTTTTAAAACACACTACACAAGAATAAGATTTACTTTAGGCTTTCACGGTGATTTTGTTCAAAAGTAGACTTTTGGAGATTCCACTGTGTGTTGGAACTTAACCTCTACACCGTTTCGGAACCCTTCCAGGGCAAATGGTCCAGCGAAAAACGTCCACATACACAGAGTGAACCGTAAGAAATGTCATTAATTTCAGGGGGTTTTTCTGCGAGATATTTAAAAAAAGTTTAATAAAATTTTGCTCGTTTTTGCTCCCTTTTCGAGATAAAAATTGTTTTGTATGAAACATATCCTAACGTGTTTTGGGAAAGCCGTTGACTGAATTCCCAATATACTCAGTCAACTTAAGAGAGCAGTGTATTATGATAATAAATTTGTGAAAGAAATTTACATTTGTCCTTTAAATGTACAGAAATTTAACATCAATAAATGTAACTTTTCGTTCAGCAAAGTAATTTTATAATGCGACAGTTTTCGAAACAAATTTCTGTACATTTAAAGGACAAAACTAAAATTGTTTCAATCATTTATTATCATAATACATTGCTCTCTTGAATTGGCTGAGCATATTGGGAATTCAATCAATGACTTTTCCAAAACACGCTATGAAATGTTTCATATAAAACAATATTTTTATCTAAAAAAAAAAACAAAAAAACAAAAACGAGCAAAATTGTATTAAAATTTTTGTTTCCAACATTTCAAAGAATAACCCCTGAAATTAATGACATTACTTACGATTCATTCTGCATATTTGGCTCATACAAAATGGTTCTTGATATTTCGTTGTTACAATCCATTGAAAACTACCATCAGTTGGAAAAAAAGAGATCTTACAAGGGAACTGTCCGAACTGGCCGCGGCTATTTGAATAATAGAATAAAATTACACGAGCTAATTTTTGTATGATATACAACGTAATAATAGTCGCTTATGCCGCTTTTTTGTTATTAACGATATATAAAATCGTGAAATTCGAATGCATAGATTTATTCCGCTCTTGAGCTGAACGTGACAGCCTAAAACGGGCACCCTCTCTGCGACTCAAAATAGGGAATCCACGAACACAGTTGTATATTGGTTGTGTCCATGGTTAGACAATCTGCACTCTGTTTGCATTATCTTGTGTTATATCCTTATGTTTCTTTCGTAAGGAACGGACAAGTTTTGTGTTTACATTTTGTATTGAATAGGAAGCTTACAATTATGATGTGCATTAAATCCATTAGTGTTGTGAATATTTTAAAACTGGAAGTTGATAAGGTGTATGGTGAAATAGTCAGAAAAGGAGCAGAAGATGAAGTATTTGCGTATGAACTTCAACTTAAACATGACAGTAACGTGTGACACTTTAGAGTCGATAGTGATTCGGATAGTGGCGAAACTTTACATGAACGAAGTGTAGGTTCAGAATCTGATCGGGACCTTCCACTAGTGAATACGAATCTTCAAGCCTTGAAAAACGAGTGGTCCGCACACGAAAAATGCTAATGTTCTTCACAGGTACAAAAAGATTACGGAACTTTATGAGAGCTTAAAAGCTTTTAGAGAAAACAAGAATCCGATTACATCTATAGCAAAAAAAAAAAAAAAACAGTGCACAGTAAAATATGTAGAAAGGGCTATAGAATATTTCATAAAGCCTCCAAATCAAGCATACGGAACATTATAAAAAAAATTAAATGCTACAGACGAGCAATTTGTCTCGCTAACAAACCTAACTGTTCACGATTTTAATTTATAAAAAAAACTGGGCGATATTATCAGCAAAAAAAAAAAAAAATGGATATTTGCAACTGAAATTTTTCTTCGACGTTTCAAGAAACAAAACACGATAAGCTCCAGAAAAATAACACAATTCGTTTCTAGAAAAGATGTACAGGATGAGTCTAAACTAATTGAAAAAGCAAAATATAACGTGACAGATATAAACAAAATTATTTCATAAAACCCATACAATAATGACAGGGTATTCAACACCGACCAATCTCGACGATATCTGCACATACATGCAGTTGTGTAATCATTATTTTCTATGACGCATTCCTACACTATACAGGTCCATATGTCTACCGCTTGCACTTTAGGAACTCAATTTTACCTTTGTTTCCAGGAACCGAAAGGAGAGTTTGGGTCCAAAGTTAAACTACTGAAATAAAAACTTCATTTAATCTTGTGGTTTATGCTAGTAATTCAGGGAAACTCACGAAAAACCATGTGAAAAGATGGCTAATGAGTGCGTTCATTCCTGATGGTAAGGTTGATATTACTTCTACTAGATTCATGGAGAGGAAACACTGATAAAACACTTTTAATTATCCTGAAATAAAGATATTTTTAAATAATAAAACAATTCAGACGCAAATAACTCTCCCCCAAGACCGCAAGGTTCGTGTAGCCACTTGACGTTTACTTTTTCCAGCAGTATGAAATTGTAATTCGGAGAATAGAAGATTATTTCAGACACAAAATTATAATTGAAAATAGTACAGAAAATTTGCATCATAGGGTGCTATTCATAGACATTTCGCTAGCCCGGGCTACGAGCGTGCTAAACAGGATTCATATCATATCATATCGCTGACACTGGTTTATGAATACGAAAAACGTTAGTTCGCTGATCATCCACCAAAAGCCCGCGCTAGGAATGTCTATGAATACGGCCCTATGTCTTTATAATAAAATTACATTCTTTTGTTTAACATCAGTTTTGTTCCCCTCTACTGCAAGACATGTTAGTTTAAGCGTGGCCAAAATCTGGATATGTAACAAAAAAACTGGACAATGCTTTTCGAAATATTCTTCAAACTCTACTTCAAGTTAACAGTAATAGAAGATTGTGAAGAAGCAGTATTTGTTAAATATCTGTCCGAATCACTTTGTTTTGAATCCACACTACCATCGGTAAGGTAAAAGTAGTTTAAAATTTAAATTTATTTAGAATGTAATATGTTATCTTTATATGAAAGTATTAAATTAAATAAGGATGAAGAGTATAGACTTAGAACTTGCCGCTTGTTATTTGCTTGCATTTAGCGCATGAGTAGCATATTTACGTCCTTGTTTGAAGTTTTTTATATATCGTTAATAACAAAAAAGCGACATAAACAACGTGGTAATAGTCGTTTATCATACAAAAATTAGCTTGCATAATTTTTTTATTCAAATAGTCGCGGCTCAGTTGAAACAGTTCCCTTTTATTCCTAATAGAAGAAGAAGAAGAAGAAGAAGAAGAAGAAGAATCCAGAATGAATGGTTCATGCTTAATAGTCCATAGTTTAAAAATTTTTGGGTGTATTACTATAACGATCCATATTATTAAGTTCATATTTAATAATTGTTTTATTATTAACTTCACTTTTTTATTTCAGTCTGACAAACTAATGTTACCTAACTACAATACGTATGAATTGAACGTTTATTTTTAAGTTGATTAGTTGATCGTTGAGTTCGGATTTCACGTTCATTCTTATTCTTCCTCGTCTTCTATTTCAGCACGATTACTCTTTAGTTGATAAGGAACTGCTGTCAATACATTTGTAATATTTATTATTACACCATACTTTTAATAATTTTGGCTACCACTTCGTCCTCTAAGACTTTACAAGGTTCTTAGTTTCTATCTTCTAATAGCCTGAAGAAATAAATTGCTTGTACAAGAGAGAGTCAAAAAGTAACCGTAATAATTATTTTATTAATTGAATATGTACAATAAGACTACAAACACTTCATCACATTTCAACATAGTCCCCACTACGTTCAATGCAAGTGTTCCTGTTATACTATGTTGAAAAATGATGAAATGTTTGTAGTCTTAATTTACACATTCAATTAATAAAATAATTATTAAGGTTACTTGTTGACTATCCTTCGTATTTCTTCAGCTAGAAGCCGAACAATGATTAGCCGTGTACTTTCTACGCCATGTTTTCAGAGCAGTCCGATCTAGTCCTAAGATAAAATTGGCGAGAATCATATAGTTTCTCATCTTCATCCTGCCTAAGGTTTTTCCGTGGTTTTCCTAAGGCGCTAAGACAAATGTCGGGATGAGCCCTAAAAGAAATGGGCAACGGATCTGCATTAACTTCCCCAGATACTGGTGACGGCTCAAAATTAATGATTATTCACATCGAACTCGGGCTCTAATAGAATTTAATCGTACCCCTCTAAAGATCAATGGAGTCATCCACTGCTCTGGAGTCATCAAAGAGCCAATTGGTTGGTCTCCTGATCTGAGAAAAATCATCTAAGAATCAATTGGCTATTACCGTTAAGATGACTAATTCCTAAGCGTTCCAAACTTCGAACAGCCAAATTGGTTATTACCTTTTCGTTGCCTAGACTTCGACCACTTCTCCTCCTACTTGGTACCATCGCGTTTCTAACTCCTCTGGGTCAGCTCGCTGTACTTCTCCCCCCCCCCCGTTAGTTGTAGTTAATAAGTTACGTCCATTTTCGGCTGTCCCCCTCGAAATTTTCTAGCGCTCCTTCAGTGGAGCAGCGAAACCCGAAGTGAGACAAGTGGCCAACAGGCTTTTGGAGCTCACATATTCACTTTTTCACAGTCCCAACTCCCTTGCAAGGACGTGTTTTCACGTACCTTTAAATTTTCTCCTCCCATTTCCCCTCTCATTCATTCAACAGTTGCCTTATCGATGGTGATCGTTAAATTGGGAGTAACATATATATTCCTCTCGTTCAATACGTCGGCTACCTCTCAAGAACACCCGGCGTCGAATCCCGGCCAACGCTGGAATATTTATACCATATCTCGTGCACTGGAGAGTTTCCGCGTTTCCACAGCAACGGCTTAAAGCAGTGGGTGATTGCTTGTTGTTACATCAAAATCTGAACTTTCTCGAAGTCTTGACAGTGCCACAGTTGTAATAGGAAAGACAGAATAGAGACAAACTAGAGGCAGAACGCAAGAACCGCTGTTGAGTACACAAAGACAGAAACGTACAGGCAAGCAGCGTATCTTAAACCTTTCGAAAACAGGTAATGGGGTAGAGTGGCCAGTTCCTTTCCCTCTCCATTGCATACATCGCTGGCTAGTAATATATTTTACTAATCAGACTTTTGATGTATGCAACAATTGTTCTTCCTCTGACACATATCGCCAAGTGAGATGTACTGTCTGATAATAGATGTATCAGTGATAAGGTCTATCAGAGGTGAAATTATGGACACAGAAATCTCTGAGGTTCCGATAGCGCTATTTCCTAACGACGATATTTTTCAATAATAGACTTACTCTTAATAGGCTAATTGTGTTCCTACAGCTCACATAATTTCCGAAATAATCCATATTAAAATATGAGCAAACATTTTGGAACACGTATTTTCTCATTGTACGAAGTAGATAAAACAAAAAGGTTTACGATGGTCCAAAAATTCTATTTAGACAAAAAGCAACAAGGCAAAACCAAAATATAAATATAGGAAAATAAAAAAAAAAGATATATGTCATTGTGCCATTCTGAGGAGCAATATAATTACAAATTTATTGAAAGTCTTTAATTAATTTTCTCTGACCAAATTGACGTTTGTATTGTGTTTGCATCCTCTGCACGAATATTGCGGGGAAAGAGCACTGGAGGAAGGATTAGCAGGTAGTTACGCAATTGAAACATATCTGCAGAAGCTGAACTACTGATCCTAATGAATTTATCTTATGTTTGTTATTATTAAAGTAATCTTCTCTGTAGTCCTGTGTTTTTATGTCTAGCTGTATTAATCATAAACTTAAATCTTAAGTTAACTTTACATATAACAATTTGTTATTTGCATAGGCCTAATATAAAGATTCTATCGTTATTTCTAATTCTACATTCCTGACTAATGACTAATGAGTAAATCATGATAATCCTTTCAGCACATAAAATGAATGAAAAGCATCCTCGTTCGGTCTATTACACTTACGGAAGAAAGCGTGTTCTTTTTTATTATTTCTTTCGAAGTCAGCAGCATTTGTTGCCATGGTAGAATAGTATAAACAAAATGAGAGGCATTTCTTTGGGCTTCTTTCCAAATTGGCGCACCAGGAAAGCATCTACATACAAGAAAATGCGTTAACATATTTTTAAATAAAGAAGCGTCTCGCTGTCATGGTAGCAAATAAAAGAAAGCTGATTTTCTTGATCTTCTTAGATTATTTTCCTTCCACAGAAGACGCCACGCAGGCGTGTGCTTATTTCCGCCAAGAAGCGAGATCTGATTTCTACAGAACTTGCTAGAAATTTCATGCATTTGGTGAGCGTATCGAAACTGTATTTTACATTTCTGTGCTATTCATCAACAAATATAGCGATCAATAGAGCTTCGGAGTTGCTTCAAACAGCAGATCTCCATTCTCTACAATGTTGGTCGTGTGGATTATGTAGGTGGGGTATTCCCGTTTTCTCTCGTAACATTCCACGATTTCACCTCACGTGTATGGACTTCATACCACTCAAGAGAAACTAGCCTACTTGAAGATCTAACACTGATTCATACTTCGTGGATTAGGCGTTTAAGGGGACAGACTTATTTGTAACGTATGACGCTTTGCCGTTATCATGGGACATGAGGTCATTAATTTATCAGTACCAATCAGTACTATCAGATCTCTGCTATAGAGGAACATCTTAGAAAACTCCGTTGGTTTGCGCATGCGTCAATTTTAAAGAGTTACACAATATACTATTCACTTCTTCCTTCCTAATTGTCAGCCAATAACGGGAGAAGGCGTTACTTACGTACACTTTCAATGAAGCAGAATATTTTCCCATTTATTATAACTTAATAATAACTAAAAATTAGTATAGTCAGATTCTAATAAGGAAAAAAAAAGCATGCTGAAGAGTATTGTTTGTAGATTTTTAAGATGTTTGAGTCACCGCAATATAACAAATGTAAGACTTCTTAATTGAGGTTTTTTATACTACTACTGTAGTGTGGGAAAATATGTTTTAGAAGTAGAAAAGCGATCAGCGATAAACTTTTTTCTTGAAGAGGTAAGTGGGTAGTTGCAGTGTATGAAATCGTCTAAATAGATTCTACTTCATGTTGAAAAAAAAAACATGTTAATAGAATGAGTCAACAAGATATCGTTACTTGTTAAGTTTATGTCTGACTGCTCGCGGTCCGTCAAGTAGCGCGTACATAAACATTATTTATCTTCAAAACCCAACCATGCATTTATTGTTTTGATTGGTTTCATTTACTTAAAGAAGCAGACTAAAATGTTTAGTCAGTTGTCTTAAGTCTTTTCAATTGGATTTTCGTAACAAAAATTGGGTCACCACTTAACATAAAGGAACGACTGTGTAGTCGCCTTTTCGCAGAATATGAAAAAGACAAGTAGAAGAAATGTGTTGAGCACCTTAAAAATAACAAAGAACAATATTTTTTCTAGTACCAATGTAATAGACAGTGACACTGACAGAATAATTTCGTTAGGAGAATGTTTAACTGATAGCAATGATGCATCAGATGACTCGTCAATCAATAGCGACAATGGTTCAGTTAATGGAGGGAAACTCCAACTCCGCCTCCAGCGCAGCGGTAAGGTTTAGTAACCTCCTACAACGGAGTTTTCCCAGTTTATAAAAAGTCTACTTACTTATCAAGTGTTTGTTATTGTATTCAATAGCTTAATGAAAACGAGGGTCATTGATCGAATGTAGCCTACGACTATCTGTAGTTCGCAAGCCTGTGTTACTATGTCTTGCTTATTCAAATCTCGCATAACACATGAGCAATGATGAGCTGACAACATAGCTTTGCAGAGCTCAACTTATATAGTACGTAATAAGCAGACAAACTTAACGTTTCATAAAGCGATATCGAAGAGTATTGTAGCGGTCAATAAATGGTGTCATAAAGGTGATTCTTTGCAGTAGGCCTAATTCATGATCGATTACGGTTCGCTTTATGAGCAATCCTTCATGTAAGATTTACATAAGTGCACAAATCTCTGTGTTAATTAAAATAAACGCGTCCCTGATGGAATAAAAGAGTGCAACTTCAAACGTAAACACCGTGCGTACCTGCAATATTCGTATAGTTGTATCAAAAGAAAGCGTGCAGTGTGCTGTGAACAATGACGTCGCAGAGTTTTATTTGTGGTGGAAAATGCCAAGATTGTGAAGGCTTTATCCTCAAGTTTTTACAATTCTTCCTCTTCTTTCAAACAACATGCTCTGTAATTCCTCCTTCGTTATCACTTCCGCTTCGAAAGCCAGGATTAATTTACCACTTGTTTGTACGGCGCCGATTCCATTGTCCGCTGTGGTCATTCTCCCACTTTGTTCAAATATTGGTAAACGTCAGTAACGGAGACCTCTAGACGACTAACAGATCTGCAAAGGAGGCGAAGGAGTTTTTTTCAGTTTCTTCCCTCATCCTGGCAGAAACATTAAGACTTGTGTAGATAAGTGGAGAAAGGCAGTCAACCACAAGAAACGAGTATATGACATGCGTCTTTA
Source organism: Periplaneta americana (assembly GCF_040183065.1). Taxonomy (NCBI): domain Eukaryota; kingdom Metazoa; phylum Arthropoda; class Insecta; order Blattodea; family Blattidae; genus Periplaneta; species Periplaneta americana. The sequence goes on from NC_091125.1 coordinate 70,403,256, forward strand.
ATGGCTGAACAGGAATGCGACGGGCCACTTAGCCGATCAGCAAGCAAATCATTCCATAGCGGGTGCACAAAAACCCTACTTGGACTGAAGTGGTTATGGATGCTTCATGTTCCGTCAGTTAGAATCTCTATCTCAACCTCTATTGCAGAGTGGGAAGGAATGTTTCACGATGTGCAAACAGTAATGCACCACGCAGTGTCTTACAAGGCATAAAGCTTCTTCTTTCAAAGTGTAACCTATGAAGCACCTGGCTGTTTTTTTTTTTAACTTTAGGTGGAATAGTTGTTCAAATACTAGTAGAAAAGAACATTTTACGTCAAATATTTTTAGTTGGTTATTTAACGACGTTTTATCAACTAATAGGTTATTTAGCGTCGATGAAATTGATGATAGCGAGATAGTGCCGAGGATTCGTCATAGATTGCCTGAACCTCGAAGAAAGAAAAAAACAACCAGGTATTTAGTCCAAGTCGGAATCGAACCCACGTCCGAGAGCATCCCGGAACGCTATATTTATACCCAGTTTTTTGTTTTAAAGTTTGCACATATTTTGTAGTTACTTCTTTAAAATATTTGTCAGTGTGCAAACCTTCAAAGAGGCCGAACTTTTTGTCGTGAAATGTTCCCTTGCAAAAATACAATTCCAAAGGATTAGGCCTATAACAATTCTCGAGATACAAAAACGCCATGTGCTTAAGAGGTGCATTGTTGTGGTTTATTTCAATAACATCAGAATGCAGCTGACATGGTACTGGACTACACAAATGAAACAAAGTCTACATCGCAGCGCTTTTTTTTTTTCATATAAACAGAACACAGTTGCCATGGTAGCACAAAGCAATTGAAAATGCACTTGGTTGCCAAGTCTTAATGAGACGTGCTCATAATGCGCACGCGCGCTGCACCGCAGCTGGCGGCGCCAGGTGCAGTAAATCACGTCAGAATTATTTCGGCACCAGGTGGCATCTGGGAGAGAGGCAATTAAGGAGAAGGGCGAGCAGCTTGTGTGGGAAGTATCAGCTATTTTCATTTGAATCTGCCCCAAGAAAAGAATCTGCGTGCTAATAGCGCATTCCTGAGGCACGTTAACGACGTCGTATCAACTACACAGGATTTTTCTTTGTATAAACAGTTGCTCCAATGCCATTGTGGAAGCACTTGTTGCTCTTTTATGTTCTGGAGACTTATCTGCGTCCTAACACAGGCGAGTTCTCATTCTCGCAACACGCATCTTCTCACCCTTACGTCACTCTTAGCTTCACATTTTCTTGTTGTACAGCATAGAGAAGTCATATTGAATTGGCACATCCTTAGCAAAATTTCCCGATGCTATGCTTTCCAAACAACTCTTATCGGAATTCAGGATGATCAAATCGACATGTCCTGAAGAGCTACAAACCAAATTATCTTGTATATTCTAATAAAAATATTATATTTCATCTGGTTTAAAATACTTTTAATGGTACAGAAACTCTTCTCAATATAGTTCATTATTTATTTGTCTATTATTCATTCTTTCGCCATTCAAGGTCTAGATGAAAAAAAAAATCATCATTTGCAATTTCAAAAGCTAAGTCATCTCTATTGAGATACTCCAATATACATATACAGGTTGATTCACGAGGATTTACGGTCCTTTACGGAGCTTATTTCTGAAAACATTTTGAGCAAAAAAGTCTTATAAAGATAGTTCCTATTCTCAATATTTTCATAGTTACACTAATTTAAAGTTGTTTGTAAAATACGTTTTTCTTTAGTTTGAAGGTAAAAGAATAATACAAATATAGAATAAACCATTCAGAAGTATCATTTCTTTAATTGGCAAGTATCATGAAGCTAAAAATTTGCTGTGAACTCCTTAGTTGCTTCGTACAGACATCTTTTTTCTATTTTTAACTAGAAAATTACATTATTCTTACGCTCTTATCACAACAATTAATAAAATCATACCACTTCCACTGACTTAATTATTTTACATCCTAATTTACAGTCTTGGAGAGTTTACAACACATTTTTTTAAAATGTCGCCGTCCGCTTGAGTACACTCGGCCGCACGCTTGTGAACGGCACTCGTCGCTCTACGTAACTGCATACGGCTATCTTTGAATTCTATAGCGCCGCGCTGGCTGCTGACTTCACGCTGACCAAAATCACGCGTTCACAGCAATGCTTTCCAATAACGAAATGTAACTCTGTAAATATTGCGAATAGGACCCATGTTTATATGACATTTTTTGTTCAGAATGTCTTCAGAAATAAGCTCCGTAAAGGACGGTAAATCCTAGTGAATCACTCTGTATACATAAATATATAATTAATATTAAATAGTTAGTAAAATACATTACGCGATTAATGTATATTTAGGCTCTTTCTTTTATATGCATTGTTTTGTACTAAAATATATAGTAGGCCTATATATTCATGTAATTCAGGCATACCTATCATTTGACTCCAGCAAATAGTTATCTAATACAAGCAATAGCGAAGAATTATCGATGCGCAGTTGAAGCAAGTGGCGGGAAAGACCAAAAAGTACATCGAGAACAATAGTAAACTAACTGAAAATTACAAAATAAAACATGGGAACAGATTAAACATCTAGCTCCAATTAGAATACGCTAGGGAAATTTTGTCAAGGCTCGATGTTCTGCACAGATGATGATGATGATGATATGTACAAGTGTAAGAATTGCTGTATATTCAGTTAATGAATGAACAGTTCAGAGAGCCCTAGTTTAGAATAACATCACACACACAGGAGAGTTGAAAAATAAAGCACGAAAAGACAAGTCCAAAAGACTAAAAGGGTAATGCTGACGCAATAACAGACTTGATACTCCTACATTATGCAGAAAAGTGGGCTAACGAGTGTGGCTGAGATATACATTAGCTGTGTCAGTTTATAAATTCCACACAGCCGTTATGTCACTCGGCACCACTACATCCCGCCAGCTTGTGCGTTTCGGCGTTCAATTTGTTCCAAGCAGACCAGAGACTTTCCAACACCTTTGGCTTATGTTAGGTCACAACACTACGGTTCATCATATGTGATGAGCATCATGCAGGCAGGATTGAGGACTGCAATTGGACGGAAGTTCGATTCCCGCTTGGGCTGATAATCTGCTTGTTTTCTTTTTTCGAGGTTTTCCCCAACTGTAAGACGCATATTAGATTCCATGGCGAATCATCTCCCCAAATACCATCTCTATGACGCTATCACTAATTCCATCGATGCTAAATAACCTAGTAGTTAAAACATCATAGTTGAACTGAATTAAAATATAAGGAAAAGTCGACCTGGTTGGCGAGTTGGTATAGCGCTGGCCTTTTATGCCCAAGGTTGCGGGTTCGATCCCGGGTCAGGTCGATGGCATTTAAGTGTGCTTAAATGCAAATGCGACAGGCTCATGTCAGTAGAGTTACTGGCATGTAAAAGAACTCCTGCGGGACAAAATTCCGGCATATCCGGCCACGTTGATATAACCTCTGCAGTTGCGAGCGTCGTTAAATAAAACATAACATTTTATAAGGAAAAAAACACCTGTACGTATGCATGTATGTATGTATTAGTACCATAGATGTTTTGGGTAGGACAAACAAATGTTGAAGTGTCACGATGTCGTGAAAAAGATAGGCCTATTAAAATTCCTCTGTGTTTGTTAAGAAATAAGTTACCGGTAATAGAAAAATAAATACTTCTGTTCATAAAAGAGTGGGGTTTATTCAGGTATAAACTAATTTCTGAGAATACTCCACTAAGTAGCACATCTGGTGTTACACAGAAGAAAATTTTCGGAATTTCCTGGCCAAAATTATTTTTCATAATTAATTTTCAAACTTCCCCTAAAATAGGGGTTGCCCTGAAGGACAAAGTATACCAAATATACAAGTTTTAGTAAATTTTTATGAAAATGTTTTGTGAGAAATATAATAATTATTATTATTTGTTATTATTTACTTTATATATGTGATTTCTCAGAAGATATTTTGAATATTTTAGAGTTATCAAAGAAACAGTCTTGGCCAAAGAGGATTCAAGATTGAACTCTTTGCAGAAATTATTATTTTTTTTTTTTTGTAATTGTGCCTCTAGCACCCACTAATAACCCAATAATTTCAGTAGTTTGTAACTTATACATATGTAAATAATAAGGAACAGTTGGACCATAAATTTGATTCTTCTCATTGTTGACATCTTCCGGTTGAGTTGTATTCAATTCGAAGCGGATAGTAGGATCTATTATATAGTCTGTTGTGTTGTTAAAGGCTAATATATCAACCCGCCGACAGCTTCCTGTTTCCGATAGACCATGGATTTCTTCGTAAGTGGTATATCCCTTGTCGCGAAGAGCTTGAGCGATTGCGGACCTGATTTTGTGATGCCTGGCATTGCGTAATGTAGGTTGGAGTATTAAAATAATGATTATTAAGTCGCTTTAAATAATTACAATTTAACAACTATGTATAGCTAGCAGACTATAGGTTATGCCGATGTATTCATTTCTCAGGTTTAAATATCAGTATAATGCCTAGCAGGTCTTTGAAAGAAACGATGTTATTTTAGACAGAAGTTCAAAACATTCATTGTCCATCCCCTACTTTTTGTGTCGTTCGTAGTTAATTTGTAAGACTGTTAAGACACAATTCAGACTTACCTGTTGGCCAATGTTTAACCCAAATTCTCTTTTAACCTTTTTATGTCTACTTCGCTGTAGTTCACGGACACACACGGCTTCCTGCTTCGACATTTTTACTTCCACAAATGTATACAACGCCACGTGATCAAAGCTCTGAACAGCTGTTTTGCCGTACGACGGCCGAGTGTTGGTTTCAAACGTTCTGACAGTCTGTTCAAACCATACTGTAGTGATATTCTACTGCAATTCGCAAAGTTTAAATGACCAATAGTCAATTGCTACTATGCCTTCGATGTAAGCTGATGTTTGTTTTATGGTCCGCACTCCTGATGTACAATTTCAAAGCGATTCGGTTAATAAAATTATGGCGTATTTTATCCATTTCGAAAGTGAGATCACTATATAGCAATGTTTCTCAACCAGTGGTGCACGAAACCCTGGGATACTTGCAGAGGGCTGAAGTGGTACAGTTTTATTGCCCATAACATTACCAATAGTGTTTCCAGTGTAGTCCTTTGGCGGAAATTCTTCCCTTTGCCTGTGCATATTTGTGAGAGTTCAGTTTTTCACTTCTACAGTAACTGAAATGACAAGTAAGGTACGAAACCATTTAAATTCCAAGGGCAATTTAACAGTAGCTATAACTCCAGTTACATAAAAAATGAATCATATTACGTCTTGATGAAAACAGACTCGAGTTTACTATTAAGTTTGTTTCATATCATAACCACACTTACATTTTCTTAATGTCTCAATCGATTTATTACTGATGCTGTGAAATGTTTCAGCAAGGCACTGAATTTTTTAATTTTCTGTAGTTTTTAAATAACAATAATTACTAAAGTAATTTTCCTGAATTCATTAATAAATAAAATAACTTCAATATTTTCATATTTCATCATACCAGAAGGGCGTATCAAAAATTTTTACGTTATTGAAATATTTTAACGTAACCTATGTACGTTTGAAAACAATCATTTGAGAAATACAATGGATATGAGAAAGAATGAAAGACTGTACCTTGATATGTAGAAAAGGATAAGAAAATAATTCAATATTTAAATTACTCTAATGTAAACTTGTACTTCTGGCATGATGCCCTCCACATGTTGGTATTCATCACAATCATCCCGCATTACTGTAAAGGTGAGTAGGCCTAAGCTATAATTGACTGCAGAACAGGAACTTTCATAATTGTTGTTACACATTAAAATTACTAAATGATATTTATTACGAGTATACTTAAAAGCATTAGATGCCTAAGGGGATACGTTTACAGAAAAGGTTGAGAAACACTACTATACAGGGTGTTTCAAAAATACTGGGCATAATTTCAGGTATGTATTTCCCACATATAGACAATCAAAATAGTTCATTACAACATGTGTCCGGAAATGCTTCATTTCCGAGTTTTGGCCTTCACAACATTGAAATTCACCGGAACGTTTTTCTTTCCGCAGGTCGTTGTCATTACAGAAGATGTTCAAAATGTCCACTTCCTGCTTGAATACAGACCTCACATCGATGTCTCATTGACCTGCGAACACGATCCCAAACTCCAGGAGTATTGCGTATGTCCTCAGAACATGCCACAATTCGATTCCGAAGGGATTCCAAATCAGGCACCGGAGACGAATAAACCAATGATTTTAAATGGCCCCACAAGTAGAAATCGAGAGGGTTCAGATCAGGTGAGCGTGGAGGCCAAGCAACTGGGCCACCTCTACCTATCCATCGATCAGGGAACCTTCGATCCAAGCACCGGCAAGCCGTACGACTGAAGTGTGCAGGAGCGCTATCATGCAAGAAGTGAATGTGTTGACGATTGATCAGTGGAGTGTCTTCTAAACCATGAGGTATGGTGTTTTCCAGGAAGTTTGTGTACGCCTGCCCCGTAAGTCTGTTTACAAGTACATGGGGTCCAACTAATCGATCACCAATGATACCGGCCCACATGTTGAGGGAGAACCGCACCTGGTGATGAGATGGAACAGTTGCACGTGGGTTTTCATACGCCCATACATGCTGATTGTGGAAATTTGTTATGCCATCTCGTGTGAACTGTGCTTCATCTGTAAATAATACTAAGGCAGGAAAGTTCGGATTTACACCACACTGCTGCAAGAACCACTGACAGAACCTAACTCGTGCAGGGTAATCTGCCTGTACACGTTGCAAATGATAAGGATACAATTGATACTCTTTCAACAGTCTCCAGACAGTCGTATGAGGAACATTGACTTGCAACGCTACCCTTCGTGTGCTGATAGAAGGAGTCATGTTCACAGCCTCCAGAATCTCCTCCTGTACTTCTGGAGTTGTAGATCTTGGTCGTCCCCTTCCCAAACCAGGAGAGTTAAATTTTCCATACTCGCACAGACGCACGTACAAATGTCTTCCGATCTGGACATTGTCGCTGTGGGTACCTCTCCTGGTACAAACGACGAGCCAGCGCAGCATTGCCGTCCGCCTTACCGTACATGAAGTGTATCTCTGCCAGCTCTTGATTTGAATACATGTCGCACAGTCTAACGCCTACACAACACTGAATGTAACCTTCGCCTCGGAATGAACTGTCAGAGTGCCCTCTTAATGTCTCCTTTGACGGCAACGACCTGCGGAAAGAAAAACGTTCCGGTGAATTTCAATGTTGTGAAGGCCATAACTCGGAAATAAAGCATTTCCGGACACATGTTGTAATGAACTACTCGTATTTTGATTGTCTACATGTGGGAAATAGATACCTGAAATTATGCTCCGTATTTTTAAACACTCTGTATAGGACAACATTTCTTGGTTTCAAAACAGTGTGCACTAGCATCGTATGGTGGTTTATATTAATATATAATTCAGTATGATAAACGCAATGACTATGAAAGTTCTAAGGGTCTAAGTGCTTCTTAAATATAGCGTAAGGGTGCCGTGAAACAAAAATGATTAAAATTTTCACAAAGTGTTTCGTAAATTCAAGTATCTGGAACTGTGACGACCATGTAGATCAGCTGACTGTAGACCTAAATCACGGGAGGTATCGGGATTTTTGCCAATGTCAAAACTTACAAAAAGGGTCCACTCAGCCTCCTATCAAATTGAATACTGAAGCTTTCCCGGGTAAAAAACGATCAGGGTGTAGTACCGACCATACTTTTAAAAACAAAAGTCATTATTTTTTAAGAAATAAATTATTTCAAGTGCATCATTACCGCTGTAATTGATTCTTACACACTAAAAATATGCACAAAATTCGTTCAATAGTTTAGAAGAAATCCCAGTACATAGACATACTACAGAAGAAGATATATTCGACATTCCGGATTTTGAATCCGGATTTTCATATCTCCATGAAAATCTCGTACTAGATTTTTCGCAACATCACAATATATAAAACTGAATTTAGGGAGTTCGAAACATTTACAGCAATTCTGACTTTCTAAAGTCTTTCACATATACAACTCACAGTGGCATACGCAGAATTTTGTCAAGTGGGGGTGGGTCATTAATAAAACTGTTTACAATTTACATTATCGGCATTTTAAATTTTGTGTATTATTACTATTAATATGATTACTATTACTTTTATCACTATTATTATTACAATTACTATTATTACTATTACTACTATTAGTATTATTACTATTGTTACTATTATTATTATTATTATTATTATTACTACTACTACTACTACTACTACTATTATTATTATTATTATTATTATTATTATTACTATTATTATTGTGTTAAGGTCATAAATATCCTTATAAAATCCTTGAAAAGTAATTTTTTCACAGCCAACCAATTTTTAACACATTTTAACTTGTGTTTAATTTTGTATAATAAAAATGCTAGTTTCATTATTACACTTATACGATAATTATATATTTATGTAGTCGAGTTACTTGTGTATGATACGTACAACACTCTCGTAAGACATTTTACTTTACACAACAAGTAAATTCATGGAAACAATCAAATATATTGAAATATATTTTCTTTAAGTTCAAGGGATGGAGATTCAAACCCGTTAACCCTCCCTTGTGTACGCCCCTGAGTGCTCATCTCATTCAACAGGTCAAGTCAATGCTTTCCACTCACAACTCTCACAAACCACTGAAGTCGAGATTAGTGTACTCACGAATGTATGCGATCATTTTTAAAAGTCGAAGCTCATCCTTAACAGAACGGCTAACCCGCAGCTTTCCACACTGCAAAGCATGGGTTTTTCTGAACCAACGCAAGCAACGTGCGAGTTGCGAGACCCGCCTCGCACAAATCCGGACTACACGAAAGATAGTGAGTGGTTTATATAACTGCGAGATGCGAGGTCTGCGCACCTCACAGCCATAGAAACCACTCACTCACCCACTCTCTCTCGTGTAGTCCGGATTTGTGCGAGGCGGGTCTCGCAACTCGCACGTTGCATGCGTTGGTTCAGAAAAACCAAGGCTTTACTGGGACTCGAATCTCGGTAGGTTCAAGTGGAATTTGTGGTGGAAAAAGACGGTATTCTGTTGTACTCCCGTTTCCCCTACCGATATTTCACCATTGCTGTAATTACGGCGATTCCCTCCTAGAGTACCGGTAATTCCTGTTACTTCCTTCCATTGGTGAGAGGGGATTTTTAAGGAACGAAATAAATGAATGGTAATTTAGAATGTAACTCCATGAACTTCAGTTATATTCATATCGCTCTTACAATTCGGCCGGAATTTTCTTCCACATAATACGTTATTCAGCAAATCCGAATCGGACTCAGTTTCTGAAAACTGTTCACTCTTTTCTTGAGTAACTGTACTAGACGTGGCAAAGCACTCTACGGTGCAAATACCTGTGTAGCATATGAGCAAGCTGTTGATCGAATCGAATATCTTCTGCCTCGAATAGTGCCAGCCTGCGACCAACACGCAACATACCAGACATATTTGGGAGAGTGAGGGAGTCTGCACGACGACTTTTTCAATACCGCCTCAAAGCAAAAGGCTTGAACTTCGAACACAAATTACGAAGGAAGTGTCAAGTTAACCGAATAAAAGTCATAAAGGAAGTGTTAAGATAATCGAATAAAAGTCATGAAGGAAGTGTTAAGACAACCGAATAAAAGTCTAGTACAAAGTTGTTTTAATACTTATGCATTGATGATGATTGATGGTGGTTTCCAATTTATCCACACAGCTGATCGTACTTTATTATCAATAAAAATGAGAGAAAATATATTATGCTTAACATATATTCAGTTACCTCTTAATGTAATTACATTACATTCTATTTTTAGTACTTTATTCACCTGTAAATTCAACACGTCAAGTGGCACAGAGAACGGTATTCCAGAAGTAACTTACTACAAAATTCTTTACGTTTTATGATCCCATGCACCCATTTACAGTACACTGAAGATTTATGTAATTATTTTGTGCCCATCTATAAGTTAGTCACATTATTTGAAAGTATGTATACTGTGTGGAAGTGAAATAATCCTGCAGATTGAAAGTGACGATAGGGTACACTTAAATGAATAGAAAACCTATGCTACGTTTTGTGATTAAATACACGGTTAATTATACTATTGAGTTGGAAGTTTCAGCAGTCTGGCAACACCGCCGCTAACACATTGCTCTTTCTTCTCGTAACACAGACATAAGAGGTCAATGAACTCAGGTCTAGCTGCCTTAGCGAACTATCTCCCATCTCCCTTTCTGGCTACCATGTTGCAAGCTGGTCGCATCGGTCAGTGGCTTCAAATTAGTGGTCTTTAAATTAAATTTATTCGAAAACAGTCTACGAAATTGAAATACGCCAGAGGGATAAAGGATTCTTTATTAGATTTTCTACCAATATGGACAAAAATCACGATCCTACTCGCAATAGTTTTTGAATAAGGTGTTAAACATTTAGGGATTTTTTAAAGAGACCTATGGACTTTCCACCAATATGGTATTATAGCTTTTTGTTACATAGAAAATGAGCTATTCGCTCTGATAATCTTCGGGGGTAATTTCACTTTCACCTTGTATACGATATGCGTTTGAAAAGTTTGTGGCCTGATGCATAGATGGCATTGAAAACGCGCCATTGTTAGCGGCCATTTTACATTAGTTAAGCACGAAAAATCATAATATTTTGTTGACTACATTTTGTTTAGTTTCATTTTTAAGTTAGTTCGCTGACCATACTGAAAAAAAAAAGGAAAATATTGAACTTCGTCCTTTCATTAAATATTTCATAAAAAGAGGGTATGACTCCACTAGAAATTAAAGTAGATATGGATGTTACACTGGGGGAATCCGGTCCAGCGTTTTCGACTGTGAAAAAACGGGTGGCACAATTTAAACATGGTAGAGAGAATGTGGAAGACGACCCTGCAGTGGACGTCCAGCAACAGCAGCAAGTGAAGAAATCGATAAAGAAATCCACGATATAGTGTTGAATGACCGTCGACTGAAAGTGCGGAAAATTAACGAGGTTATGCGTATCTCAACTGAACGGGTGCGATAATGTCTTGGACATGTCTGAGATGTCCTCAAGGTGAGTTTTGAGTTTGTTAACACCGGAACAATATTACGCCAGATGTCAAATTTCGAGGGATTGTCTGGATCGATTCGAAAAAATACGCCCGATTTTTTAGGCGGTTTGTGACCACTGGTAAATCAGGATCTACTACTACATACTGAAGACAAAATACAAGTCGAAACAATGGAAGCACAGTGATTCTCCGCCTCCAAAGAAAGAAAAAGATTTTTAATCATGATTGACTATCTAGCAAAGGGTAGACCAATAACTGGATAATATTATTCAAATCCCCTGCAGCAAATGAAAGGGAAAATTCGTGACAAGATGTCGGATATGGTCAAAAAGAAAAATATTTCATCATGACAATGCACCTGCTCACGTGTCTGAAATCGCGGTTCCTAAACTACACGAACTACATTTCGAATTTTTGCCGTTGTCCTACTCACCAGACCTCGCACCCTCAGACTTCTTTCTTTTCCCAAAACTCAAAACTCATTTGGCTGGGAAGAAATTTTCGTCAAATGAAGAGGTTATCGCAGCAGTAGTAGGCTTTTTTGCAGACCTCGAGGAATCTGTGTACAAGGAGAGTATAACAGGAATACCGGTGGACCAAGTGTGTGAATCTGAGAGGGGATTATGCTGAGAAATAAAGATTGTTTCAGAATACTCCTAGTTTAATTTCTATGTCAGACTATGAACTATTTAAACAACCCTCGTGTGTGTGCGTGTGTGTGTGCGTGTGCATGTACACCTACGTGTATATATATATATATATATATATATATGTACAGTACGTATGTATCTGTATGTACTGTATGTATATATGTGTGTATGTACGTATATAATTACATGTGATATTTTTGCCTTTTTCTACTGTATATTTATACGGAGATGAGAAGACAGGAGATGTAAAAGAAGATACGCCAACATTATGCATATTATTAATTATGCTCAATTATATTGCATTGCATTATTATACTGTTTTTAATCTTATTTCATATCATAATTATCACATCATATCATATCATATCATATATCATATCATATCATGTCATGTCACGTCACATCACATCATCCCATATATCCCATAATATCATATCATAATATCATGTCATATCATATACAATGTATATAATATCAAATGATATGTCACATATAATTATTGTTGTTGTTTGTTCTTATTTAGTCAAATGTCCGAAGACAGGTTTGAACCTCACAAGTAACACCAGTAAGGCATTAGTCATGGGGCATCAAAGCCAGGAAATAATGGGGTAGAGTGACCAGTTCGTTTCCCCTCCATTTCATACATCGCTGACAAGCAACATATTGCGTATATCATATCATATCATATCATATCATATCATATCATATCATATCATATCATATCATATCATATATCATATCATATCATATATCATATCATATCATATCATATCATATCATATCATATCATATCATATCATATATCATATCATATCATTTATCTTAACATATAACATATCAAATATATAATATATATCAAATATTATACCATATCATACCATACATTATCATACCATAGGCTTACATCATATATCATATATATATATACATACACAAATATTATATCACATTATATATTTAGATTAATTTATTTATATTGTCTTAAAATACAACAGGAAAATAGGCCTATAATACGTCTGGATATAAAATAAGCACCGAGTTCCTTGAAAGTTGCCCAAACCGAATCAATTCACACTCTCAGAACCATTAAGTTAAAGGATTTGTCTACAGCTACTCAGAACACCCTGTAACAGCACTTGGATTGAGACAGCAGACAGTCGCTTTGAGCGCGTGTCTTTTGTTCTGCAGACTATTTCTGTGCCTTTAATATGGAAATGCGGGGAGAGGCTGTGAATGAAACCAAGTCCGACGTCTTACGTCACACCACAGCGCGTGGATCAAAGCAGCGCTGCAAACATGAAGGCGCCATTGTTGCGTCCACTTTCCACTCATTGATCGAGTTTTGAAAGCAGATGATCATCTTCCCTTTGTGCGCGGGGCAGACTTTTCATAAACTGTAAGTGGCTTCCATGCCAACCTCATGATGCCTTGAGCTGCCAGACCATACGTTTCTAAATGAAGGCCCGAGGTTTGAGAAAGGAATAAATTGCATGAAAATGGCACATTAAATCGTCGTACTTAACTCCATTCAGTTCAGGTCACAGGTTATCTCCGAAGGAGTCAGTCACTCTACAATGATGAAGGGAGAACTTCTCCGTTCTCACATGCAAGCTTTGGCATTCATTACAACTATTTATAGACGAAGGAAACACTTTACAAGGTATCACAAATCTAACACCACTTGTATAGGCAGCCACTTACCAACTCGTCACACTTGTTACCGCTTCAGCAAGATACTAAATATAATATTAACATCCAATTTGCAGAAATCTCTGCCAGTCATTCATTTTTAATTTTCACATTACAAAAGAATACATTTTCCCTTAACTCAATTTTAATTCCACCCCAAATGACGGAAAAATGTCTTCAGTCTACAGAAATTCATGTTGACAAACAATTTCATTATCATGTAAAGATAATAAGATTTCTTATAATACTAATTATAGTGAAGTTATACTGACAAAGGCAAAAGACGAACTTAAAAGAATCATACATCAATTAATTCCATATTAAAGAAGCTATGAAATATAAATGTCTACAACAAAACAAAAATCGTGGTATTTAAAGATAAAGAATCAAATAGGAGTAAAGTATGCACAGTGAATCGAAAGTAAGTGATGTCATTAATTTCAAGGGTTATTCTTTGAGATATTTCGAGCAAAAAATTTTAGTACAATTTAGATCGTTTTTGTTTCCTTTTCGAGATTAAAACTGTTTTATATCAAACATTTCATAGCGTGTTCCGGTAAAGTCATTAATTTAATTTCCAATATGGTCAGTCAATTTAAGAGAGCAGGGTATCTATACTAATAATAAATCTGTAGCCGAAATTTTTCTGGTAATTTTCGATTTTCCAAAAATAATTAGTCCTAACATATATAATTAACCACCCTGAAACCGAAAATCGCTTTTTTGAAATTTTTGTTTGTCTGTCTGTCTGTCTGTATGAATAATTTGCATAATACACGTCACTGTTCGTTAACAGAAAACCACAATTTAAGTCACACGGAGTTAGTGTGCACTCGAAGTTGGTGCTTGACGGTTGTCAGCCCACTTTGAGGTCTGTGGATATAGGGGGAAAAATTGGATCGGTGTCGGTTAGAGTTCGCGGGTAGCTCAGTGGTAGAGCGTTGGTACGTTAAACCAAAGGTCCCGGGTTCGATACCCGGCTCCGGAACAATTTTTCCCTCGAAATTATTCAAATCAACTTTACAGGGAGTTATACCTGAAATCTTGATTTGCATAATACACGTCACTGTTCGTTAACAGAAAACCACAATTTAAGTCACACGGAGTTAGTGTGCACTCGAAGTTGGTTGCTTGACGGTTGTCAGCCCACTTTGAGGTCTGTGGATATAGGGGGAAAAATTGGATCGGTGTCGGTTAGAGTTCCCGGGTAGCTCAGTGGTAGAGCGTTGGTACGTTAAACCAAAGGTCCCGAGTTCGATACCCGGCTCCGGAACAATTTTTCCCTCGAAATTATTCAAATCAACTTTACAGGGAGTTATACCTGAAATCTTGATTTGTCTGTCTGTATGTTTGTTACCTTTTCACGCGATAATGGCTGAACGGATTTCGATGAAAATTGGAATATAAATTAAGTTCGTTGTAACTTAGATTTTAGGCTATATGGCATTCAAAATACATTATTTAGAAGGGGGGTTATAAGGGGGCCTGAATTAAATAAATCGAAATATCTCGCTTATTATTGATTTTTGTGAAAACTGTTACATAACAAAAGTTTCTTTAAAAATAATTTGCGATAAGTTTTGTCCCTTGAAACATTTCGATAGGACTGATATTTAATGAGATAAATGAGTTTTAAAATTAAAATAACTGTCATCTAAGGCCGAGTAATGAATTAAAAAACAAATGACTTCGTCTATAAGGGGCCTTGGACAGCAACAATCGAAAGCTATGAAAGATAGCCTATAGAGAATGTTTCTGTGTTTGTATGAAGTAATATCGGAAGCAAAATTAACCGATTTGTATAATTAATTATTATTTCACCATTGGAAAGAGTAGTTTCTCTAGATGGACATAATGCTATAATGTTATTACAGTAACTTCTGATATAATATAATATAATATAATATAATATAATATAATATAATATAATATAATATAATATAATATATAATATATAATATATAATATATAATATAATATAATATAATATAATATAATATAATATAATATAATATGTAATATTATATAATATAATTTAAGTTATTTGAAGGGTTCACAACCATAGTGGGCCAAGCGCCATTTACTGAATACGTAGAAAACAAGGGTTAAAATTAAGTTATTAGCATAATTCAATGGAAACCTATAACAAGTAAAATAAAATATACACATTAAATCTAAATGATGTCAATCTTCATTAAACTATGGTTGCATGTAATAAAAATTAAGAAACAGGTTAAAGGAATTGTCATTGCACCAAATGAGTGTCTCTGGACCAAAATGATCGCATTTTAATTATTTGGATGCAATTTAAATTAAGTAACATATTAAATGATTTATCCTTCTATCAAACACGAATGTTCCCTGGATCAAACGGAGCGCACGGGTACGGCTAGTTATGATAATAAATGATTGAAAGTATTACAATTTTGTCCTTTAAATGTGCAGACATTTGATCCGAACAAATGTGACAGTTTAACATTTCTTTTCAGAGAGAAAAGTTACATTTGTTCAGACCAAATTTCTGCACATATAAAGGACAGAACTAAAATTTCTTCAATCATTAATTATCAGAATACACTGCTCTCTTAAATTGTCTCAGCATATTGGTAATTAATTCAGTAGCTTTCCCAAAACACGCTTTATCTTGTAAAGGAAACAAAAAAGAGCAAGATTGTATTAAACTTTTTCAATTTGAAATATATCAAAGAAATTAATGACTTTACTTACGGTTCATTCTGTATACCTGCACCAACAACATAATTCTGCTACAAATCAACGCATTATAATTCTGTATTTGGGATGTAATATGTTTTTCATGGAAACTAAAAGCATATAAACAACATCTACAAAATTCATCCAAACCACTTGGGTTATTAATTCGATTTTCACATTTTCATTACTACAGAAACACAATACGGTATCCTAAAAAATCGTCACATAATTAACTCTTACTTTTGTTTACTGATTTGTGGTATTTTCATTCATTTTACATGCAAGTTCTCCACATTATGTACTGTATTATGGAAGTCGTTATATTTAATGGTTATATCCTTATCTTCATAACATTCTAAAATTGGTTACTTACGGTAGTTTCAAACCTCATTTCTTCGCAGATGTTCAAGTTACTTTACAGACAATCATTGAAGATGCCTTATAAACAACAAATAGGCTAAGTTGCACAACATTAAAAGACAGTAACTATGTAATCTTTCTATAGATAAGTACAAAGACCATAAAATTCAAAGGCAAATATCGTCTAAGAAAGAATATTGCAACTAAATACGAAATTACAAACGAAATTAGAAACTTCAATAACCAAGAATGTAATTTAGCCTACGATTTGAAGATGGCATAAAAACACAAACACATTCACAATGACTTTCAAATGATACGAATAATAATTTGAAAAAGAGAAGAAAAACACAAAAAAATTTCGAAGTTACGGAAGCACCTGCTTTACTGTAGGGGAGGAAAAACTATTAGTCAAGTAGATCAGATTAAAAAAAAGAATTGAGTTTTCTGAAAGGACATTTTTAAGGGAAATTGCGGTTCGAAACAATACGAGTCAGATTAAAAGTACCGAAATAAGACGGATATTAAAACTATTCAATAGAGTTTGAGAAAACTATCACAATAGAAACCAGAAGAAATGGGAAGACGAGAGGACAAATATATTTATTTGTTACGTGATGTTACTTTGTGACGGATAGATCTGAAATGGTATAAAATGACCCTGCAATTTATGACAATGGTGACGAGTCTCCTGAGTTATGTGGTATCTTAAATAGTGTAAATGTGTATTCTGTTCCGGAGTGTGATTTACATGACAAGCTTTTTCTTGCTGAATAGAACTCTAAGACTCAAATGATTTACTGATATTCAGTTTCTACGTGGGACTTAATGATATGAATAAAAAAGAGCGGCTTAAACAATCCCTAGCCCAATTGGTGCACCGATATAGGTCCATTTTGCTAAACTAAATTCCAACATTGGCGAGAAACAGACTGACTGACTTTGCTACAGATCTGTGTATCAGGTACAGTATTTGTTTCTGCGTTAATATAAACACATAAATCTACGAAATTGATTCCCCACTTTTACTTCCCTTCTAAGGAAAGCCATGCTAAAATTTTACCATTCTTAAACGTAATAACCTCGACCTGCTTTGAACCCCCAAGCATCGGAAAGAACAGCTAGTATGGTAACCAATACATTATCACAAAGAACGACTACTGAATGTACATTTCTTTATCATTCTATTCTATAGTGAAGTCTTTTATATAGATAGAACAAAATTGTTTATGACATGCTAAATTCGTACCTTATTCATCCATCTATATACCCATCTACCCATACATCCGACGATCTAGCCATCTATCCACTTAGGCTATATATCCATCCATCAGCCTATCTATCCTTCAATTTCATCTACCTATCTATTCTTCAATCTATATATGTCCTATTCATCAATCTATCCACCTATATATCCATCAATCTACCCACCTATCTACCCACCAATCTACCCAGCTATCCATCCATCCACCTATCCATCCATCCATCCATCCATCCATCCACCTATCCACCCATCTACCCACCTACCCACTTATCTAACCATTCATCCATCTATATCCATCCAACCATCCATCCATCCATCCATCCATCCATCCATCCATCCATCCATCCATCCATCCATCCATCCATCTATCTATCCACATACCCACCTACCATCTATCCACCTATCCATAAATTCATTTATCTACCTATTTATCTATTAATCTTAAATATTCTCTATTGTGTCAATAATTTGCATACATATTTATTTACTAGTCTCAATTTTCCAGAACCACGTTGTTGTTGTTGTTATTGCTGTTGTTGATGATGTATTAACTGTCCGAAGACAGGTCTGAACCTCACAAGTGATACCAAAAAGCACCACTTATGAGGCAACTATACCAGGAGATAATGAGGTAGGGTGGCCAGTTCCTTTCCCCCCTCCACTGCATACATTGCCGATTAGCTACATGTTACACTAATCAGACTTCAGATGCATACAAACAAATGTTCTTCCTTTGACACATACGTAGCTTAGGCGGCTAAGGCGCTTGCCTGTCGAACCGGAGTTGCGCTCGTGCGCGGGTTCGATTCCCGCTTGGGCTGATTACCTGGTTGGGGTTTTTCCCAGATTTTCCCCAACTATAAGGTAAATGTCAGGTAATCTATGGCGAATCCTCGGCCTCATCTCGGCAAATATCATCTCGCTATCATCAATTCCATCGAAGCTAAATAACCTCGTTGTTGATACAGTGTCGTTAAATAACCAAGTAAAATAAAAAAAAATGACACATATCAGTACATGTCAGCCAGAACCTCAATCAGAGGATAGGACCACATTAATAATAATAATAATAATAATAATAATAATAACTTTGACCCTTTTTCTCTCCACTCACGAGCCATTCTGGATCGCGGGCCACCAGACTCGAAGTAATCGAGTACAGCAGAGTGCACCCGGTAGCAGAGTCTCAAGGAGTCATATTACCATCATGTCAGGTAATGGAATTATTCAACTTTAATGGGCGTGCGCGTGCACTCGGGTCGTCATTGTTTCATTATTCATCCAGACGCAGAGCCGCAGTGTTTTGTTTTGCATTGCGGTCACTAGAGCGATGAGATTCCTGCACAGACAGAGGCCGAGGTCTAGCTTCAAGGCGTCAATTGAAAGAACGAGCTAACTCCCAAGATAAATGTACAGGATTTCAATCAAGCTCACCAAACCCAACCATGACTTTGAAGGTCACAGGTTTTATGGTGCCACAAGTGAATGATGGAGGGAGAGGTTGAACTAGCCTAACAATTAAATTTTCGTGATTTTATTGCATTTCTCTCAACATTAGGGCAATAACCATCTTTTTAAATGCAACAACACATGATGGGACTACGTGAAGTGGAATCGATTTGACGATTGACTGTTTCCTTTAACTATTATTATTATTATTATTATTACTATTATTATTATTATTATTATTATTAAAAATATTCTAAACATTTAACATGCACCCAAAAAATTGAGCTTTTATTTTCTGAATCAAACATACAAAATGGAATATGTGTTATATATCTTTCACGTGTTAAATATTACAGTACCTGGTTAACTAGTTTCTCCCTGTTATGGGCCATCTTCAGAATATTTAACTGTAACTAATATTTAACACGTAAAAGATATATAATACGTATTCCGAAGTGATATAGTGTTAAAAGTTGTGTAATCAAGATGTATATACAAAATGCATTATTTATAATCTCAAAGTAAGACATATGAATTAATTATTATAATGTAATAGATACATATAATGCCGCAAAAATTACGTAAAACAGCAACCTGTATGTTGTGATAATTTCTAATTCTATTTCCGTATTTATGAAATGGGAATTTAAACGTGTTGTTAGTATTGAAATTTATCACATCTTGTTCCACAATTCACCGTTTCGTATTACGTTTAATAAACGTGATAAAGACAAGAGACACTAATCCTATAATCCTACAGGGTGTCCTCGTCCGAGTAGGGAATGAGTCATGCTCTGAAGACACGTACTACGTCCGGGATCGAGATAAGCGGATTTCCGGGTTACAAGCAATGTGCAGTGTTGCCAGGTGTAGGGTTCAACCCTTATCGTAGGAATATTTTAACCCTAGAAGGAACTTTTTTTTTTGTAAAATTGGCCAAATTGTAGGGTTTTTCTTATCCCTTTGTTAATATTCTTAACAATCGACATTCACTTTAATTAATTTAAAGTTTACAGTTCTAGGAATCTGAAACACACTTTGACCTGTACTTAGACAAAGAATCTGTGATTACTTCAGCCATACTCAAATACATGTTCTCTTATATCTTACTTCCCCGTTGCTTTCTATTAAGAATGTAGTAATTTCAGATTGCATTCTTTCACTTCGATTTCTATTGTTGCAAAGTTGCAATGCATGTATCAGAGTTCATCTGTGTCAGTTCATCTTTTCTTGTGAAGTACATGTGATTAAAATACTGTTCTCTAATGTGACAAATTCACTGTTTTTCCAAAGTATTCCGGCAACCAATCAGGTCCATCTGTTCCCAAGAAGAAAAGGGAATTGCTGGTGAATTAGCTAAATTGAAAAACCGTGGTGTGGTTATCGGAATCAGATTTTAAAGGTTTGTTATACAAGACTGAAAACATTAGTAAGGCTATATGTAAAGCATGTGAAAATGAACATGTAGTCGGGAAAAGTGAACTCAATACACTGTTTATCAAAAGTTAAAAAAGAATGCAGCACAAATTAAACAGGTTTAAAGTATAAGTACATTATTTTAAAATGTACTCGAAAAAGATGAACTGCTTAACAAGCCTCAACTTCGTCATATTTTGATGTAGTTTAACATGATCGTAGTTTTAATTCAATGTACCACTTTGCGCAAATCAATTAGAGCACTCTTCCAAGTAGCAAAATTATGAAAGACTCAACACTTAAAAGATCTTATTGAAGAGATGTAGTTAGACCTGAGGGGAATCTTGAATACATAAGGTAAAACATATTCTATTATTACTTATAAGTTGAAACAGATTAGAAGTAAGGATATTTTTAGGAGCAGTAGGGATTTTTGGCTATAGCAACTTTGTAATACTGGCAATATGTTTATCAGTAGAGTAATTCAAACTTGTGATAGTCTAAGAAGCGTTTCTGTTCTGTTCGCTATGTGTGTGTGTTTTTTTTTTTTTTTTTTTTTTTTTTTTTTAGTAGAATGTGAAATTAAGTCTCGAAGAAGGAATGTTCATTAAGAAAATATTTGCAAAGTACGGATCGTGGAGAAGCAAAGAAAGTTTCTTGGGAAAGTATCCAAATTCCCCAGTGTCATGCAGGGCAACAATTCGTAATGTAGCGAGAAAATTCCGCACCACAGGTTCCATATATATTAGGTCTCCCAGTTTAAATCCCTCTGACTTTTATTTATGGGATACTTTTAAAGAGGAAGTTTATGCAAACAATACTCGTTAGTTGGAGAAATTGAAAGAAAACATTACGCAGGAGATTTATACCAATTATAGCGTTGGTTTTTCTGAACCGACGCATGCGACGTGCCAGGTGCGAGACCGGGCCTCGCACAAATCCGGACTACACGAGAGATAGTGAGTGATTTCTATAACTGCGAGGTGTGCAGACCTCGCATCTCGCAGCTATAGAAACCGCTCATTATCTCTCGTTTAGTCCGGATTTGTGCGAGGCGGGCCTCGCACCTCGCACGTCGCATGCGTCGGTTCAGAAAAACCAAGGCTTATCATGAAATAGCGTCTCATCGAACATTTTTAAAAGATGCGAGCTTTGTTTGGGAGCAGAAGGTCGGCACTTCGAGATATTGATGAAACAAAAGCCACGATCTACTTCAAGGGAAAACCGCGTCGAAAAATCTCGACTTAACCCCAGCATGCGACGCGGGAAACTGCCGCGACGAGTGCAAGTTGACAAGACTCCCCTTTAATGAGACGTTCTTCACCAAGAGTAGTGGTTACATGGGTTGGTCTTGTGAGACTGGAAAGTCTTGCGACTTAGACAAAATTTGTAATGAAAGTACTATAAACACATAATTCTCAATACAGGCATAATTAATTACTTCTATACATATCAGTCTGTGAAGATAATGCACAGTCCACTTCATTTATCCCTTCGTCTTAAGCAAGATTTGTTTTATTGATTAAACTTTTTTTTATTGTCCGGTATGAAATGTAATTTATATAAACATTTTTATAAAATAAAATCGATATGATGGTATTATCGTAAGATCATTGCTATGGGACGCCATGTTTGTTTGAAGATTTCGACGTTGAAATTAACAGCTGACACGCTTTTAGATGCCTATGTAACAAGGACAGTGGATCTATGAAACGAATCGCTCGGATGTATCAAGATGGTACGAATGTCAGTCAGGAGAAATGTACCAGTACGGTAGACCTAAATGATTCGGCAAAAACTATGATTAGCAGAACTTCTACGACAATGGAATTTAATGGTATAACACGGTGAACGACGATAGTCGAAACTCCGCTGTATATGCCTATAGATACGTACCTCACAGCAGTTACCACTCTGTGTCAAGCGTCTGAAAGAAGAACCCCGAAACTCTTAGGCCTATTACGGAAGTCAGCTATACTTTCAACTACCTAAACTAAAAACTCCTCAAAATAATTTTAGAAAGTTTGCTTGTTTTATTGAGAGCCGGAAAGGACTTTGTCATTTGTCCTATGAAATATACTACTGTGTCTGAAAGGAACATAAAATTTATCGTACCTCTACGTATATATTAAAACTTACATGAACTGTGTCTGAAATACGAACCTGGAAACTAACTCATGGCTAATCTGTCCTGGCAAGTGTCTGAGGAATAGAACTCTGCAACTTCATAAAGGAAGTTAGCTTGTACAGTCAGAGATAGAAGAGATACCGGTACAATAAAATATTTTTATGGACGTGAAGCTGTCCTGACAAGTTCTTACGGAAGAAATAATGCTGGAACTTACTGTTCGAAATTAGCTTGATCTGTAAACTGAATAAAAGAAGAATCTAGTACTCACTACACTAAAGGCATCCTGTTTCGTCAACGGCCTGAAAAAACTATAAAATTTGTTTTATATAATGTTGTCTATTCTCTATTCTACGTTGCAAGGACTTACTTGCCTCTCTGTTGTATACTCTATTGCAGAAAATCCTTACTTATGGTATTTTCTTCACATGAAACAACGAAGATATTTCTCGTTATATTCCACACAGGTAATAATGGCATTATAGCAAGAAGGGCGATAGTATACAATAAAATACAGATCAACATTTTGTCCAAAAATTCCATTTGCTTAGAGTCCATATCTGAGGAGTGTAAAGAAGTAAGATCGTCGGCTAACGGCAAACCACGAAAAAAATTGCATCTGAATGAGTTCGAACGCTCGTCATCTTACGCCATACCCAGTACTGTTTTGGTTCTAAGAGTATAATGACATACAAGAGAGTCAATAAAGCTCAAGTATTCAACACGATAATGAATAATAAACCCATTACGAGGCGCACAATGCTCAGTGCACTAAGCAATTCCAGTTGCCCCAAGACACTTCATTAGTTGAGGGTTTAGAGTTGATGACATCATGTAGTCTATTCTACTCCAAGTCTATCGACAGTGGTAATGAAGATTGTGTTCAGATTACGTAATACACGGTGTATATGTACAATGTTTAGCTGTTAATTGATGTAATCTGAGACGTAACAATTGCAAGAATTTCTACACAAAATCTAATTACTGGATGTTGTTCACTACGCATCTCCTTACATGTATGTATTTATATACGAAACATATATATATCCGTCTGCCTGTCTGTTATCTATTCACACACGAATATGTAGCCTAGTTATCTACATAATCTCTGTCTGTTTCTAGCTGTGTGTCTGAAGCCTGTATGCCTGTCTATCTACCTGTCGATCTACTCGGATGTTTATCTATCTCTGCTATCATCTGTCCCCAATCAGTATCACTGAAATTATCATTCGCATAAAATATTTAGTAACACCTCTGTTTATTAAAATCTCTTGCTCCGTCGTTTCTTTTTTATTAATTGTTATTTTGGATTGTGACAAAAATTTAATAGGCACAACTCAAAAATGACAATAAGCACAGAAAAAAATATAACCTAAAGGTATTTCAACAGAACTGTTGAAAGAAAGGTGTAGTGTATCACCTAACCCTTTTAATATTTATTTAATAACTTCACCCAAAAATTGGAAATACTGGTCAATCCAGGGTTAAAATTAAATCAAATACGAGCTTAATTGTTTTACTATTTGCTGAAGATGATATAATTATGCAAAACAATAAAGATGACCTGCGGTCTTTACACATCTCGCGATATCATTTTGATCGTTGGTGATTGCAGTGGATGTCAGAATTAAAGTAATAACGGGCGCTCGTAATCGGCAAAATATAAGCACTGATCAGTTAATCATGGATCTCATCTGATACAACTGATGTTTTTCGGCTAGGGTGTAGAAATCAGAGTAACGCATGCGCAGTAGGTACCGTGCATTTCCAATGTAACGGTCGCTATTGCTGAAGATATACAGCGACATGTGTATATCATGTTATCAACGTGTGTAAATATTATGATTTTAAAATATTAGTAGAAAAGACCAAAATAATGGCATTCTGGGAAAATCACTAATATGATTGTACTTGAACGACAAACTTTAGACCAAGTTAGAATGGAAAGACAAAGAAAACAAGAGAATAAGGGTAAGACGAGACTAACAAGGCTAAGGGTAAGTATAAGACGAAGTCTAGCTGGTACCGTACCTGACTAATTACCTTGCTGAAAGGAATGCCTAAACATTACGCAATGAAGACGTGCAAGACGAAGATTGTTCGGTCTATTGCCACCTAGCCTGTTAGCTCGCTGGTAGCTGGTAGAATGGAACCCTTAATTTTACCCAGCTACTAGCGACCTAAATTCCTTTACTGAGCATGCGTCGTGAAAGCCCGTACACACTTCCTCACGTGGTAAACGCCTACTGCTATTCATTTCGACGCGTATAATGGATTGTGAAAGATTAATTTCAAATGTTTACAATGTTTGGAATCAGGCTCATCCCGACCATCAAAACCAATAATCTTACTGTAAAATTGTGAGATGAAGTAAGAATTGAAATGGAGCCCAATAAAGGTAAAGATAGCCCTTTCACATGCCATAAAGGCTCTGGGGGGGGGCATACAGATAGAGTCCTGTGCTTTCTTGATCTCTGCACTAGAATGAGGTGGCGTGAAATGGATAACAATAAAGGTAAAGGTAGCCCCTTCACATGCCATAAAGACTCTTGGGAGGCATACAGATAGAGTCTCGTGCTTTCTTGATCTCTGCACTAGAATGAGGTGGCGTGAAATGGATACCAATAAAGGTAAAGGTAGCCCCTTCACATGCCATAAAGGCTTGAGGGGGGGGGGACACACAGATAGAGTCCCGTGCTTTCTTGATCTCTGCACTAGAATGGGGTGGCGTGAAATGGATACCAATAATAAGTAAATACCTAAATGAAAAATTGATGTTTTACAGAAAGTGACGTTTATAGAAACTTGAGATAATTATCGATACTGCCCTTTTGGCAATCAATACATATTATTTTATCAATGCTCTATTTGCATTAAAATGAACTACATGAGATTTAATGGAAGAGTTTTATTATGGCAGAAGACAATTTCCAGAAAAGTGGAATTATTTATGTGGTTACTTCCGCATTGAATGTGTCAACATATCTAAGGTGAGTTTCGGAGATCCTGAAGACTAATGCGGTTCATCCTGGCACTTTTACAAATTTGTATTGTTTTTAGAGACAATTATGAAAAGCTGAGTGAGTTCAGCTACATTGAAGAAATAGACGTAAATGACAACTCTGTAATTATGTATGAATAAATAGACGTAAATCACTACCGGTAATTATGTATGTAGATGAACAATTTAATAGATTTTCCGGGAATCGAAATCATTTTGTTTTTGTAAGAATACGTCATCTCGGAACAACGACGGTGCCAGTCTGTCTTATTTGTCATGGTTTAATGCCCATTAACTGTAAAAGGCTAGGGAAAAATCAAATTACAAGCTATGTTATAAAAGAGAAGCTACATTTTCCAATCACGATGTAACTTTTGCATTCTGCGCTGTTTCGTTATCTCTCTGCTCCCTTTCGATGCGCCGAACGAGAAAGAAGCGTCATTTCCTCGACCAGAGGAGCTTTCATTAACTTGCATTAACTAATATAATCACAGATCCAATCAGACGATCATGAATGGTGCTTTTCATTTATTTGCTTCTTCATCCCGTGTCCATAGCAACAAGACCCTGGCGCCGCGCTTTTGATATGGTCCACTGAATCTCTGGATTAAAATGTGATCAAATATATTTTTCAAGTAGAGCGCACAGAGAAAGAGGAAGCGAACCCTGAAAGAAATACACGCAAGGTATAGAGAAAGATAACAAAAAGAACAAAATTAAAGGTGACCTGTGTGAAAGCATAAAGGCAATGGTGTAGAACTGTAGAGGGCAGGGAGGTAGACACACCGAGCTTTTCCATTACCAAGTCCTAAAGGAATACGAAACCTATAACCAGGGAAGTGGAGATATCAGGTTCTCACAACCAATTCATAAAGCCTTAGTTTGGACAAGAAGTTTGAGATCCCCTTCACAAAGTGAGGGGTAAATTTACGGACAAGCGATGTCTGTATTTTTAATAAGTTATTTAACAACACCATATCAACTGTGCGAATATCTAGTAATTGAATTTGAGATAGCGATACGAGAGCGAGGATTTGCCATGAAATTACCTGAATTCTCGTTACAGTTCGGGATCACATCGATAAAACTCAACCAGGTAATAAACCCAAGAGCGACCAGTCTGAGGTTCAGCCTAAGGGCACGAGTCCAGCTCGCATCCTCTAGACCATACCGGTGGATTGCACTGTCTTTGGGGAAAGTAAATTCGGTATTTTCAAGTGGAATGTATATAGCCTATTAGTCCTTCAAGAAGAAAAAACTGTAACGTTTTCACATTAAAGGCTTACTAAAACGTCAAGCGTAAGACCATGAAAACACAACTGTAAGAAGAACTTCACGATTCGTCGTTTACTACACGGTCCGTCTCGCTCCATTCTCTATTTAATGTGCCTGAATTTTTATTTTATGTTAGAGTCGACGGCAATTCGGAAGGCAGTAGTCTGCTAGCGTTTGCGTCGAGAGAGACAGATATAGAGGGCAAGGCAGTGTACAACATTGCCACATAGTACTTGACGCGCACGTGCGATACAAATAGCGCAGGAGAGAATTTAAATTATCAAAAGACAATAATGACCTTAGCCGTTGATTACTGTAAGCATGACACCAAACAAACCTGTTTCCTTCACTAACAATATTCTTTGCACGGTACTCAATCCCACACCACATGCTTCTGCAGTCGTTTCTTGCACATTGGCAACGTTGCAGCCAGCATCAAGATGGCCGGCAGCGTTGTGCTCGTCAACGTTTTTAAAATAATTATACACCTTAAACAATATTTTCCGCACCTGCCTGTGCAATACTTGCTTTTTACAGTCTCTTCTTCCATTTATTTATCTTACACACACAGTAAATGTTAGTTTTACTTATTCAATGTATTGAAACACTCACACGTGAACAAACGAACTTGGAAAGTACTGTTACAGACTGATTCCAATTGGTTCTGCTGTACAAGCTTGTGATATCACATGCCAGAAATGCTACGGCCCATATAGCAGCCGACCGCCTTCCGAACTGCCGTCTAGTCTAATAAAGTGAGAAATCTCTCACAATGACCGATTTGATAGGCTTTTCCCTAGAATTCATTACAGTCTCACAGTAACCAAATTGGCTTGTCAACACGACAACTCATCTTGTCCTTGGTTTCTTCGTGTTTTTTTTTTTCGGACGTGAAGACAAAAGTCAAGATGAGAATTAATAGAAATGAGACACGGACAGAATCCCTTTCTCCAAAATTTTCCCCTAATTTTTGGCTTATTTTTTTCCAAATTATCGAACTTCACGTCCTTCGTTGAAATCGCTCTTCCTCATGGACTGGCTTCGCGATCGATCCAAATGTCTGTCGATCGGCCTACCTACTCCAGGCTCTTGCGTGTGCTCACAGTGTTAAATCTAACGTATTGGATATCATAAACACTAACGATCCATTCAAAAATAACTACTGCTGTGCACTCAGAATACGAACCGTTTTGCACATAATATAATACAGCCACCCTCTTAAAGACTTTATAATAAAACTTAAATTTGAACACATGGCAAATTATACAAACTGCTAGTCCACAGGACTAAAGGTTTCAGCAGCTGGGTGCCTGGTTCTAATGAGTGCAATGATTCTATACAGATAATTAAAACGGAGACATGAAATAATTACTATGCATGGCATTACAATTTTTCACTTACTCCACTCCTATCTACTTGATCGACTGATTTTTTGTGGTTTTCCACATGGTCCTATCCCTCATATTATGGTGATAGTAGATTACGTTTATTTTCGGCTCTTCCCTTCAAAATTCTCGTAAGTTTTTTCAACGGAGCGGTGAAAATCTAAGCGAGACTAGTGGCCAATATCTTTGGAGCTCACATAGATCTTTCCTCAGATCACCAAATTCCCTTGTAATAATGCACAATCACGTACCTTTCATTTATTTCTACTCTCATTTTATCCTTCTTTCTTTGCGTTATTCAGCACGGTCCGCCTCTCTCCATTATCTAGTTATGGATAGGGTATACCAGCGTTGTCAGACAGCCTAAACGGAGCGGAGCGCTCCACTACAACTCGTTGCGAGCTCCGGTGCTTCCACAGACATAAGCAAGTTCACGCTCCGACTGGACGTCTCGGTTGCACCACAACCGGTTTCGGAGCTTACAACTCTGACACTACTGGGGTATACTCATCCTGCCTTTGATAGTATTTAATTCATAATCCATCCTTACCTAACCTAAAACTTACATACCAAGAATAAAGACGTTTCACGGAACTCAAGAGATTCCATAAATACCCTGTCACTTTTTTAAAAGAATTGAGTAAACTCCATCTAGTCGTTTTCACAGAGAGAAAATATTCTTGAATCTTCCGGGAATCCTATTCGCAGTACTCCATTACAGAGAAAGTCAGTCTATAAGGTAGATAATTCTAGGTTTTGATGATATACGAAGATAGCAAACGCTTTTTCTTTTAATTAATTGCACGAGAATGTTGGAGGAAGGTCGTACAGGTCTGGAAGTGCATTCTGACATCCGAGCTTCAAATAAATTTCCCTCTATTCTTTATGTGAGTGAGTGAGTGAGTGAGTGAGTGAGTGAGTGAGTGAGTGAGTGAGTGAGTGAGTGAGTGAGTGAGTGAGTGAGTGGCCGGATTGATTAAGTGTGATAAATTTTCTAAGCTGACGACAAAGTAAAACAAGGGAACGCACCTTAAAGAATTATTTGAAAGGAACAGAGAAGGGCGACGAGAGAGAGAGAAATTACAGGAGCAGCAGTTGGCTACGCTGGAAAAGACTGGATATCGGTTCCATTCATTTGCAGGAGACGGAAATGTTCCTCTGTCAACGGAAGTGACGTGCACGCCGCTAATGAGCCCGCACCCTTTGTTGAATCATTTAAAATGCAAACTTCACGTCTTCGGTCGCCATGGCGACTCAATCAGCGCCACATTGTCCCCTGATAATTAGACATTTCCATGGAAACGCTTCGAGATATAAATCGTAATGGATATCGAGTGAGACCATAGATATGGCGTTTTATTCCTTGTCTGTAATTATTCGTTGTTATGAATAATTTTGAGTACCTACCTTATATGTTATAAGAATCTGAATTCAAAAGACATCTTTATAAATACATATAGGTATATATTACATTATTAATATTAATATATTAATATTGTAGGCCGTGTTATTTGTGACCTTAATTAATAAATAATCCCGATTTAGAATCATGGACTCTCTCATAACTTGAATTAGACAATCATGAGAAACAATGTCATCCTCATCACTGTGGAGGTTATAAAAACTTCCTATTCTATCTTCAACGTGGTCGGTCAAGATCCCTTTTTTCCCCCCTTCTTTATTTATGTAAGAGTAGTCTGTAATTTGTTTCTTGCTTTATTTCTAATTTATCCTTGTTTTGAACATTATAATTTTTAATTATATTTATAAACCAAAGCCGCCACGGTGTTCTAATGGCTGAGTGTTGGATTTATATCTACTCCTGTGGACCCGATGGCCTTAAGGGGTTAGGTATAGCTTACAGTAGTAAAATTTTGGAAATATTCAACATTTTTTCATCCATTACTGTATCTTATACAATAACGAAAATTAGTATGTGTAAAACACTGTCCTTCTGCTATATGACAAAAAAATATTTTTACGATTTAAAAAATTATTTACCTTTTCCTTTTTTCAAAATTCAGTTTATGAAATTAAATTGTCTTTTCCAGTTTCTTTTTTTCGAATCACTTGCACAATGCCTTCTCCGTTGCAATTTTCTTCATAAACTCTTACAGTATTCGTCCGATGTAAAACTCTGTTTCCCTTTGGTAAGAAGCGAGTAAGATATTTCATTAAGCCACTTCTTGTCCTGATTTCTAAATTAAGTATACAGTACATGTCTTAGCTAACTTAGCATCAACGTCTTCAGATTCGTTGTCTGTCGCCGCCACGTGTTATTGCGTTCCCGGCTTCATAGCCGATGTTCCTTGTGCCACTTTTCCTCTTTCTGCACCGCATTCATAGAATCAAACGAATTGTAGTGGAACAGTTGAATTTATGTTATTGGCTGTGAGCCGAACAGAGTAACTGTCGCTGTTTATGAATAAACAAATGACAGTCGTGCTCAGAGCGAGCTGTCCTGTGACGGGAAAGTCTTCGTCCTTTTTTTTTTATTTTGTTTCCATGGAAATTGCGAGCCGACAATAGACAGAAGCGAAGATAATGAGGACAAGTGGCCGTGGGAAAGGTTAAGGAAATCCCCGTCGAGTTTGTGATGACGTCGGCTGTCATGTTTCCGGTCTGTTGGCGCTTCTGTCGCACTCCAAGAGATATGTCACAAGCAATCACATAGCAAATCCTTTCTCGCCTCGTAAAATTCAATGACGTCACAGACAAGCCATTGTTCCCAACAAAGTACATAAGCACTGTTAACTGCCAATACATTCCTTCAGAGTAACAAAAGTGTAACAACTCATCGAATAATAATAATAATAATGATAATAATAATAATAATAATAATAATAATAATAATAATAATTTATCTATTATGGCTACAATCAATATCATCATAACCTCCACATTACTGTCGCATCGTCACCATCATCATTATCATAATCATCATCATCACCAACATCATCACCATAATCATCTACTTTAAGAATTATGAACTCATTACGATCTTACTCTTGTGAAGAAACTCAAGCAACGCTCATGAAGCATGCCGAAGGTACAGCCTGACGCTTGCCCACACCTTTTAAGATACATAGGGCATTGGCGTAGCTCAGAAGCTAGCGAACTGGACTCGTGCTCCGTGACTGCGTTCGGGGATGAGTTTCGATCACGCTCAGGTTGACTGTCTGGTTGGGGATTTTATAAGTCTTCCCCAACTTTAAAATAAAATGTCACGTGATTCCACAGCGAATTTTCGGACTCACCTCGCCAAATAATACTTCGCTGCGACCAATTCTACCGATACAAGATAACCACGTAGTTGACACAACGTCATTAAATTAACAACTGATTAAAAATAATCTATGTCGATAAACGGGTATGATACATAATAATTGCTACGGTGATGACAAATCTAATTGTTCTTTGATATTTGCGTGTTATAGGCCCTAATTTTATATTACGGCATTTAATAATAATGAATAATCTTCTTGCTATAAGGTATATTGTAAATCTTTCTATACCTCAACTTATGAATTGTATACGCTTGTAATTTGAATAATCTGCTTCCTATGTATTGCATATTTTGTATACCTCCATGATAAATTGTTTATGCTTATAAATTGAATTAATCTGCATGATATGCATTGTATAGCTAATAGAATTGTGTATGCTGGTTGAGGTTTTTTCCGGGGTTTTCCCTCAACCCAATATGAGCAAATATTGGGTAACTATCGATGCTGGACCCGTACTTATTTCACCAGCATTATCATCTTCATCTCATTCAGACGCTAAATAACCTAAGATGTTGGTAAAGCGTCGTCAAATAGCCTACTAAAAATTAATGTTAGAGTTAAAAAGCGTAATTGAGGTTCCTTTTTCGACCAAAGTCATCAGTAGGCACTTTCCAACAATGTGCCCTCCGCGATCTCCAGATTTCAATCCGGCCGACTTTTGGTTGTGGGGTTACCTTAAAGAACGAGTTTTCCTGACACATCCAACAGCCCTACTGCAACTGAAAGATGCCATCTCGCAAGAAATTGCCAATATTCCAAGACATTATCTGCAAAATGCTGTGCATGGTGTCGCAGATGGAATGATGTACGTTGAACAAGAGAACGGCGGACATTTTCCCAAAGTTTTGTAAACCCCGTTGTTTGCCCAACGCTGTGATGTTTTTGTTTTTTCCCTATCTCA
The DNA here is from genome assembly GCF_040183065.1 of Periplaneta americana. Taxonomy (NCBI): domain Eukaryota; kingdom Metazoa; phylum Arthropoda; class Insecta; order Blattodea; family Blattidae; genus Periplaneta; species Periplaneta americana. The sequence continues at coordinate 70,435,927 of NC_091125.1, forward strand.
AATATTATAATATTTATAGCGGTTTAATGTTTGAACTGACTTTTGAAATACCCTATACATCACTTGACAACTTAAAAAAATAAAAGATGTATGACAATGGCATAGATAGATTTACATTTAGCGAAGTGGGAAAACAGGTTATCAGTTATTCTTTTGCACTTGGATAAGAAACTAATTAGTTGTCTTTTATACCACTGAATTCAGAATGATTTATTGTATAACCGTGGAAATTTTTATTCTCGACTGTGAACAGTAAACGCCTAGAAATATTGAACTAATTTTTTTTACTGAAATTCTTTAATCGCACAGGCATCACTACCCATTTCCCTTAAGTTAACAGCAGAATTTTCTGGTGTAGGCAAAACTACCTTACACTTTACTTAGCCACTCATTTGATTTTGTCACTGAACTATAGATACTGCTCCAAAAAATATCTTTCACCAATAATTACAACGATGTATAAACATCTCTTTTGAACTTCTCAAATTTTCGCCTCGTTTTTCTTTTACTATATTCTTTATGTGTATATAAATGTGGAAATCTCTCATACAAACGTCCGAGTTGTAGTGATTCAACGCTAAAAAAATCGTTCTCGTATTCTTGCATCAGCATTTCCATTATATTCGCAGTATGCGGTCTTGCATTGTCGTGATATTACTCCTTCCGACAGCAGGCCTCACGACGCCCCAAGACACCACAGCGCAGTGTTCCCTCTTTACAGAAATTTGACAAGTAATATGTACTTATTATTCTTAGCAGACTTTCTGGCTCTTGAATTTCTTCCCAGCGTTCAAGCGGTTTGCTTCCATTCCATTAAGGTCATTCTTGACTCGGGTGTTTAATGTGACTGGTCTATGTTTCGTCGCAATTAGCAATCCAACTAAGAAACACATTGATTTCCCTCTGATATAGCTAAGGAGGCGAGACCTGGCACGTGAGCTGAGCGAGACGGGAAAGAATTAGCTATAATAAAGAGAAATTTCAAAGGCATATTGGTTCGTTAAGTTCAATGTTAATTGAAAAATGAGTTCTATTCAGTCAATACTTAACATAAAACACAATAAAACATGTTATAATAACATTTACACAGATTTAACCCATGACATTTTTCGGTAATGTATCATACAAATTAGGTAACCTGTTTAGTAAAGAACAAATTAACGTAGCATTCCGTACCAACAACAAACTTAATAATATAATTCCCAATAACATTCAAAATTACAATAAATTTGCCAATAGCGGTATCTATCTATTACAATATAAAAACTGTCCTAGTAAATACGTTGGCCAAACAAAAAGAAATTTTCGCACGCGTTACAAAGAGCACGTCTCTGACTTCAAATTCAATAGGAATAAATCAAAGTTTGCCACGCATCTCATTTCCCTTAATCACGAACTTACTGGCATAGAAGAAGCCTTCAGGTCTTAAAAACTGTTAACAATCATAATTATATGAATGCTGCGGAGGAACTATATATTGCCACCTTTTCTAATAATAATGATAGCCCGCTCCTTAACGAACAATACCCAAATTCAAATAACCCGCTGTTTAAAATCACACGCAAGTAACGGTCACTCATCCAATAGTCGTGCAACGTATACAGTAGTGATGGGCGAAGTTGTTCTTTTCCCGGAACAGTTCCGACGGTTCCGGTTCCGAAAAAATACTATGTTCCAAATAACAGTTCCGAAATAACAGTCACCAGTGGTGATGAGTCGGAGTCGTTGAGTCGTTCAAACGAACGGTACAGTACCCTCCCTCTTCACCATAGACAAATAACACCATGCAGCTCACACTGGAGCACTCATAGGCATGGCATAGTACACATTCTTATCTATAGATGGCACTGCAATGCACATTCGAATCGATTTTGGAAAATTGCTGTGCATGCGGACAGAACTCAAAAGCTTAATGTTAGTAATTACACAGCTGTTGACTACAAGGACAGAATACAACACTTTGTTTTCGTACATAAAGTTATAAAGACATGGTAGCCAACTAAAAAAAAATAACATAACATTTAAAACATATGGTATGTAATTTCTGTTCTCTCTATTACATAATAAAAAAAAAACAAATCATTAATTTTTATTTTTACTTTTCTTAATGCACAGTTATAATAATAATAATAATAATAATAATAATAATAATAATAATAATAATAATAATAAATATTACAATTTCATAAATAAAAAAGATATATATTGGCAGTACTGAAACCTGGAAACCCCGCAGTGCGTTAGTAAAATGTTGGAATCGCATCTTTACCAAAGTGTAATTTAAACTTCGCATTAAACCTCGCTCTCCAAATCAGTACTTATATGGGTAGTTTCCAACAAATAATGCTACAACATTTTTGTCGTTCTTTGGTAACAGAGAAGATAGCACAAAAACTTGTGCTTGTCAGACTTAACCTCAACAAACGACATACAGACATTGTAACTAAACCACTCATTACCATTTACGACTTTAACCTTTGTATAGAATCAGCTGATCAATGAATTAATAATAGTATGCGTACTTTATGACTTTGTAGAATGTTTATAAAACAGAATTAGTCAACTAATGGTGAAATAAACCATAAAGCGGGAATGAATATTACAGATTATTAAATACTTACTATAACATTACAGATGATTGGCCAGTCTTACAAATGTTGATATTAAAGTTCGCGCCACCGCAAGGATTTCAATTTCCATGCGCCCCCCTCCAACCACGTGAGAGTTTCAAGTACCAACTTCATCCAACGAAGTTCCAAGTACAACATAAAGAACAACGAGAACAGTGTAACTGCAGCTGTCGTTGGTTCATCGGAACAAGCTCCGACGTTCCGACTGTTATCTCGGAGTCGGAACATACCTTGTGCAACGCGGTACTGCGAGCCCGCAACAGCTGGGCAAGTGAGCAGCTCGGAGTCGGAACACTGTTATTTCGGAACAGGAGGTTCCGACCTACTGTTCATTTTTGCAACAGTTCCGAGGGAGTCGGAACAGTTCCAAAATAACTGTTGTGTTATTTTTTACCCATCTCTAGTATACAGTTTTCGTCATACGCTACCACTTAATGTAAAGATCAGTCGTGTCGCCGGCCTCATGGATTTCAAGACGTTCTTCCATTTTTTGTAAGTATTGTTTTAGAAGATTTAAATAATACTTAAATGCTTCTAAATATTCTTTCATTCTATCCTTACAATTTACAGGATTTTTCCTGCTCTCCATAACGGCCACACGACCGACCTGTTCGTAGCATCTTCAAATCTATCTTGAAAACTGTATCTGCAATGACAGAAGAGTTTTGCTGTTTCCTTGGTTCACACACGCCTCTTTCAACACAGTGATTCTTCACACATCGTGGAGGCTTTTTGCTATATTCTTTTCTCTGTTTTTAAGTGATATTACAGTTGTAACTTTGGTTTTTAACGTCATATACCAAGTGTTCACTTTTTTATAACATGTTCCATTCGACCTACACGACCTGAAGGTGCCAATCAAAATTGGCGAAAACGTTTGTTTTTAAATCGGTGTAAATGTTATTATAACATGTTTTATTGTGTTTTATGTTAAGTATTGACTGAATACAACTCATTTTTCATTTTTCAAATAATAAAGAGAGTTTCTTTCAGAATGGTTAATATTATACGAATCTACTAACACGGAATTTCACTCCGTTTGTGGAATCTGTGGAATAAATCGACACATTTGGGTGGAGCCTATGAAGCGAATGGGAGGAGTCTATCAGTGCACGAGTGTACTGCGGGCTGCATCGGCTCACGGCCGCTAAGGTGTAAGATGCGCGTGATAGGAGGTGATAGATAGGGGTGGGATTTTACACGCTCGTCTTGAATCAATGCTTTCCCCAGAGCGGACTGGCACCGTCCATTCACAACTTGTGCAAAAGATTTTGTCTCGGATCCTATACTCCACAGATTCCAGAAACGGAGTGTAAAACTTATCCTCCTCTTCAATATTTATTGGTGATATAGCCACGGCATATAAGGTCATAAGACAGGTCTTGCTTCCTCTACTGTACACTCCAAATATTGTAGACACAATATCATGTACAAGGCTGTGTTGTCATCCGACAGTTCAAGCAGCAACCACAGTTAAACAACCTTGCAGGTTGAGGGATGAATAATGTGATGTATTACAATTGGAAACACAGTTACATAAACAACTTCGCGAATAGAAAAATACCTAAGATACCGGTACGTATTTTCTCTGGGAAAACGTGAACGCACGCCTGGTTATTTTCTGTTGTGATTGTTGATCGTCTGCTACAGCGCTTATTTTTCCACATTTAACTTTGACCTTTTCTATATTTCTAGATTTTAAACATAATTTTTCCGTATAATGAACATTCAAAATCCAATTTGTAAATCAAGAACTGTGTGAATTTCCAACGCCACATGGCCTTTAGCCCACAAAAATTTAATAACTGTATGAACTTTTATCAGAGCAACTTCCCAAACGCATCAAGATTTGAAATTGTTAATTGAGATTTTTAGGCCTCTAATCGGGTCAAAACCCCTGATAGAACTGATATTTAACAATTGCGGTGAATTTTGGTGAAGTCTGGAGGGCCTAATTAGTCAAATCCACTCTTCTCATCTACACATTGCATCTCCACGTTGGGGCCTCGTTGCATCTTTTAAGATGCGAAAGAGAGAGTGGTGTGCGGAAAACAACGGGAAGCCAACCTTTCCCAAGAAAAACTGCAAACATGGCATGATGAGAGAATGCCCTTGGACAGAACACTATGAATGAATGAATGAATGATTTTTTTTCGTTCGTCATGTCTTTTAGCGCCTTCTCGTCATATACACAGATTAATTATTATTACTAGGGCGACGGGAAAATTAAACTCTCGTCCTGAAAATGTTGTAGACCAACATAATACATAATGCCATTTTACTGTCTGAACAACCATTAATAAGACGAGAAATTCCCTATAATTTAATGATACCCTATGTTACTGGCGCTATGAGCAATCTTATGAATGAGGATTTGCGACGGTAGCATGTTAGCTGTTAATGGTGGTAAACTTCCTTCATATATTTGCCGTGATCTAGGTGGAAAAGTTATGGGTATAAAATCAAAATATTCGTGTTCGATTTTTGCAGGAACTTGCATATTTACCATCTTCCCACAGTGTATGAGTGTCTCTTATATTGCGCTTGTTCTGTGTTATCTTGCGTTTCTCACAACGTAAGCAAACAGTCCTCGTTTATATGCATGTCTAATATTGTTTCCTTCTTATCGAAAAAAATTAGGATAAAACGGATTAAAGACCCATACGATGATAACTCTGAGCCAGAAGGGTTGGAAGAGTTTCTTAGTGTAACTTTAGGACAGCTACAAAAGTCATGAAGTAGAAAACGAGTCAGAAATATTGCAATAGTGGATAAGATGAATTCTTACTTTATAGTAACTGTGATAAATGTAATTACTACCGGTACCGTACGTAATATTGTAAGACACATTAGATGGATTTTCGTCTTCAAGTTAGTTCAATAAATCGGTGCATGTTACGATAAATTATTTCAGTGTAGATAACCCCGTCTGCAAAGATATCATATCCGCACGAAGATCCGTAAAATTAGGTCAAGTGCTTGAAACTTAGCACCGACGCGTCGGACGGACAGGTATCGGCATTGCCGCCATATTTCAGCCGAGCTCATTTTCAGGAAATTACAGTCGAGTCCGCTTCATTTCAGAGATTACGCGCGGCAATTAGCGATCGCTTGGGCAAACAGTCGTGCATCACCATGGCGACGCGGCTCGTATCACCTGTTACATCCACTGGGTACGAGAGCGTTTGTCAATGCTCTTCTGTCTCTTTGTCCGCGGAGGAGTGCAAGTGGCGTATGTACACGACTCTACTTCTCCTATGTAACTTTCACTTCTACACTATCGTACTGAAGTGAAGAGAAAGTGATAAGCTTACCATGCTGCCAGAAATTATATCGATAGATTGGTGGAAACGAGTTTTCAGAAACCTTCTAAGTAACTAAATAAATAAATAAATAAATAAATAAATAAATAAATAAATAAATAAATGGATCATTTAAAAGGTACACGATAAGCATCGCGTTCTTGCAAGAGCTCTTAGGACTCAGCCTAACCTTTATATGAGCTCCTAGCCAAAAGAACATTTGTCTCACTTTGTTCATCCAGACCCACTGAAGGACCGTGGGCAAATTTTGTAGCGAAAATAAGTCGAAAAGACAGTCAAATAGCAGAACGTTAGTTGGGTTGGCAGGCAAACCAGCCAGGAACAATAACAGCAACAACAGCCGCATCCCACAGCATCCTCAGCCCAGTCGTCGGAGAGAAGCAGCACCGCCAAGATCAAGCTCCAGAAGCCTGCTGGTGTTTGAAAGCTTCTTCAAACTTCCAATGTAGCTATATCAGTCTGTCTGTTCCTTTACCGACCTACTGTAGCTTTCCGTTTGGCCGTTGGTCTGTATTTGTGTCTAACTATATGACAAGATGATCTTGTCCGAGGAAATTGGAGAATAACAATAAGGTGTGTCAATCTTCCTATCTATCATCCGTGTGTCTGTCTACTCGTTCTATTGTCTGTTTGTCTGTATGTACTCGTATCTCTATCCATATTTCTGTCCACTGGTCAGCCCGTCGTCTTTATCATATCTGAACTCGATCGTCCGTTCATCTCTTCGTCTGTCTGTCCATCCTTCCGTCTGTCTCTATGTTCACCCATCTATCTAAGAAGTGTAATCAAATTAAATCCGTTCCATCCAATTTATAAATATACACTAACGAACAATTAGGGAAACAAACGTCTGATGCAACATAATGTTGCATTTTACAGACTGCAAAGCATACTATTTGTGGATTTTTTTTTATTTTAGTAGGTTATTTTACGACGCTTTATCAATATCTTAGGTTATTTAGCGTCTGAATAAGATGAAGGTGATAATGCTGGTGAAATGAGTCCGAGGTCCAGCACCGAAAGTTACCCAGCATTTGTTCATATTGGGTTGAGGGAAAACCCCGGAAAAAACCTCAACCAGGTAACTTGCCCCGACCGGGAATCGAAGCAGGGCCACCTGGTTTCGCGGCCAGACGTGCTGACCGTTAATCCACAGGTGTGGAAAATATTTGTGGATAATAATAAAATTCATACATGCTTTCGTAAAGCAATCGGTTCTTAACATTGCTTAGTGTTTACCTCATTTGACGTAACCATAGTGTAAACCCCGCACGACGTAAAACGAATAGTTACTCGTTGTAAACAATTCTTCAACGTCCCCATATTGGCGGATTAGATAGGCATAATTAGTGTATGTAACAGAATGAGGCAAGTAAACGCGGAAGAGGTATCCAAAGCTGGACAATGCGGTATGTCCGCAATGATCTCGAGATGTCATTTATATTTGTTGCTATTGCTCCAAAATATGTGAATTTTTCCACCTCTTACTATAGGCCTACTGTACTATACGCAATACAAAAATTTTAGGAGAAAATCACATCCAATATTTGGAGTGGATCATCATTATGTGTACTTGATTTCTAATAAAGACTTGTTAATTTTTTACTAAAACTTATCTACATTTTTATCAGAAAATTGCTGTATACAGATAGACGGCGCGGCGTGCCCAAAATCACTTCTCCTGAATGCTGAAAATATGTATTTTAACGAAAATCTGGACACAGCCTTTGTGCAACATTACCAATAGTCTCTGTACATATTTCGTAAAATAAGTAGAAAAGTCCTGCAGCATAGAGTATCGAGAACTCGGGACAACAGATTATCAGAGCTCGCAGGAAAATACAACACAACATTCAAGAGATAATTGGGGCAATCAACTGTCAACTGTATAGTCGGAGTGAAAACGGATCAGAAATGAACTAGCTATTCAAATAGTTGATGACCGACTAGGAACAATGATGATATCACGCATTGATGTCATAAATTCATTGCTACAGTTCATTTCCATCTTCTTTTCTCATGAGTTGTTTATCTGCAAACACTAAATTAATTGCTGGAAAATAGAAGGTAATACTGAAATAACACTTTAAGGGTACCTTAAAGAGCTCAGCAGAATTTTAAATTTTGTTCATATAAAATAAGTTTGACTTCTAACGATCGGAGAAGTTTCTCTGATGTCGGATCTGTCGAACTTTCACTAGAAGTGTTCGAGAGCACTCATTTCCCCTCGTTTCCTCAATATCTTCACACTGAGAACAGTACTCACGTCCAACACATTTTGCCTTTAAACACTTCAGCTTTCTTGAAACAGGTAACATTTTAATTGACCTTTGGCTTTTTATTATCATTAAATGGCATTATATAAATAGTATATATATATATATATATACATATACTAGACCTTCATATTTACTTAAATTACCAATACATTAATCGTGAAATTTTCCACGATTACATTCTTCGCACTCATTTTTAATGTCACAAAGTTTTCACAGCCGGAGGTATCTAATTGCTCTAGTTGTATCGCAGAGATCCATCCACCAACAGAAACAAGACCGAGAAATGTAATCCTTGATATTAAACATTCCTTCTCCACTTGTTGCTGCAGAGTCCAATAACGTCATTTATTGAATGATATAGTCGCTGTGATTTTGTGTATAATATTATTACACTGAACCAAACAACTTTCAGTTCAAATGGTCTATACTCATTCACTTGGTACTATTTATTACGCAACAAAAATAAAGTAAACCGTCTCAATTTTATTGAATTTTGGCGTAAGAGCTTCAAATTATCTCAAGATTTTTTTAGCAATATTATCAAATTTCACGCGTATACATTTCAGATTAATTTTCTCACAGTTCACGAATATGAACAGTACATCAAGAACAAAGTCTATGCAAAGAATACATTCTGACAGGCTGACAGTCCGGCAGATAGATGGCATGCAAAAAAAAATACTTCGCAAGATCAGCAATGCTCAACACTTACAGTTCGTGAAGAATTAACAAATCTATTCTTTATAGCACAACAATACTTCATACGAGAAAAAATTAAAATGCAAATCTCATGTTCCTGAATGTGGCAAAACTAATACGTTTCTATACAATTTTCAGCTAATAAATCTTAGAAATAAACCATGTATATTAAAACATTAAATGGTACCTATAAGTCTTAAATATCAAGTTACTGCCGTCACATTAATACTGCAGGAGTTTTCGTCCTTCTGTGCGTACAGTAATGAGACTTCCACAAATTCGTGTAATATTTACTGCACTTATCTCTAGAACTAAGTGCCAAGTGTTCACATCTGGTCATCATCACTATCTTTATCATTATCAATATATTATTATTATTATTATTATTATTATTATTATTATTATTATTATTATTATATTAGTCACATATTTTCAATTCGAACTCAAAGGGAAATTTGAAAAAAGAAAAAAACTGAATTAACCAGCAAATTACTTTTTCAGAAAATTCATATAAAGAGAATAATTATGCAATCGTATATGGTAATGGGTAATGAATTTCCAGCGTACTTTAACTTAACTGTTAATATAATTTATTCATATTCTCACAAAACATAGGCTACCAATAGAAGAAAACTCAACTTACTTTGCTGGCGTTAAACTTATGTATGCTCTACGCTTCGACATTGAGAACGCAGAAAACCCAGTAAGTAACACGCTAGCTGTGACTAGCCTTTGTACGTATAATAATGAATATTCCCACAAATTCATCCTATTCCAAGTTATTGACTGGTGGGTAAGAGGGAGTGGAAAACGTACACCTATAAATAATAGCAATGGACATCCTACTCGTTACTCTCACTTACAGTCAGTCACTGGATAACTGTACGAAATTTGTTAGCAGTAGCAACAACCATTTTCTATTCCACTATGTGCCGATCGTTATGAGGTTTAAGAACAACATTTGAATTTTTGGAATAACAATTGAGACTTTCGCGAAAACCTTTCGAAGTTTTTCTAGGATTCCAGATAATATGTTATATTCGTTGAGCCAATGAAGTTCTGGCTTAGAAATTACGCAAATATAAGTTTTGAAAATTCTAATTATATGTTAGATTTCAACATTAGTTTATATAGGAATTTCAAGAGAATAAAAATTTATTCTAATTACCAAATATTTCGAATTATCCAATCTCTACTGTTATTTGAACACCTAGTATTACGGAGAAATAAGTATGAATTCTGATACAATTTCCGAAACATGTGCTTATGTATCCACAAGAGGACTTACTCGTTCCCATTTCCATGGTACTTCCACAGCTCACTTACCTGAAACAAAAGAAAGAAATATGTAATGAATATTCACTTTACTTAAAAATCACAAATGTACATTGTTTAAGCACACAATAATGAAGATGGACAAATTTATTCAGATATTGCGTACGAGCGTATTTATGTGTGTGCATGTATGCATGCATTTATGTATAAATGTATAGACTGGAAGTGATGTAATTAATTGTGTAGACTGAAGGGAGTAATACAAATTTTCAAATAAATAAGAAAACCTATTATGCGTTTTATAATGAAGTACATGGTTAATTACAAAATAGGCTAAAACTGTGCGTAGTTGGCAACAGCGCATCGCCAGCTCACTTATGAATAAGAAAGCACTCTGAATAGCAAAGTTCTGTTCCGTAGTCACTGCCGCAGGGTTGCGAGACTTCCTAATAACAGGACTTAACGATACGTGTTAATATTTAAATTTATTTAATTTGCAAGAAAACCGCCCACTTTGTTTCAAAACTGCAAAGGGGTAAATCATTCCTCATCAGTTTCTGTATTTGTAACAATAAAAATTGCATTCGTAGGGATAGTACTTATCGAGTAAAGCAATGTTAGCATTTACGGGAAAGTTTTATTTTTCTTTTTTCAGAGAAAACATATTCCTCTAGGACTAATACGACATTATAATTTTTTCTTGTACTCTATCCAAGGAAGGAGCTGTTAAAATCTGCACAATTACTTCTACTCCATATATCTATGTCTAAGGATATTTTTAAGTATGTATGCTTGTATGTGTAAGTATGATGTATGCATGAATAGAGAGAGGAGGGGACCTTCTCTAGCCCCGAAGCCCCAAGGGGGATTTACTCTGAGCTCATACCACAAAGGCTGGTGTAATCTCGATTTGTCGCAGAATACATTAAAGTTGAGATATCTCTTCAAAGATGTAGTTTCTCTCTCTGTCTCTTGGACTTTGACCTACATTTGTCAGCTAATTAATTCTCTTTTCTACTGTAATACATAAGAGTCAGGGATTACATCGTGTGCCGTTGTAATATTTGCAATACTGTCACTTCGAACACCTACCCTGATTACCCTACCCCTCTGTTGTCACAAAGACATGAATCAAATGCTGCAATGTTAAAATATGCTTGAAAATTTAACTCTCTGAATACACATTGTTGCATTAAATCGTGACAAAAGCCCACCAGTACGTAATAATACTTCGTAACAGGCAGACAATTAATCAGCTCACAAATGAAAGTCAAGGTTCACGATGTGTTGCATACTTTTCAGGGGATATATGAACTTCAGCGCTTTTTTTTCTTTTTTTTTTTTTTTTTTTTTTTTCAAAAATCGATAGCGGCATTTATATCCCAATAATATATTATTTAATTGCAAGTTTTAATCACGCTGAACAGAAAACGATATATATGAATGTAATTCTAATATATATATTAGCTTTGACGTAAAAATTAATTAGACATAAAGCAATGTTTCTTATAGTCACATTCCTTTTGACAATAAATTAAACCATAAAAAATGACAGAAAATTTAGATAAGAATGTCATAGCTCAGTCCTGGGCACAACAGGGAAGTAAAAAGGAACTCCTGTCTGTTCATATCGGACCAAAACATTACTGTCTCAGACGAGGAAGGTGGAGTGGGGAGTTAAGGGGTATCTGAAGTGACTCGATTGAGTTGTTAGTGCCTAGGCTAATACTATCAAACTCAACAACTTGTGATATTGACGGTAACCAAATAGTTACTGCATACTCCGGAAATGAACAACAAATCGGAGTTCAGAAATCATATTTAGAAACTTCAGGTTATAATGAGTAAGATCAGTTAAAAAATAAGACTTCGGAATTAATGAAGCCCATTATAACAAAAATAAACGAAAATATTAATTATCCAGTTTACATAATTCAACATATCAAAACTTTCAAGTATTTCTGTTGTAACATCTCCCTTTAAAATAAAAGGAAAGTACGAACATATCAAGACACATGTGAACTGTAAGATATTTAAAAACAAAAATATTAAAGGAAATAAAACTCAATTAGGGGAATCTCGGCTAATTCCACAGTACGGATAATTCCGCAATAGTGCATATATGATTTTACTGCGGCTTTACAATAACGTGAACGTAAGTTTTGAGAGGCTGTCAACAGGAGGCATGTCCTCTGCAGTGCTATAGAAAAAAATCAAGGATATTGGTCGACACCCTGTCGGCAATACGATGAAACATTGAAAGTTGGTTGTTTTTCAATGTTTTGCTACACAGCTGTGAAGAAAGTGAGCATTGTTACATTGTTTTATGTTACTTGCATAATGTAGTTCATAATTATTTACGACTGCGAAATTAGCCAAGTCCTATTGCGGATTTTTCCACACTGTTGCGGAATTACCCGAGTTGTTCTTTTTCAACTGTAATGTTTGTACAACTAAATATATTTACATTTTAATAGGTCTCTTTATCTCATTTGGTAATGAAAGGTTTCGTCTACATTCTTTGATAATATTTTTCAATAAACATTTTGATAAAAATATGATAGAAGTACTTCTTAATATTGCGGAATTAGCCGAGTCTCCCCGATATCAATGAAAGTTAATATAGTGCAGCTGAATGGCGTTGAAAGATTGAACTCTTTTCCAAATAACTTACAAAAAGAAAAAATTCGGTACATGCTACATTATAATTCGCGAGAAAAGAATTGTGGGTCGTCTAAAAAGCAACGATTAAATAACAGAACGGAACCGTGCTATGACGATGATTATTATCATGATCATGACGACTACGGCAGAACACGTAACAGTCCTAAACACTTAAGCCCAATTAAGCTTTTGTACACCCGTGATGGAGGAGTTTCATGCCGGTTGTGCTGTCCGGTGAAACTGGCTACATCCATCGCACCACAAATTCCTCGCGAGTCATAAAATGCATATCTGTACCATATTTTTGGAAATGGTCTTCCGTACCTAACAGATTTACATGATTTCGTCAAACCTCGATCCTTTTTCTCTAGATATGTGTGTTGTCTGGCATATCCACCACCACTGGCATCTACCAATAATTGGACAAACCAAGAGAAACATCAACCACGTCGGACAATAAATTCGGCGTCACATAAACACAAGTGGTGACTACTGTAGTCCTATTTTTTGAGACGGAGATAATGAAAGGGAAATTGTGGAGAGTGTTAGTAGAATGACAAGGAAAAACGTGAGAACACCGACAAAAATCCTGTCCAAAAAATGAAACTCCACTACCGCTGGGGTTTGAACTCAAGTCCGCAATTGCTGTAAGTCAGCAATCTTCCAACTAATCTACCAAAATGGTAGGTATTTATAAATTTAGTTCAATATAGTGATATAGTGTTAAAAGTTGTGTAATCAAGATGTATAACTAATCTTGGTTTGTAATTCTCAGAAAAATGAGAACGGAACGAGCCGAAAGACTCAACTTTAAGAAGGAAGAATGACGATACTTACTTTTAATTTTATATTTATTTGTTTTTACTACTAGGTCATATCGAAAATGTCGACTGTCTGTATGAAATAATATCGGGCGCCGGTTAGGTTGACAGGAAACAGGTGAAACGGTTCGAAATTATTTCCAGTGTATTCAACGTCGGCCACCACGAATCATGCTAGCTCATAAACAATTTCGTACGCAGTTGAGTTGCGAGTGTGGCGTTAGTTTGACAAGTTTATTGCTATGTGCGTGATTAAATACCTAATATAGAAAAAATCGACATAATTTGTAACAAATAGCATTTATTTACCGTACGACGGTTATGTGAAAAGCATATATAAAATCCTGCAAGAGGAAATTTCGTCGTATGAATGTTATGTTTTATTTAACGACGCTCGCAAATGCAGAGGTTATATCAGCGTCGCCGGATGTGCCGGAATTTTGTCCCGCAGGAGTTCTTTTACATGCCAGTAAATCTACTGACATGAGCCTGTCGCATTTAAGCACACTTAAATGCCATCGACCTTGCCCGGGATCGAACCCGCAACCTTGGGCATAGAAGGTTTCGTCGTAATTATTCTGGGATACACATCCCCACATCCCAAATAATTTTTAAGCGAGTTAAAGAAATATGACTACATTGTATTGTTATAGACAAAAATATTGAAGATATAGGCCCGATCCGGCTTTAACAGCCATAAAGCTTGACAACATGACGTAACTATTATAAAATTAACTTCACGCATTTTCCCGTGTCATTTCCAACAGAATTGACGCATATTATTTTAAGAGCAAGGTGTGAAATTATTTAAAGTACATCAGTAGAGTCAATTATTAAAACAATAACATCCGAGCAACGCTGCATTTTGCTAACGGCAAACACTGCTTGATCAACCTTACTGGTGGACACCTCTTAAATTAGAGATGCTCTCTGAATTGCTTTCATCTCCCGGTTAGCCCACGAACCGTCACAGTATTTCCATGTATCGTCCATATCCGCAGTTATGTTCTTTACGTACAATCCTTATGGAGTCACGTCTTGAGAAGCAGTAGCTGTTTCTTCCTTTACAATGAAAATGGGAACAATCTGACATTTTGTCTTTTAAATTACTAGATTTCTAGTTATTTTGTAATCCAAGAAATCACTAAAAAAAAAAAAAAAAAACACCGATGAGATTGACCGACATCAGGGTTTGAAGCAGAATTCGAGTTTATTGTTTCACCAGTGATCCACCTCTCTCGGTTATTATTATTATTATCATTATTATTATTATTATCATTATTATTATTATTATTATTATTATTATTATTATTTATATCGATTATAATGATCACTAGCAGATGGTTACAGAAGTGCCAACAATTACCTAAACAATGAGAATCATAATGAAATCGTGATCAAAACATTTCAGTTAATCTTTACCAGCAGAATCTAGGTCACAATATTAAAACGAAACTTGCGTCAACTTGTGAAAAATAATCCTACGTAGGTTTCCAAGTCGAAGCACATTAAAAAAAAAAAAAAAGAAGAACGCGTGGGACGCTCGGTATGAGGGACGTAGAGTTCACAGCTCCACATTATTTGCTAGAATGGGCGCCGTCCCGCCAAGCAGAGGAATGCAAAACCCGGCATTTGCAAGTGACCAATCAATACACGGTACGTATCAACATGGCCGTCATCAGCTGATAGAAAATCTGACTTAAAGGAAAAGGAGAGACTGCCGTTAGTAGGACTCTATCAAGAATTGCGGGGGCCATGGACCACACGTCCGTACCTAATCATGGATTAGTGTCCCAATTCGCTAACAGCGTCACAGTTCAATCGAATTATGGTTTATCACCAAAATAGGAACAAGTTCGATTCCCGGAAGATGCAAGACATTTTCTAGGCAAAGATAATTTGCTTTCTGATTTCGTTGTCATTTTACAACTGCTCCATATTTCTCGCACTATATAATCATTTCACCCAGTCTTAATAATCGCTATAAAATCTATTGAAACGTATAGAGTCCGATCTCCAACAAATTCTATGACCTATTAAGAGAATAAACAAGTTTATGTTTACGTTCCTTGTGTATACTTCAGTTTCTCCCACCTTCAACATTCTATCCTTGCTCCTTATTGCCATTTCCTCAATTAACTGGTGCATAAGTAGTTTTTAACGGGTGTCTGAGTTAGGAGGAGATTTTCTTCCGATTTCATCACGGCCGTGGTGACGGAAAGCGTAGTGCCGTTGTACGATTAAGCAATTGTTTTCACGGACACAAAAATCTCCACTCACTTACCTATCTTAACTTAAAATGGTGTCTCGAAATGCTATCCCTCTGCTAAGATCCATGTATCACATCGTTTAAAAATGTTAACTACGAGGAAAATTACTTGTTCTGTGTTGGTAATTTCTGTATTAATATTGCTTTCCAATTAATTCAGCATGGGTGAATGTTACTATACAATTCCTCCTCCAAAATTCCCCATAAATAGAAACCATAAGGATTTAAATCGGGTGAACGGGCCGGCCACAATCCTACATTTATGACATCATCAAAGATTGCCATAATTTCATTTATCGAGATATCTTCAGTATACGCGGTCGCAATACCCTGGATAAAATAAGCATAATTTTCTTTTCTTCTATTAGTTCGTTAAAGAACTTAGTCAATATGCTATTAATATATATTTCAGAATTTACGATATTCTCAAAAAACACTGTTACAGTAATTATACGCGCTCTTATTGCACACCGCACCTCAATTTTCAAGTTATGTAAGGGAACATCGTGAGGGATATATGGACTTCCAAACTACACTCCTCTTAACATACACGTTACGACAAAACCAGGCAAAAATATTTTATGGTCTAGTTATGTTAAAAATGTTGGTTTAACGTCATGGGAAAAGTATGTCTACTCCCATTAACAGTTAATAGGCCTATTAGTACTAATAAAAATATGTTTCTTCTAATGTATCCCTAATTTTTCCTGGAAGAATAAAATTTAAAACTGCTCTCCTGTAAAATAAGAAAAATGTGCATATCAGCTTATGCCACAACACCACAGAATATCTAATCTAACTGTAAAGGGAAATGTATATAGTAATAAATAAGAATAACGATAATTTTCTTTTCGTTTGCCTGGACGAGACGAGGTGATTACAAAATTTAAAAAACCCAAATTCAAATAACAGTTCCGGTACTAAAATATGATGAAACAAGATATGAGTGAAAGAAAACTCCATGCCAGTTATGTTATTGCTTTGGAAATCGCACAATCGTTTAAATGTAATAATGAAGGAAACTTCATAAAAACATGTATGAATAAAGTTTCTAATATTATTTTTCCCGAATAGTCTGATGTTTTTAATAGCATAAAATCCACACGGACAATACAAAGAAGGACAATGAACATTGAAACATTAGCTGAACGAGAAATAAAATCAAAGATGAATAAACAGTGGTCTATTCTATCGCTTTAGATGAAAAGACAGATATTGATATATAGTAGAATTGGTCATTTTCATTTGCGGAGTTACGGAAGATCTCTTCATATAAGAATATTTGCTCGAACATTTCACTTAAGGAAATACAGCAGGAGAAGTGTTATACCAAACATGAAGAAAATGTATAGAAGAATGGAATCAGAGTATGAAGCAACTTACATCTGTAGTAACAGACGAAATATCTATAGTCCTATCTTAGGTCGCCTGCCGCTACCCTACATAGCAACTATATTTGGCTCTACATTCAGTATAGTTCCGAACAATTGCTTCTGAACGAAAACTTGTAAAAACCAATCAAGATCGTTACTAACAAACGAAAATTTACTAATTGTGTTAAGAGTGGCAAATTGTGACGTATTTTTCTACCTTGTTGTGGCACAGTAAAAATTAAGATGAAATAAAATACTCGTATTTGTCCATCTATAAATCATTAACGTGTAGTCTACGTCACATGCTTGTGTTGAGAGTTCGCCACTGGAATCCGAACGCAGTGCTCTTTACTCCTCGATATTACGTTATAAGTTATGTACTGCGGCTTGCGTGTAGTGATGTAATCGTGAGTACAAATTTGCCGATGACTGGCTTATACTATATAATTTCTACTAAAAGGTACGAAGTTTGACTCCCGGTGAATTCTTTGAAATTAACAGTAGGCCTACCTTATATATCTAGTTATATCAGTTATCTGTAATGGAGAGTTTCTTAATGTACTTAGTTCGTACTGTTATTCTCAGCCATTGTTACTTCATTATCTCAATAACAAGATGTTATCGATTGGAATTAAATCTATCTACTATCTAAATCGACTGTACGGTATACAGCTAACCGCCGTCTCACCGCTCCCAATCTCCAGACCAACGATCTTGGGCATCTTCCAGGTTGAGTCCCTCTATCCCGCATCGCCTTGATTACGCCCTCACTCCATGAAGCCTGTGGTCTACCTCTTTCACGTTGCCACAATACCGCCTAGAAGCAGGCCGGATTTCGATACGTAGAAAATCCTGAGAGATTTATAATAGTTAAAGCTCATGAGGACAACGTTACTTGCAAGTTTTCCGTTAACTTAAGCATTCCTATTTCAACACTATCCTCCGATTCCAAGTTAACAACTTCAAATAACTCCTCAATTTAAAATAATATTAAATTACTAAATATTCAACTAATAGTAGTTAGTGACCATTAAAGTATTAAAACGTAAATTAGTCATTTTTAAATTCCGTTCTGAATCTTTTCCACTCACGAAAGTTTCGTTTTACAATATTATTTGCTTGAGAGTGTATTACTTGGTGTTGGCTTCGTAACAAGGGAACCTTCTAAGATCATTAGATTGGGGCCCATCTTGAAAAGTCGCAATAAAACGTAAAAGGGTTCAATACAAAGTGTAGCTACCAATACGAATTGTAAGACACGAGAAATAGAACCTAAAATACTGTAGTTCAAAATCTGCACTCAAGTAGCCTATTTTTCAGATTCTTTGAACGTATGTGGCTGACACTGATCTTCATTGTCCTTCTCGTGAGGACGAACATCATTTCAAGAAATTATCCAAAATAGTTAATTTTTCGATAGACTCGTTACTTATGAAAGACCCTGTATAATAGATAAAAATTATTACAGCTAGTTTATTACCGAGGAATAAGGAAAATCTGTTAACTTGAATTTACTGGAAGCAAAGCCGTTTTATGTGCTTACTGGATTATGCAACAAGGTAGGTGATGTTTGGATCTTGTGTCCCACCTCTTATATTCAATTATTATCGAGACATTAACTTTAAAAAACGCGCAAAAAGTGAAACTCGATATCCGAGCCAGTTACAAGGTTTTGGAATTAAGGTAACGATGTGTTCATCTTCTTCCAATCATGCGAAGAACATGGCCAGACCACGTAAGTGCTACAGTTTACCTGATTTACAGTACTCTCCCCCACATTATTGAATCTTTTCTTATTATATACCTACTGCGCCTGCGTTATTAATGTAATACTGAGTATAACTGGTACACATTGTTTAAGTTTTTTGAAAGAAAGTGACTTCAATCTCTCACAATTTAAACATTTTTTTACTACTGATAAAAAGACTGTACGCCTAACAAAGTTGCATATACTTTTCTGATTTCACCTTTCACGCAGTAACTAACAAAACCGTAATGTTTATATTTATTACAGTATTTTTATTTCATGTATGAAAGGAGCGCACAAAAAACCTTTTTCACTGAGACCAGTTAATCTGTTGTACATACAGTACACATCTGTTTATCTTTCATGCATACGTAGACTGCAGGTTGCGATTTATAGACACTGCAATGCCTATGTTGGAGACCTATTTATTTAGTTCATTGAACAACAGGATATCTGAAAGATTGGCCTAGAGCCTTTTGTTATTCCTATATCACTGTATATTTTTAATTAATTGTTTTCAATGATTGCTAGTAGTTAACATTAGTAGTAGGTCGGTATACTTTGTTTCTGTAATGCGATAGTGTTGCCTCTCTGTGTAAAATTTGGTCGTGTTATTGTGTCGTAGGGTATATTTAACATTGGAAAAACTCTCTCAGCGGCAAATCTACTACACGACGTCAAAATTTCTTGGAGTACACATTTTCTACAATATGTAGTGAAGATGACTTGATCCTGGTTGCATATTACAGTAAAACCCCTTATACCAGGCCTCAGTATACAACGGAATCAGATAAAATGCAAGTGCAGTCTGGATCTTATAAACTTACAATTTTTACTCTAAAATTCTGTCCAGTAATCTCATATTATGGTAATGAACGATCATTTCCAGCATTCAAAAACATCCTTGTACAGTAGTGGCAAAAAAAACCGGACCGACTCTTGTAGCTGATTTAAAAACTTTGTTCACTCCAGAGCACGATAGACTGGTAACTAAGATTCGTGGTTCGAATCCTGCCTGGGAAGGAAACTTTTTTTTTTTTTTTTTTCCTTATTCAAATTTATTCCCAATACTTTTCGATTGCTGGTAAAATTCATATTCTGGGAATAATAAGTTAATTGAGTACTAAAATATCGCTGCAATCGAAAAGTATTGGGAATAAATTTGAATAAGGAAGAAAAAAAAGTTTCCTTCCCAGGCAGAATTCGAAACACGAAAGTCTTAGTTACCAGTCTATCATGCTCTGGAGTGAACAAGGCTCTGAAATCAGCTACAAGGGTCGGTCAGGTTTTTTTTTTTTTTTGCAACTACTGTACATAACAAAGTAATACAACAGAGAATTTTGTAAAATAAGTTATTAGTTGTGCTTTGCAACCAGAAAAATAAGGTAAAGGAAGAAAGTGTATGTATTGAACCCTAATGTAAAATAAAGAACATACATACATAAGCTCTACCTACTTGACATATCATTGATATTTCGTTTTCTGGAAAGATAGTGACCTTACAAAAAAAATCGATCTTGCAAGCTTTCGCATATTTGTACTTTTATCGTGCATATTTCAGACTCTGTCTGTGCTCTTAAAGCCTACCTTTCTTATGTTTGTGTGTTCCTATCCTCTTCACTGGAAATGCCGCCGTAGTGTATTATTACCGGTACCTCTTTGCTTACTGATAATGGATCTGCCACACAGACGCATCAGTGAAACATCACTGTGGTATTACCCACCGACAGATCAAGTAAATGTAAAACTTATACTCATTTAGGAGGCTTTAATTTCACTCCTCAATATTAGTTGAGTGATATTGAGGGAAAGAAGACAGAGGACGGACACTGGAAAGTTTTCTTTTCTCAATCGTACTATCAGGGACTGGAATGCTTTACCTGCAGACTTACTAAAGGCTTTACCAACAACCAAAAACGTATTTAAAAATAGGCTTAAGGACTTTACTAATAGACGATAATTATACATGTATGTAAAGGATGTAAATGATATTTTGTTATTGAAGTGCTGTATCAGTGAAGAATTATGTTGTGTCAGTGAAACGTGTTCCTGTCAGGAAAGCTTTATAGTTTATAGCGGCAGTGCAAAGTATTTGAACAGTGAAATGTTTTTGAAGTGTTAGTGAAATCAGGATAGAATCAGTCAAATGTGTCGTAGTCCCAGTGCAGTGAGTGAGTTGACAGCGAAATGAGTGTAATGTGGAAAGGTACTGGTGCAGATATGAACATATCATACTCGTGGGTTTTAGTTCGAACTTAGATTTAAGATACAAATTAGATTTACTTTAAATGTTATTTTAAGTGATAGTGCTTCATTTAATTTAGGATATTCCCTATTATTATTATTATTGTTATTATTATTATTATTATTATTATTATTATTATTATTATTATAAATTATTGTTAGTATTAATTATTGGTATTATTAAGTGTATTTTTAATTAACAAGTTTATTATTGTCATTATTGAGTGTAATTAGTTACCACTGCCACCGGGTATATACCCATTGCAGTGTGAATAAATACATACATACATATGGCTACAAGTACCGGTACTAAGGGGAAGACATATGAAAGAAAAGATAAAAATCATCGGGAAAGTGAAAAATGGTGGATCTAAAGCGAATATATTTCGTGAATATAGTAATAAATAAAGTTGTGATTTCTTTAATTTCTATTTTTACTCTGTGGGTAAAAGTTTGACTGTACCGCGGTGTTCTAATCTAAAACAATTTCGGACATCACATTGCCAGTGGATAATAACCAGGCTTCGGTTCTGGGCACAGAAACGCATGAAGTTCAGAACGCACGAAGAATAGTGTTGTGTTGGTCGAGTGGACTGAGAGATGGAGCGCGCCGTTATTTCTTGTCTTAACATGTAAACAGTCCGTCACAGTGCGGCACAAAATATATTTCACACTGTACAGATGCAGTATATACAGTACATTCCTAGTGTAGACAATAAATGTCTACCATTCAAGTATTAACGTGAGTTGTAACCTTCAATCAGGTGTCCCTACCCCGAAGCCTGTTACACGTACCGCAGCCAAGCAGCAATGGGCCAACAACGGTAATGCACATTACGGACCCACCTGTGCCGTTGCAGTCACCCCACACGGATCATGACGTCATTTATACTTCGTGTACTCTAAAACTCGTACTAGTTACTCTGTGTCCCCTAGGCCGAAGTCTGATAATAACATTGTCGTTATCCTAAGCGAATTTCGAACACAAAACTGTAGTTTCTGATCAGAGTTAAAGTTATACCACCATGGAATTAAATAAAACTACGTTCAATCGAAAAGAGAGGGGGAGAGGGAGAGGGAGAGGAAAGGAGAGGGGGAGAGAGGAGGAGAGGGGCAAATAAGGGGAAGGGGGGAGAGACGGGACAGAGAGGGGGAGAGAGAGGAAGAGAGGGGAAGATGGAGATAGGGAAGGGTAAGAGATGGGAGAGTGGAGGGAGAGAGAGGCGGAGAGGGGAGGGAAAGAGGGGGAGAGGAAGGGGGAGACAGAGTGAGTGTGTGTCTCTTTGCTGTATATATGCGAGCTAATGCTCAAGATAATGGTTGATTTGGGACCATAACTGCAGTAGGAACATGTAGGCTAGCATAAAAAAAATAGTTTTGCTAAGTGTAAGGCCACTCATCATTTGTACTGGAGTTGAAATAATCATCCACACATCACTAGATAAAACTAATTGTGGCTGTGTTCGTTATATGGAGATCACTCATTAATATCAAAACAAAAATAAACTCCCTTTCGTAGGGAACTCTCAAACAACTGAAGCGGTGCAGCAAATTTTAGGAACAAACTGAACCGAGTATTTCCAGATTAATTAATGAATTTCTACTATCTATAACAACAGCAAGCAGAACGTAAAATTCTGACAAAGCAACAGCCTTAATTGAATTTTATCTTTACTGTCATTTACAACATTCACATCACATCATAACATCAAAGCTCGAGTATATGCACAAACAGTACTAAAACATGCACTACAAAATGAGCATTTATAATTAATATAATTCTAATAGGATAGACACCATGACAATGAATTTTACTTGTAAGCTCTTTACCTATTGAAATGCATCCTGGTATCTTTCATAAAATTCTGTACCTGGGAGCAAAGGTTACGCAAACACAAAACAATAATTTTATAGAGAAACGGAAAAAGAAAATTTAACTATAAATGTTTTGTTATTTTTATATTCCCAGTTTAATGGATTGGTATAACAAAGATCTATCCCACGTTTCCAAACTTTTGAGATAAACGATTATGCTTCCATGAAGAAGTGAAGCATTGAGCTCAGCTCCTCTTCTTCAGTAACAAAAATATCAAGGTTCGACATATTTCACAACAAAATACTCGAGAATTTCACACTAAATGGTGCCTTCTATCATATTTTGCAAATAATAATAACAATAATTCCGACGGAATAGTGAGATCGGTTCTTCTTCCACAAAGCCCTTCATTATTTTGTGCTGCATGTGCGAAGCGCTTCATAACTTTTTTCAGCAGGATAACAACACAGCTCATACTGCTAATGCATCCATAATAGAATTGCGCCGAATATTTGTGGGGGCAAACAACGGCAGTAACGTAGGGTCTTACCGCTGTCGGCATAAGTAAATTGGGTCAATGTTTGCTGAGACTCTCTATATTTGTTTTGTAAATAATAGCATATTGGAAGAAATATTATCAATATTAAACAGCTAAAATTACATTACTTATGCGTATTCTTTAACCAAAATATTTCGTTTCATTTTTTATGTGAATGAAAAATCATTATTTTTCAGGACTGAAATAAATTAGAATAACATACATTTTATTTGGTATTCAATGATACATCAAATATTTCTTTACTTTTTAGTTACATAATCTCAATATAAGGCCTGCGAAAGAGAACAAACATATTATTGCGTACTGACTTAAATTTTTAAAATTAAATATTTTTAAGGTAGTCTACAGTTAAAGAGAGACTTAAAGAATTGCATTTTTTCTTACTAATTATTAAGCTTCTTGGGTTGTTTCATGTGAAACAATATAGTGCAGTATATAGCCTAAAACATAAAATACACACGAAATGCCGTAGACGGATTAAACCTGAAATCTGCGCCTTCCTTCTCCTTTCCACGAAAGAGAAAAGAACTGAACAGTCAATAGGTCCGATTCCTTCACGTTACCACGGCGACCAATCAGTCCAGGAGACAGCCCAGCTTTCCGGGAGACAGCGCTTTTCATCTGTTTTGTCAGTTGCACTTTGAGTTGCTGTGGGAACACAGAAACAAAAGCAGACTCAGTTGTCGCTAAAAACTCCGCTTTCAGAAGGTTAAGTAGAGAGGAAATTCTTGTCGTCATAGCAACCTACGTGAGAGAAAGAGTGGCTTAAGATCATTAAAATCGAATTGTGCCAATAGAACATCGAGTTCACTTTGCATCCTCTTCTTGTTTCGACTGTCGGGAATTTGTGTTTGGAAGGGGTCCAATAGAGAGGGAAAAGTGGGATTCTTGAGATAGCTCACATTACGATTTATAGAATATGAAGCCCGAGATCTCATATCGCACTGTAACACATTCCGCTTGTTTCTCGAAGCCAGGAATTCCAGTTCCCAGTCGTGGAGGTATTGAGGGCGCAATAAGGCAGCGTCTTTGTTCCTAGACTGCAAGGACAGCGTTGTAAATTCCTTTTATCTTGGAAATCTATTGTTTTTTTTAAATTGCATGTAGCATGTGAATAAAAATATGTATTATTACTATCATCATTATTATTATTATAAATTATATTATATTATTATATTTTATTATTATTATTATTATTATATTAACTTATATTATATTATTATTATTATTGTTATTATTATTATGCAGATCACGCGGTGTAGTGGTTAATATGTTCGTATTGAATTCGTGATGTTCGGTTCGAACCCAGGGTCCGAAAAGCCTGACTTGGGTTTCTGGTGGTTCCCCAAGTCTCTCAGGCGAATGATGGAATAATACCAATTACAATGTCCACGAAATTCCATCATAACCTAACATAATTTTGTCGTCACCTCACCTTCCGCGAAAGACCGGCCGTATGTCTGAGAAGTATCGCAACCGGGTGTGCTCCATTCTATGAAGAGGAAAGAGCACTAGCAGCAGACCGCTGAAAAGTGTAAAAAGCTTAACAAAATTATTATTATTATTATTATTATTATTATTATTATTATTATTGTTATATTCTACAGGGTGAGGCAAAAGTCTCCATACATATGGTCATACAGTCACTCTGGAGCAGATGCATTATAATATATGCAATATGTACTCGACATGTATGTCATAACAAAGTGATATGCGCTCCCGTCACTCACGGCGAACACTTGACAACACATTTTCTGCTATCAGCAAAATCAGGTCGCTTTGAATGTTCACGGCATACTCGCAGAATTGCGATCAGCATCGTCCTCTGTCAGATGCTGCAGTATATCCACCTTGTACAGGTACCACTTTCCTTTAGTGTGCGGAGGACACTTCTTTTGCTGATCCCAAGTTCCGCGGTGAGGCGCCGGGTTCCCTTCTTCGGACTTCTCACCATTGCTGCCGACGCGCCCTACCTCCATCTGTTGTGGTCCTTGGCCGCCCAGATTTGGCTTCGTCATTGACGGAACCTGTCCTCTTGAATTTGTGAATCAGTTTGATCACGGCATCGTGAATAATTTGCTTTTCATGCGTCTCATTAAAAGTATGCGCTACATTACACCCTGTCACAAGAATGAAGTCAATCCGCTCATGTTTTGTTAGGGGCTTAGCTACTTGAAATACGAATAGAAACCTACATCACTGCTTCACCTTTAGTATGGAAACTTTTGCCTCACCCTGTACTACTACAGAGTGAGTCAGCCAGGGCTAGACCGGCGTCAGTGAAAAATCGTATGCGTAGTAACTGCTGCGCTATCGCAGTGATCAGAGCTCTTGCTCGCGTACGTTTCATGTTTAGTTACGTAATAGTAATATGCGTTACAAGAGCGGTATGTTGATGTTTTCATGTTTGAGGAAAAGATTGAAAAAGCGAAACGTAGTTGAGCTTTTTTAATTTCCGAGAACATGAAAACAAACATACCGCTTGTGTATCGTACATTATTTTGTGCGAAGATCGTTTATTACATACCTGAAAGAGGAATTTCTAATTAGTTGCAATGAAATCTCCATCTTGGTTTCTGTTCAATGACGGCAACTTTTAAAAACAAAAATATCTATCTTCAACATTGTTGCTATAAAATATTTTCTGTGTTTACTATATTCCAGCAGGCCGTGATATACGTCTGTCTTTTTTTTCCCCCAGTCTATAAATGCGAACTTAAAACAAACGGTAAGGTTATGTAATGATTTATTTTTCATTTTAATATTTTAACAATATTATTTATATAACATATTCCAGTAATAACATCGGCATCTGGAATCTTGTTGATTTTTTCACGGCTTCCTTAATGTCACTTGCATTACAAATGCAGTAACTTCTGTGGTGTTGTAGAGTTTATTTAATTTTTGCAAATATTTAAAAACAATAATTAACATTGCAATTTAGGTGAAATTGGAGTGGTAAGTTTCCAATTTATAATTATTACTATGTTAAACGTCTCTAAAAATAATATGTTAAAAGCCTAAAGCAGTAAAATGAATATGGCGCTTAAGCGGTAAGAAGAGGGAAATTGTTGTGTGTGTTACGTTGGGAATACTGAATGTGGTATTTCACACTTTCCGCTTATTGGTTTTGTGCGGAAAGCAAGCAAATACGCACGATCTCGCACAAACACGTTCACACAGTGAGGGTGCAGCTGTATATCGTACAATTAGAGTGCAGTAGTTTGTCCATTATGAAATACAGTATAGTTTTGAATAACGAGTGTTTATTTATGACAACTTTGTGAAATACAAATCTTGGAGAACAGTTGTAACAAACTTCCGCCAGTCATTCCCTGATTCGCCAGAGCCTTCTAAAGCAATGATTTACAATTTATTGAAGATACTGATGTTAATGATGCATTATGTCTATAGTAGACATTATTATGGATTCTACCTACTTTTAACGTTTAACGTTTACTTTATTTCTTCTGCTTCCAGGGTCCTATTTCACACTGTTAAATTACCAATCTGTAAATCACAATTAAAGATTACAAATGCTTGTAAATTCTGTTACACAATATAATCTTATTAATTTGTAAACTCCAAGTTTTACATACGAGTAGTCAGCAAAAGAAATTTAGAAACATAAATACGCTATTATAAATTATGTAATGTCGCCAACGACAGTTTACTAAAATTCGCTAGGAGACAGAGCTAACGCCATTTTTTTTCATTATAAATGAATATGTTTATATTATATCCTAAAATGGTTTACATAAGTTTCCTAAACCATATCTAAACGATAGGAAATACATAATATCGTCAAGAAACATTAAAAATTCTCCACAAGTCGTTGTAAGGGCGACACTGGAGAGTCGTGTTATGATTAATCGATTATATAAATGCGTTCATTGCACTACGATGTAAATGACCATAGGAATCGGCAAAAACAACAAATTCAGGATCGTACAGCATGGCCCCTTTCTAGGTTATTAATGAGAAAAATATTGCAAACAGATGAGAAAGAACAAGAATATCTGCACTCTGAAGAACTAGAAACTCAATGCATGTCTACTATTGCATAGAACTGACATCGAGTACCCATCCAATGCAAAACAATACAAAGTAGTTGGCTGAGCTTAGGGATCCATTTTCCTCTGTTGGATATTGGGTATGATGTACCATATCTTGAGGAAGTGATATTATTGCGTCGAACCTCATTTAGAAATCTTTTATTATATTCATATAATTATATAAATACTAGTGGCTTGTGCAGCAAATGCTGCAAACTAAGACCATAATAAGTTCAAATAAAATTGTTCAGATTTATTTTCAATGAAGAATACCAGACATTTTGAAAGTTACATGCTTCCATAATAGTGAAACATAATCCCTCTGAATGTTTTTTATGCCAAATTCTTTTCCTTGAACCTATCCATCTTCAGTTCTTGAGTTTCAATGCGAAAACGCAAGTAACAATGTCAGGACGATCAGCGAGTTTTTCATGTGGAGCTATTTCAGGTCATTGCGGATTGTAGGTGAGAGTTAAGAAAATTTCAGGCTCGATTAAACCAAAGAAATATGAAATTAATTTTGAATTAGTTTAAAAACGCAGCTAAAGTAGGAAGCATGACTCATTACTACCTACAAAAATTAGAGAATCACACATATAAAAATGTACATCACACTACCATTAAATATATGAAAAAGACCCACATCACTTGATTAATAACTATAAAAATATTTCATTTTTAATAACAGTATCGTTATCTTACGTAAGTTTTATAGTTTTCAGCAACATTATATATAGCTACTACTCAGTAAATTATAGAAATTAAGATCTAATTTAAAATATTCTTTCTCTGCGTCTACTTATATAAAACCCCAAAAGATTTCACTTTCATATAATCAATATAGCATTAATGTGTGTAATTAGTGGCAAATAGGTCTACTCACATAATTGCATTAACTATAATAATATTTCATTTTTAATGGTAATAATTTCGTCAAACATTCTTAAGTTTTGTAGTTCTTAATATCCAATACACAGCTGTACCCGGAAAACTACAGACCAGAGAATCAGACCTGTAAATTATTTTTATACGTTATCAAAAATTACACAAATGAAGACCGATATATTGGCATTATGATGTGAAAGAATCTGAGCCATCTGAACTTTATGTTAGCAATCCTGTGGATCATGGCCTTCGTGAAATAGTTTATTGTTTCTTGTAATGTGTGTTTTGTTTTATTCTGAAATGCAATTAATTAATTCTCAAAACTGACGAAAGATGGATTTTGAAAAATAGGAAAATTATGTAGGAAAATTGAAATTTCACTGAAAACTACTATTTTTCTGAAAAACGTTGGGTTCCAAGCTTCAAAATGAGGGGTCATTTATTAAAATCCGTTCAGCCGTTTTCCTGTAATTTCCATTACCAGTTCAAATTATATATATAGATGTTGTTTTCGGTCAGAAAATGTTAAGACTTCTTCTTTTATTTTAAATTCAGTATCTTCACATGTCACCACAATTGCTGCTAAAACATTGAAATTGTTTAGTTCAACTTTTAATGATGTCCAGTTATTCATGAAGTGAGTTCAACAAATAAATACTTATTTTCTTTGTCCATAATTTGTTGTACTATTAAACTTCACACACCTAAGAACAATAGTAGATAGTCTAATGTTAGTTTTAGAAGTAAAAGTTACACCTTTGTAAAATTATTGTTTCATTCTCAAAAAAAAAAACACTTGTAAAGTACGAAAATTTTCTACAGGTTCAGGTTGTAAAAAAAAAAGTACAACTTACAAAATTTAAAATGTATAGGATAGTAAACAATGTGAAATAGATCACAGATCTTAGTATTATAGGGTCATTTAGGGACATTTCGACACGCTAAGAAAAAATATTAATTTTGAGACCAATTTATATAAATTGTATTTCAATTTTTCCCTTAATATGTATGGACTTGTTTTCCGAACGATTCATATATCTGGTGCCAATGTGATCATTTTATATCACTATATTTTAAAAAATACATATTGGTGTCGAAATGTCGACTTTTACCATAATGGGGCAGATACCGACATAGAATTCAAATATAGGAAATACTTTAAAACCCAACCTTTACAACACAAATTTTGTTCCTGAAATATTTCTAAATAATTTATAATACTTCTACTACCGTTGGTCACATTGAATTTTTAATCGGTGCCATTTTCCACACATGCTTGTGAAACCATTTTTGGTGTTCTCCAACACACAAATTCCTCAAACAATGTCTTCGTAGTAATAACTACTACACGCGGCACAATAAAAAATATATATTGTCCAAATTGTTTGATGAACTAGCTTCCTCCCCCTACACGCCGAGTATTATATGGCTTCTTTCTGTGGGAAAGCCCAACTTTTTGTTATTGTTTCGTCTCCTTCAACTGTTTCCTATAGTTTTCAGACGTTATTAATCTGAGTCTTGCAGTTTTCTTACTCTTCTGCCACCAGATGGAAGTGTTAGCAGCGGACCTGGCGACAGTTCTTCAAATTAAGTATCATTTTGTGAGGAATTAGGTAAGCCTAACTGTCCTTGTGCAGATGGTGTCTGTGGTGCTTTTGGAGGAGTGGTAATGTCTTCTTCAACGTGAATTTCACATCAATTTTCGGCTAGAACTAGATCGTACTCAAACATGTTATCCTGCAGATTGTCATTTCTCTTACGTCATTAATTGTTAATCCATATAGCCTTTAGAATCAAAGCGAAGGATATGCCGAACTATTGTTCTTCCATGTTCGTATCGAGAGTTGTGCCTTTTCCTATTTGTCCGATATCAATGAAAATTAAAATAAAAAGTTTAATGCAGATTCGTTCAATGGAAAATGAGTAGTTTTATACATGCAGGCAGACACACGCAGAAAAAAAACAGACAGACAAAGTGGCACTAAAAAACTTTATGAAAGACCGAGAACTCTCCTAAGATAAAAAAAACACAAACATTTTGATAGAGACAGCCCACCAGATGGACCACAAGCGAAATCAGGGAGAACTCGACACATGTCGAAATCTCCCCAAAACACAGTGTCGAAATCTCTCCGAGATACAACTTCATTCAAAACATAGCAGCACACTCGAAACAAAGATAATTGTTTCAAGGTAATCACTTTGGCGCCTTTATTATCTGTAAAATGTATATAGGAGGCCTGCACGTACAATAATTTGTGCAGCTCTAATTTTATCACGCACATCCAGTCAAAATACAATCAACTAAAGATGGTATATTATATTTCAAGACCGAAAAGAAAAGTGTAACTCATAATCATTGCGTTTCTTGCCTTCTGTGAACATAAAACAAGATGAAGTTACAAGATTCACTTACGCAGAGACTACACAGTCAATACAGACCTCATGTAGGTCGATTGTTTTCACTAGGAACAATGCTCACAATGGCTACTTTTCTGAAAAGTGTCGAGATCACCTAAATGTAGAGACCTCCCAAAATGTCCCTATACATTTCTAAGATAGAAACATAGAACTATGAGATCAGATTAGGCGTCGGTGTAGATATAAAATCTGTCAACATGTTGTTGATTAGTCAACTTCCGAAGAGAGGTCTGAACGTCAAAAGTGATACCAAGAAGACACCACTTATGAGGCAACTAGGCCAGGAAATAATGGGATAGGGTGACCAGTTCCTTTCCCCCCCCTCCATTGCATTCATCGCCGACTAGCTACATATTACGCTAGTCAGACTTCAGATGCATACAAAAAATGTTTCTTCCTCTGACACATTTCGTCCAGTGAGATGTACTGCCTGATAATAGATGTCAACATGTATGAGTGTTTTTTTTTTAATTTCGTAGTAAAACATTATACTAATGCGTAAAACGAGAGAAGGCAGGTTTGTTAAAAAATGTTGTTTAAAATATCATAGCGTGTCATATAAAATGTTAGTACAAGTTTACATGGAAATGTAAAGCAAGAGGAGGTAAATTGCTGTTGAAAATTTTGATTGAAATTCGTAATCATGGGCATCGATTTAACATCAGTTTTTTCAACATATTTCTATGGAAATATAACATGAGAGAAGACAGGTTTATTTCTGAACTTTTCGACTAAAAACATCCACAAATATAGCTAGAAACATCAGTCGTAATACGAATACAAGAGAGTAGCCTATATAATATGTCGAAATTAGTTTCTGAAAATGTCGACTGAAATAAACGTAACAATCAAAACTTTATTAGTTGCAATATACGTTTCTAGGAATATATGAAACAATAGACGGAAGATTCACTGCTGAAAATTTTCACTGGAATAAATCACGAGAGAGAAAAGTTTAACATCATTCTGTAGTTATAATACAAGTTGGAATTAATGTAGCAAGTCAGTCTCGAATTATATATATTCAATGCAGATGAACGTGATGAGAAAACGTTTTAAAGTTTTGTGGAACATGCGGGTTTTACAAATTTGAAGTGAATACAATGAACTGTTCAGGATTTTTCATCCCGCACGCTTTGAATGTATCACTTTACATTTTTCAAGGAGCACCAGTTGGGCGGGGGCAGCCCAGCCCAGTTGTATAGCAGAGTGGTTATCATTTGTAGAGATGTGGAAGCACTTGTTTGTATATTCCATCAGCTTTATGAGGCGGCCGCCATGATGTATGGCGGGTTGCATCGGACATTCTGCAGAGCGAAATCCTATATCTGCCTCTTTTATATGTTATCAGATATTATTAGTTCCTCCTTGTCTCTTTGTATACAGGCGCACCGACGCGGATGCAGATTATAGGGTCGCGTACCAATGTGCGGTCTTGTTTACGCAACTCTGTCAGATACCGAACAGTTAAGTAAATCCGGGATCATGAAAACAGAAGATTCGCAACGCGAATATATTACAAGATCGTAGGACTCTTAATTGCTTCATTAATGTTCTGTTTAACAATGATTTCAATTGCAGTGGTTACAGCACTTATAGTGGTTGAAATCAGAATATGATATACAAATCTGGCTCCCTGTGAAGCTGATTTGAATAACTTCAAGGAAAAAATTGTTCCGGGGCCGGGTATCGAATTCGGGACATTTGCCTGATCGCGCCAATGCTCTACCGACTGAGCTACCTAAGGAATCTACCAGACCCAAGCTCAATTATTCTCTTTAGCGTATATCCACATACTTCAAGACGTCAGAGATCCAGCATTGAGTGACTGAGTCACACAGCATGGTGTATAATCAATGCAGGGTCTCTGACGTCTTGTCAACCCACTTGAGATACGTGTATATAGCCTAAAGGGAGTAATTGAGCCTAGGTCTGGTAGAGTTCCTGGGTACTCAGTCGGTAGAGCGTTGGCGCGATCAGCCAAAGGTTCCGGGTTCGATACCCGGCCCCGGAACAATTTCTCCTTGAAATTATTCGGTAACATGATAGTTATAATAATCCGTGGCGCTACAGTATAGCTACTATAAAAAGATAAAAAAAAGAACTAATATTTCACGAACTCTCTAGCAAATGTTCCAGGCTTGTCCTAATTCTTTCTTATCCATACTATAAAAAATAAATCACGTGCATATATTTAGAAACAAAGTTCACATAAAGGAAGATTTATATAGGCCTATATTTTTTTACTTGGTTATTTAAGGATGCTGTATCAACTACTAGGTTATTTAGCGTCGATGAGATTGGTGATAGCAAGAGGTTATTTGGCGAGATGAGGCCGAGGATTCGCCATAGATTACCTGACATTTGCCTTACAGTCGGGGAAAACCTCGGAAAGAACCCAACCAGATAATCAGCCCAAGTGGGAATCGAACCCACTCCTGAGCGCAACTCCGGATCGGGAGGCAAGTGCTTCATCCGACCGAGCTACGCTCGTGGCTGATTTCTATATTAACTTTCAAGTAAACCTATTATAACTCCTCATTATTATGCTTTCTTCATACCTAATGCCAGAGAGAGACAGTAGCGTAGACTATACTACTTCGATCTGTGAGAGACATTGCCCCTATCCCCCTCGTATGAAAGCCTATTCTGCTTTGTTATAAACGGTTTGAAGAAATTTGTCATAGTTCTTCGGAAGGTCACGATACGTTACGCATAATAAGACGATGGATGCTCGAAAAGATAATATTTTTTAATTGAACACGAAAATTATTAAGCATCGGGAGTCTAAACTGGCGAGGTTGAGTACCGTCTGTAATAATTTTATATAGGAACCGAGCAAGAACGTTTTTGAACGACTATATTGTTCTTTCAACAAGTACAGATTCCGGTAAGCAAAATGAAACGTAATGTGAACAAAACAGATTTTTCGAACCTCTCTTGTTTCCCTATCATAAATGTATAATTTCTTCATCACTGGTACAGAAAGCATCAGGAAATTATAGTACTACAATTTAATTTTAAAACGAACTTCCCGTGGAATAAGTAATCGTAAAAACCTCTAGAATAGAGGCCAACGCCTGAGATTTCAATAATGGCATGACAAGATTATCAAATAATAATAATAATAATAATAATAATAATAATAATAATAATAATAATAATAATAATAATAATAATAATAATAATAATAATAATAACAATAACAATAACAATAATAATAATAATAATAATAATAATAATAATAATAATAGCTCTAAGTTACATAGCAATAATCATCGTTCTAGCAGTACAGAACAATATACCAGACGAGTTAGTAAACATTAAAGAAAGAAAGACCTTCGTAACAGATGTGGTAGTCCGCATAACCATAATATACAAAGGGAGCACTATGAAAAGATAGATAAATACACAGATATGTATATTCCTTCCAACAGATGTGGCATCAGAATCAAGTTTATGTCATTTCACTCGTAACATCAGTTACGAGAATTACTCCAAAGATACTAGTAAAAGGATATAAAATTGGAAACATCTGTACGCCCACGAATAGCCTACAGCAGGAAATACTACTGAATACCTGCGAATCAAGATCCGCAAATAATTTCAAACGGAAAACGGAACTTGACAATAATTCATAAACCGTTGTGTACTCTAGGATTTTCTAGGAATAATCAAGACCTAGAATTTCATATAGAATACCGACTGAACTTTAGCAACAGCAACATCAACAGCAGCAATAATAATAATAATAATAATAATAATAATAATAATAATAAGCATCAACATTATAGGAAATTTCTTTACAGTAATTGAGTTACTATGTAAAGGTATAAATCTATTTACCTACTTGGATTCTAGTCAAGCGCATCATATGTACCATAAACAAAATAAAAATTAAATGACGACACCAATTTTGCACCGAAATAAGGGTACAAAATTGCTGTGAATGTGGAGGCCGGCGGAGAGGTGCGGACATGGTTGAAAATCCATTTCCTTCATTCACAATTAAACTTTTTCTGGAAAATGTGAGTGATATTAGTAATGAACAAGGGGAACAGTTTCATCAAGATTTTTTATCATGGAGAAGAGGTACCAAAGTCGTAATGATCCAGTTGGTCTCTTGTGAGAGAGAGCAGGCAGTTGTACTAAAGAAAATCGCATACTACCAAACACTTTTAAGCAAAGTTGCAGGTATGTTCCCTTAAAATATGACCCAAATATTATGTCACGTATATAAAACTACATTTGTAAATTAATCTTAACCTAGCATGAATATGTCATTATATCATGTATCATTATAATATCACAAAAATTAGCCTAACATAATATTTCATCTAAAACCGCGTATGTGAGATTCTAAATGTGCTTATATATTTTTAACCTGACGTGACAGATTTCTATGACAGCTTTCAAAATCAGCGCAACTTTTTCGTTAAGAATCACATATTTTTATCGCGGAGGTATGACAATTATTTTTGTTAGGTAGTGTAATAATAATAATAATAATAATAATAATAATAATAATAATAACGATAATAATAATAATAATAATAATAATAATAATAATAATAATGATTTTGCAGGGTTTTTTGCCTTTGTCCCGCTCAGTCTCCAGTCTTTTGATGATATGAATGAACATTAGACACAGTACACAAACAGCAGAACTCCCTGAGCAACACAACGCATGGCCATCGCTTGTTATAACAATACAATACAAGGTGTCTGATTTAAGCCGTTCATTTTTGTTAAGGAGCCCAAATATCAGTCCAGACATGTGGGAGGTAATTAATGGTTTCGCAGGCAGAATCAGGAGCATGTATAACATCCACTGAATCTCCACGTGGATCTTACGAATTTTAGTTTTCGTGTGATACTTTCATGTTAAACATGTGCAGGCAATCTGTTACTTTAATTATTTATTTTCTTTCGGCTTTCCAACGTTCCTTTTAGCTGCGTTTTTCATTGGATAAGGTTTTATCGTGTCATTCTCTCTTCTCATAATATTTATTACTAATTAAATTATCTCCAATCCCTCAAATTAATTTGTTTTATTTGATAAGTAATGGACATAATGAAAAGGTACCTGCAAAGAATAGACAGCGTCGAGTTTTATCACAATTTATTCGTTTATTTAAAGATATTTTGAGTATATCACTTCTAGTAACACTACCACGAGAACGTCACAACTGGGTAGACCATTAAAAACGTTAGATTCAGACTATGACATACCAAATGGTCTACGACATACCAGATCAGTAAAAACTGCATGGAACCGGACCATGTCGACGTACACTGCTTGCTGGAATATTTTTTATTCAATTCTTCTGTCGCTATCATTCACTTTCGCAGTCACGAGTTTCAGAGATTCGAACCGTGAATGATTACCGATGGCAGGATTGAAGCTATAATAACTATGTGGAACATTCCTGTTCATAAGATGTTTAATTGTTACATATTTCCGTTTTAAAGTAGTATTAACTAGAACCTTCTAGAATCACACGTTTTCGGAGTGTGACATTGAAAAATACAGAAAGAAGAACCGGGGACCGAACCTTCACAGGCAGTCGAAATATTTATAGAACCCGTTACTTTAGCTGAGAGCCATTAATAACCTTGAGATATCAGCATATTAGAAATTATTTTTTTTACTCAAAAACATTGTATAAATCAATATACTAATCAGTTAGTTCGTTTCTATATAAGTTATTTAGGCTATTATTATTGAGTTTAATTAATGCAATTAAAAGTTTATATAGACATTCTTTGGCAAGAATAAAAATAAAAAATAAGGTATCAACTGAATTTCGTACTACTAAAGGAGTACGCCAGGGAAGCTGCCTGTCTCCAACACTGTTTAAAATTTACCTGGAAGAAGCTCTGACAGGATGGAAGAAGAAATGCAGGCATATGGGTGTTTTGGTTGGTGACAAAAATATATATACTCTACAATTTGCTGATGATCAAATTATACTAGCAGAAGACTATGATGATATTGAATACACGAGCAGAAAACTCATTGAAGAATATGAAAAATCTGGATTAAAATTTAATTTTGAAAAATCTCATTATATGGTTATTGGGGGAAAGAAACAAAATCTGATACTTGAAAATAAAGGTGTTATTAAGTATAGTAATAAATACAAATATTTAGGTGTTACAATCACAGATGATGGAAGAAACCATGTAGAAATGAAAGAACGTTTGAAGAAAGGAAAATATGCAATATCCACTCTTAATCAAGTATTATGGGATAATAAAATCAGAATTGAAACTAAACATAAAATTTATAAATCAATTGTGAGAAGTACAACCTTATATGGGGCAGAAACTTGGCAATTGCAAAACGCATTCAAAAATAATTTTTTTGCTTTAGAAATGGATTATTGGAGACGATCAGCAGGCATTTCAAGAAGAGATAAAATTAGAAATGATATAATCAGAGAGAAAATGCAAGTTAAGAATGATATTGTAGAGGATATTTTCACAAAACAACTAATATGATATGTGCATATGATGCGAATGAATACGGAAAGATTACCAAGGTTGACATATGACTGGACTCCATCAAGAAGAAGAAAAAGAGGAAGACCTATGACGACATGGAAAAAGGGCATTCTGGAAGCTATGGAAAGAAGACAATTAGGAGAAGACCTATGGAGAGATAGAGGGGAGTGGTATCTTGCAGTGCGATACATTTATCAGTGACTGTAAATTAATATTTGGCTGTCAAAAAATGTCAAAAACATTGTAAACTGACTATATATATAGGCCTATATATTATTATTATTATTATTATTATTATTATTATTATTATTATTATTTTAACTGTTTTCAATCATTATTAAAACTAAAATACAAGCGCTTCGAGTTAGAGAATTTCAAGGACGAAAATGTCCACCTCTAGTTGTGTTTTGCGTGATCGGCTTTATGAACAACTTGATTCAGACACCCTGTACACTTAAACTTCCTGAGGGAAAATACATCTCTACTTCTCTTCCCGGAATGGAACTCAGTTCCGCTAAATCTGTAATCGAGTACATTATAAATTACAATATCATAAATGTTTTCAATTCCATTTCAATCGCTATACCAAGTCCTACGAATGGAAGTCATGCGACACATTGTTCGAATGTGGTGTTCTTCATGGAAATACTGTAACTCCAGAATTTTTCATGGTCCCTCGCACTTACGTTGTTCTCGCATGCATTGGGGACTACTTGTTGAGCGTGACGACGGAACAATGGGCCGACTGCCACGCCATCCAGCGCAAAAACAAATGCACAACGAGCAAAAAAAATAAACTGAAAAGAACAAGAATTTATTAGCAACGATGCTGCCATCTGTAGTCACGACATCACAGTACGTATTTTGAATATAAGCGTAATTGGAGGGGGATTCTTTTCAAACGCGCCTACTTTTTATCAAATGCTAGAGCTCCGAGCTCTACTGTTGCCTTTTATATTATGTTCGTATTGCACACAAAGATTTTTCAGTGCCCGATATACTATTGGATGGTTACGAACTAGTGAGAGGGAAAGGATTCTGAAGAAAGCGATCACGGCTTATTTGAAATATTTTCATTAAAAGAAACACAAAGAAGAAGAAACTCAAATTAAACTTCATCAGGTCGTAACTATTTTTGTTCTAATAATAGTATGATGGAATGAGGATAGTGAAGGTAAATGGTGATAGTTGATGAGTATTTTCGTGGTGATTACAGCGATACTTGTGATGACGGTAGTGATAATTATGATAATGACAATGACAGCTATGGTCATCATTCTAGTGAGAGCAAAAACTATAGGCCTACTGGATTATTAAAAAAGTAAAGCGTGGACTTTATTCATAACTCGTGATGTACACAAAATATAAATGCGCGAAGTTTTGAAGGTTGGATCTACTTACTACAGAGCGTTATCCAGGCAACAGATTTCGCTCAGGTATATGGCATTCGACATTTTTTACCTTTGTAATATGATGACTAGGGCTAGGATTTTGATGACCTATAAATCATGAAAAAATGTCCTAAAAACAATGCATTTATGGCCTAAAAATCTTAAAAAAATGCCCTAAAAGTTGATCTTTCATTCTAAAATCGGCTTAGTAGGAAAAGGAGTTTGGTGCTACTTAATATTTAGATTAGTAATTAAATTAAATTCTAGTACCAACATTTAAGTTTATTTAATTTTACATATTTTTTTGTAAGTTGTACACTTTAATTAATTATTTTACCTGTTGTAGTTTCTATGTAGCCCATCACAAGGCCACTCTTATACGGGATTAGCAGGTATAGAGGGGGTCTATATTGAAGGGATGGTTGGACTGATCCATTATATGGTGTGTACTACGTTAAAAGGGCAATATTTGTGTAGAAAAACGATTAAAATATTATACAAAATAATGGGTATTAGCCACCGGCGTAACTCGGTCGGTTAAGAAGCTTGCCTGTCGATCCGGAGTTGCGCTCGGGCGAAGGTTCGATTCCCGCTTGGGCTAATCAGCTTGGACTAATCTGGTTGGGTTTTTTCTGAGGTTTTTCCCAACCGTAAGGTAACTGTCAGGTAATCTATTGCGAATCCTCGGCCTCATCTCGCCAAATATCATATCATTATCACCAACTCCATCGACGCTAAATAACCTCGTAGCTGGTACAGCGTCGTTAAATAACCAAGTAAAAAATAAAGGGTAATAGTGGACAAAATATGCAGACAAGATATCAAAGGAAATAAACATTATTTTATATTAATAATGGGAATTTGTGGCCAAAATTAAATGAAAATGCCTCAAAAATGTCCGAATAACACAAAAGATGCTCTTATGAGTTGAAACAGGCAAAAAATGCAAAAAAAATGCCCTAACAAATATGTCTTGAAACACTCAGTTTATCACATAACATATAAATACTAAAGGCCCATTCACAATGAAAATTAAACATAAACATAACGTAAGCATAAAACCTTGTGTCCATGTTATTTAATGAAAGCATTCACAATGAATTACA
Organism: Periplaneta americana; assembly: GCF_040183065.1. NCBI lineage: Eukaryota > Metazoa > Arthropoda > Insecta > Blattodea > Blattidae > Periplaneta > Periplaneta americana. The sequence goes on from NC_091125.1 coordinate 70,475,991, forward strand.
TAAGCATGAACTTAATCTTAATCGTAAGACGTTAACATGAAAGTTTGCAAACTCCAAACTTTCATGCTTATGTTTATGCGATTTGGAAACAGTACACAAGCGGAAAGCGTGTTTTCACTTTTTGTTTAACATCTCATGGGCTTTGCCTACAGGCAATATTTTGATCTATTGGCCGTGATGATAGCTAGGCGCACAACATGGAATCATATGACGAAAAATTGATTATTTTACATCTCCGTTTCTTTGATTTCAAGTATTGAAAGCCATATACTGATGCCATTGTAGTTATTAGAAACAAATTGAATAGCTACATCGTCAGTCATTGTGCAATTCTCCATTTTTATGTAATAGATTCTGTAGTTTTGTTGATTCGGTATGTTTGTTTCCACACACGTGTTATGTTTACGTTATGTTTAATTTTCATTGTGAATGGGCCTTGGCTACTTAAGTTTGTGGCATATGTTTATGTGCTTATGTTAATGTTTACGTTATGTTTAATTTTCATTGTGAATGAGCCTTAAAGCGGCTATGTTTCTGCTTACTAGAAAAAAAAAAGATGCAATTTCATCAAAAACCTAGCCCTAATGATGACAGAGACTGGATTAACCTTGCTCGTGATAGGGACCGATGGCGAGCTTATGTGAGGGCGGCAATGAACCTTCGGTTTCCTTAAAAGCCGTAAGTATTATTATTATTATCATCATCATCATCATCATCATCATCATCATCATCATCATCATCATCATCATCATCATCATCATCATCAGAAATTGTCTGCCTCGTGCGTTGACATCACAAACACAAAACCGGCAGGTTTCATACAACTAGCCCGTTCATGTATTTCCATGTTTCAACAGAAACTTGTCTCGCAGTGACAAAAACATTGCACATGAGATTACTTGCAACAGAAAAGCTAAACAGCATGATAAACATGTGGGAGCCATCAACTTTCAATGTGAAAGCTTTTACTGATTAGAAGAGGGGGAATTAGCCGTGAACAAACTGGAACCATACAAAATGCATCCTATAAAAACAAACTAGTGGATCGATGTTGATTAAAAATAAATGGAAACAAAAAGTCACCGTAAAATTCACTATTTACAATAAATAAATAATAGAATACATTTCAAAGTCTGTCATTTGTTTGATGAAACGCTAATGATACTTTGTAATGAGGCCAAAACAAAATGCACAATAGCCGATGGCAACAACGCAACGACAGACCTGTTGCAATACCTACAGAAATTACTAAGTAACAGAAATTAAAATGGATTTCGCACTAAAGCGACTGTTCTCAAGGAACTGAATGTTTACAATTGTGGGGTCTAGTGTTCATGGAACTGTCCCGTCTTACATATGTAGAAGCTTCCACACTTGACAATGAAACCGTTGTCATGAAACGATTTCAAGAAACCAGTACCATACAATTCGGCTTGTCGATCGAATATGTTCTTATCTTAATTTACGTACTTCATTTAAGATTATTAACCTTTAGACAACTACGTTTTACGAACAATAAAGAAAATACGAAAATATCTGCAGATTTTACTGGCAGCAATTCTATTTAAATAATAATAATAATAATAATAATAATAATAATAATAATAATAATAATAATAATAATAATAATGAAGTGATACCTCGTATCTGTAAATTTGCAGGTGATTCAAGCAATTGTTTTAAAAAATTAAATTTTTCCAAACCAGAAAAAATGTTTATGGATGTTTCTGCTTTGCAAGATCTACTCGAGAACAAAATATTAGTTAACTGTCTATTTTTGTGAACATAATAATAATAATAATAATAATAATAATAATAATGTAGTTTTTGTGGATACGAAGTATCACTTCTCAGTCATCGATAATAATCATAGATACATTCGGATTCGGGAGGTCCGTGGTTCGAATTCCGGACCTACCAACCTAACTGTGGTTTTTCTGTGGTTTTCCACAGTTACTTAGGCAAATGCCGGGTTGAAATTTTCATTGCCACAGTCCATTTTCTCTTTCCCTCCCGTGTAGAGAAAGAATTTAGATTTTATACCATATCATTCATCTTCACGTCATTCAATAGACATATTCAGATTAAGACGCATATGTTCATGCGCTTACGGGTGGGGGCGTCCTCTCCGTAACCGTTCCTGGGTTCCCAGCCTTCCGCAATATTTCTGCAACGATTCATTCCTTAAGAGCACTTCCAAGGGCGCTTTGATATATTGGAAGGGCCGTTGGAATGGATCCTGTGCTGCTTGGTCACCTTGGTAGTATGAACTTAGAGCGGGGGAGGTTAGGAGGCCCCCATTGGGTGAGGGGTCACATGCGTCCGGTGGGCTGGTATACCCTCATCCTCATTCATCCGATAACATTCGGGGTGCACAATAGGCCTCAGTATGGCCGACGTGTAAAGGATCGTCCTAACCTGTCCGTAGCCACCATGACTTAACCTAACCTACCATATATATATATATATATATATATATATATATATATGCCTAAGTTTTACATATTTCGTGTTTCTATTTTTTTAAATTGAAGGAGTGGATGATTACTTTACTGACACCTTCATGGCTGAAAAGCCCGAAAATGATAACGTCACTAAATTCTGTGACTGTTTTCGACAACTACATCTCTTCATCGAACTGATGACCGAACGAAGATTCCATTGAATAATAATAATAATAATAATAATAATAATAATAATAATAATAAATGTCAACAATTATTTATACGGTATTATTACATTAGCACTGTTGAACTTTAAACTAGACCCATGGGTTGTTCGCATAGATGACTTTAGATCTTGGTCAAAAAAAAGTTAAGAATCTCTGATCTAAATGCTTTGATCTTTTCTTTGCACCTACACTAGACAACTGACACGGCGGGCCTTCTGACCATGTACTCAGCGTGGTACAGGACCACAACAGAGACATCACAGAACAAAAACTCAGAACCAAAGAATGGAGATAAAGCCCGTCCACGCCGGAAATCTAACGACTGGTCACTTGGTTGGGAAGCGCAGGAGCTATTGACTGAGCCATAGCGGCGAACTGGTGTATAATTATTTTAATTTAACAGAATACAGACTTGCTGGTCTCAGTCTGTACATAGCCCTAAATAATTGCGAAGAATCTTGCTGTTCTTTTGAGATCGAAAGCAGTCTTCGATTGGAGTAGTTCGGGGGATAGGGAGCTGGTATGAAGCTTTGAAGCTGCGCGCTTGATTTGTTTTTACGGTATTTCTCCAACTGTAACACGAATATCAGGTAATCTCATGGGAGGTAATATAATGAATTACAATTTCGCTATTATTAATTTCACAAATACCATATAAGAGCGCAATTCATACAGCGTCGTTGAACGAACGAATCAATCTTTGTTTAAAATTGTTACCGAAGTATCAAGGTATCCAAAAGCGTATTTTTTTTCACAAATAAACCTGAAAGAAAACAATGTATTTTTCAGAGAAGATATTGCAGCTACTGTACATAAGCAATCGAGATGGTGTGAAACTCGACATGCAACTGATTGCATGAGGTAACATTCATACAATTGATTTCATGCAACTTATAATGTTAGTGTGAAAGCTGCCCAAGTCTTATAGAGCTACATTTACAGTTCAAACTGAAACGTCAACAGTAACATAAGAAAGAGAGTTAAGCATTCTTAATTAGAAATATGTCTGTAAGGAATGAGCAACTCTGTTCGTTCTCGAGTGATATCGCTGATTGACAAAATCGACTGTATGCAGCTGCTATGACAGTGAATGTTTCTTGTATATTGTGCCACGGAGTCTGGATACTAATTCCAATAGCCTGTAGCAAGTAGATTTTGTAATGATTTTATGTTCCTTGACTCTTGAAATGTTGGAAAATCCATTGGAAAATATGACGCTAGTTTTATCCCATGCCTTCGATCTTCTACCATCGCATTACCTGTGACTTTCGTCACTTGGTCAGCGAATTTCGTTCTTTGTCAATGTCTAGTGTTGCTTCGACATCGTCAGGAGATCGGGAATTAAATAGGTTACAGCAGGCATGCCCAAACATAGCACGCGTTTGTTTGTTTTGTAAGAAACGTCTGATATGCAAGAAGAGCAGTTGGAAACGCCACTACGACTCCAACCATTCGACATAATACGTAAACTCCCAAGCAGAATAGAGGACCCTATTGCTAACAGAGTTGAGCAAACTTAAGTTTGTAATATTTTAACGTAAATATTTCGTTGTTTATACTTATCTAATGCCTTAGTTGTTCGTATGGAAATATGGAAATGCAATATTACTAACAAACTTGTATTGGTATGGTGTAGAATAGAATAATACTGTTAGCGTAGTTAATATTTATTTCCTTCGTATACTGAAGTTTTAAATATTTTATGTTGTTATATATAGATTAAACCCGATACTGAAGAAAATCAAGAGACAAACAAGTCCATTTCTTGTTACTTATGAATTCGCTAGGTTGGTTAATGACATCTTAATCTCAATTCTCAGGCTAACGACTGCTAACAGAATTTCGCCTGCTATATCAACAATATTAAATGAAAATGGCAAAATTATAGTGAAGGTTCTTCAAACACTGGCAATACATAAATATGAAACAGGATCATGTGAAAGTATGAAACAGAAATCATAAGTACGCATAATAATATTGTAACAATTGATACTAAATTGCGTATGAATGGTGATTGCTGTTCAATATATATTTGTACAACCCTGGTGGCGTCACTGACTATAAGCTTGACGTTTTACCTAGCATTTGTTTACAACCTACCGCGGGCAAGTGAGTTCTCGAACTTCATTCCGAGTGTTATTCCGTGGGCATGCCTGGGTTAGAAGGTCAAATCCTCGAATACAACGATGCTGGTGATATTAAAAAAGTGTGACTATTTAAGGAAATGAACTGAAACAAGAAAAAGAGGGCCGACCATTGAAGAAATTTACGAATAAATTCTAAGACCGGAACAAGCCAACAGTAACATACATTCTTCAAAGCTTGATGACGACGACGACGACGACGACGACGACGACAACGACAACGACAACAACGACGACAACGACAACGACAACGACGACGACGACGACGATGATGATGATGATGATGATGGACAATAATAACCCAACTGGCCTTAATGAAATAGATTTGTTTTCTCCCCCTCGCTTAAAGAGTAAATTAAAATAAAATACAGCAATGTCTTGCCCTTTGTAGGCGATAGGTTGCATTGTAATACTGTACAACACGATATGAAAACATGCTACTGTATTCTGAAATTATTTTCTTACTTTCAAAATTACTTTCCTTCCTTGACTATGAAGCACTTTAGAAGAACCAAGTTTGCTGTTTTTGTTTTTACTGAAAACCTTCTCATCCATCCTGAAACTGTAGCTTTATTTACCTGATGTTTTTTTTAAATTCAGGATACAATATGACCTTCACTGGTTGGCTACCGAGATACAACTGGCAGATTTCTTCCCTCTCTCTTTGTAATACATTTGTTATATACCTATCACTGTGCAACCAAAAGCCAAAGCTCAAGGCCTAACAAACAACATGTAATCTCAATATATAGTAGTTGAAGAGAATACTTCGACATTTCCATTAAAATAAAAACAATATTTGAAAGAACAAAGCTTACATTATTTCATGTAATCTAAAAATGAAATAAATTAGCAGTAAAGTTAGCCAATAAGGACAATTGTGAGGAAAATAAAAAAAAACGTAGAAATTTAAAAGTAGAAGTTTTATGATCCTGTGCTGACCTACGGCGCAAATAATTAGGTTTGTACAGTATTAAGAAATATAAAAAAAAAATAAAAATAAACAGTGGACGGGAGACAATAACGGATTTTTGGCACAGTATACGAAGACAGTCGTTACAAAAGTGGGTATAGATAGAATGACGCAGCGGAGGCGAAATTACCTTTACAAATAGTAGGTTACATCTACAGTATATTCAGAAAAATTAAAAAATATGAGACGAAGTGTTGCAAACCCTGTACAGTAGATGTATTTACAGAATTAAAATTTGAATTGTACAAGTTAAAAATAGACTTCATCTGATTCCATCTAAGAAAGATAACAATTACAAATCTAGAGGAAAAGGAATGTTGACAGGAGAACACGCTGAATAGACTATTTTTAAACTAGCCTAAACTTTGTAAAGTCGGAGGAGGTCAGTGAGTTTCAACATTGTAAGTGAGGGAGGAAGCAACTATGACTTACTGAAGAGGATTTTTGATTGGACTGCTTCCATTGCTGTTGGCAGTACACAATACAAGACGTTTCGAAGACTGGAGCTATTTCGATCTTTAAGTAAAGAATGGAGAGAAGCTTTCCTCTACAATGACGACCAATTTTTCTGATTTAATATTTTCACATTCACAATAGTCACAAAAACTAGCACACGTCACAAGTTCACAGGACACCATTCGTCACTGCAGTTTGAATTTCCTTTAAATTTATATGCCACGTATCAAGAATGAAATTATTGAACTTCCGACTATAATAATAAGTTAATAACGTCCCATGCTCTTCGTTATTTATTTTTCGGTTCCCTTTAGCTTATAACTCATCTTTTATGCACTTTCTCAGCCTATGTTTCTTTTTATACACTTTTACTTACAAATCATATCTGTTTTACGTATATTTTAACTTTGACGTAAATCACCTAATCAAAGGTTTTAAAGTATATTTAATTTCTTAACACCATCTACATATGGTTCTAATTTGTCATTTTCTTATGTTCTCAATTATCGTTCATTAAGTTAATTTAATTATTTGTAACTGATCTCATAGACTCAATATTAGAGACTTCGTGTACTCTATATTTCAATAGTAACGAACTGTTTTACAGTGATGAAGCAATGATTAGATATAAGATTAGTAATAAACAAAAAAGAGACATAGTTGAGGAGCAGACATGGAAAACTGTGTAAGTGCCTCCGAGGTCAAATTTTGTTTTTGTCACGGAATGTGATATATGTAGCAGCGGCAATGTCATAGTAATGGATATATGTGCCAAACGTCCTTCCATATAGTCAAACGAGTGCATTCTAGATGGCGCTCGATATAAGTCCCGTAGCATAGTCACAGTCTACTATATACAGTCACGAAGCTTGAGTTTCGAGGGTGCTAGAAACAATAGACTGTGACGGTACTATTTTTCATTGCCTGTAATGAGGCGATATTAGCGATCCTAGTGGTGAGCAACTATCTAATGTTTGCATATTTACTACGTATTGAGCTTCGCGACTGCATATACTAGACTGTGGTATAGTCCTGATGAACGATATAAGTGCCACCTAGTGTATGTTCTGTGGAGGGTTACTCGCCGTTTTGATCTGCAGTGAATGTAGCGGTTTTGTAGCATTTATCATGGATAATAACAAGCCACTAACTATAAAAGCATCTAAGGCAAAGAAGTGTGTAGAAAATAGGAAACTACGGCAGCAAAAGAAGCCATACACAACTGCTAAGAGAGAGGGTTTGTAAAGGTATGGTTCCTGATGAGATGACATTGTAAGGTCGGCCAGAGTTAACAAACCATTCAAAGTGATTTCAATGAAATCTGAAGACTTCTTGGATGTGGCTTCAGAAGCTGATAGGGTTCTAAATATGTTTACATTGCGCATTACTCAAGTATCATGGATTCGAGTTGCTTGTGATCATCCAACATTGGTTCTTACCAGGAATAACTTGAGTGATTTTGAACAGTGGAAGACATGTCAGGTTCTAAGAAGAGGACGAACACTGCAGTCTATTACAAATCTTGAGAATTTGCTATGCTGACTCCTAAGAACTCTTTAAAGGCAGACCTTCTGGCAATGCTAGATTTCATGGAAACTAAGTACCATGTTTTTCATAAGGGCCTATGAGAAAAACGAACAGTTTGTCATGCTTAAAAATCAAATTGTTAGTGTTCTACCTTTTAATATTCACAAATCACTCGACTGTTTGTACTGTTTTCAAGGAAATTATACATGGCACTTAATATCGTTGTCAGACTTTGATAATATGGGAGCCAGTTACACTACATAATATTGTCAGTAATGGGTTGTTTCACTGCAGGGAACTTAATTGGATGTTGAGACACTTTATGTTGAAAAAATTAAATAATAATTGTAAGTATACAGTTTTTTGTGTTTTCCCACACTTTGTCATTTTGGCACATATACCGTTTTCCTTGTCCAGTCCACAATTATTAGCGAACTGGTAAAAAAAAAAAAAGATGAAAAGGAATGAGGAATGAAAGTGATAATTTGGGAACAAGTGATTAGATTTAAATGAAGGTGAGTAGAAGTAGCTAGATGAGACAGGTAACAAAACGGTTTTTAGTAAATAGTGAAGTGAGAACGTAACTGTTTATAGTGTGCAGAAATGACTAGTGATACGTATTAATAGTGAAGGGTAATTTGTTGCAAATTTGAACTGAAAGAAAAAGTAATGAGGATGTAGAATCGTAAAAAAGAAGATTAAAGTAATTTAGGTTATAATCTAATTTGTATCTTAAACCTAAATTCGAACTAAAACCCACGAGTATTATATGTTCATACATGCAGAAGTACCTTTCAGCACTACACTCATTTCTCTGACAATTCACTCACTGCACTAGAACTACGACACATTTCACTGATTCTATCCTGATTTCACTAACATTTCAAAAACATTTCACTGTTCAAATACTTTACACTGCCACTATAAACTATAAAACTTCACTGACACAAGCACACTTCATTTACACAACACACTTCACTGACACAACACACTTCTTCACTGATACAACACTTCAAATAACCAAATATCAATTACACCGTTTAAGTAGTATGTATAATATACTACCGTCTATTAGTAAAGTCATGATGATGATGATGATGATGATGATAAAGAAGATGGTGGTGATAATAATTAAGGGGACGTGCTACTGAGTTTTGACCAATTTGTTCTCAATTTCTTCATCTTTTATATATTGTGTAAAAAATCTACGGTTTCTTGAGGAATACTGTAGTGAAGATTTCATCGCGATATCTTTATTCTAAGTTAGAAATTCAGCTTATCCCATGTAAGTGCTGACTATATTCAGAATGCGTATTATAAACTGCAAAGTGATTTTAGGGCAAATCATAGTTAGGCCTATTTACATTTTAACTTACTACAAATAAGATATCTCCGTAACGGCTGTAACTTGAGTAATGAAGCTTTGCACACGTATTCGCAACGGATTTTTGCATGAAATGCTGTATTCATGTATAAATAATATGATTATTATAAGAACGCTGTGATTTTTATGTGTGAAAGTGAAATTGGAAAACAAACAAAAACAAACAAAAAACCAAATGTTCACTAATTATTTTTTTACTAATGAATTGAAGGGTTTTTGAAAAAAAAATACCATAATCCAGAAACATAAATTTTCAGGAGAAACAAAAAGCTATCTGGTATGGGTGTTGTTGACACTTCAAGTATGAAATTCATCATGTTATTCCTTAAGGTGTTGTAGAAACTTGGAATCTCTGAAATAGGTACATTTATAATTTAATTGCCTCATAGAAATACGTGTGTGAATGCAGGTAACTGTGGACAATGGTTTTTTTTAAGAAAAAAGCACTCTGTTGTGGCTGAAATGTACCTCTCCTTTAATCTTCTTTTTCTTTATTATATCCTGTTTCTTCTCCTTTCGTTGCTTACGTTTCTTCCATGAGATTACTTCTGCACCTAAAGATGACTCCATAACTAATACAACCATTCACATGCCAAAGTATTTTTCTCTGAAGTGGTTTTTGCCGCGTACATAAGAAGCAGTACTACCAATCTACTACAGTTTAAAATTGTATGAATAAATATTTCAAGATAATATGAATGGGACATATGTAAATGCCACCATCGTCCTGGCTGGTCAATGACTGTTTTCACATAAAAGTCTTGGACTATGGTTGTTTTATGAAAACCACTGAAAATTTACAGTCCTATAACATAGGCCTATGGTGTTTCCCCCCCCCCTAACAACTAATTCAGTAGATGGCCGCTACAATACGCTCACCATATGTTTAATATCTCAAATTTCCAATTTTTGGACTATGGTTCTGTTTTCAAAAATACTTCAATTTTTGTTTATTTATTTATTTATTACTGCTAGTAAGTTTGAAATGAATACAAACTAATAAATACAATGAAAGATAAACTAGCTCACTCCTGAATGAGTAAGACTCGTGCTCAGGAGGGGATTTCAAGAAACTGCAACGAAAATTGTAGAAATTACAAAAACTCAGTAGTGCGTTACCTTAATATGGTTATAATCCATGATCATGAATTAAGAAGGAAATCATCCACAATAAACAAGTTGGAATTGCTTCTTCGTCAGTTTACGTGTAAATTAAAACGTTATCTAATAAGATAAGAGAAATATAATAAATATAATAGATTCATGTTGATTACAAGAGAGATACAGGTTAAGTTATTAATCCGCTTTAATTTTTCAGGACAAAGTACAAATTTCTTCAAGCGAGATCTTGATTTCGAAGCGCTTTATGGTCCATTATCTTCCAAACGCTATTCCGACAAATTACCAATGGCCAGGGGGATGAAAGCGCATTAAGAATGTGGTGGAAGTAGAATCTATTAGGCAGTAAACGCCCGCAACTATCAGTGCGGAAAATTGGTTCGTGAAATGAAAGGCGCAGTCCGAATTTACGACCAGAGACTCTGTTTATGTCTCTTTATGAATCGATCAGTGATTTAACCCGCACGTTCAGACCACCTCAAAGCATGAGACAATCTATGCGGGAATGCCACCAGTTCCAAATGGTCTTTGTTAATGTCTTTTGTTTTATACTTGTACGGTACCTGCATCACTAACAATCAGAAATAAAACTGGAGGTTTTTGAAGAGACGAACAGCGCATTCAATACCGAAAAAAATTATGGTAGAAGATTACAGTATTCTATGGATACAATTAGAATTGGAATTGTCTCAAACAGTTACCTAACGTCGCCAGATCTACATGCTAATCCCGGATGGAGGGTTATACAGAGTGTAAGGGGTATAAATGCCGTCCTTTTCACAGTCGTCGGGATCAAAAAATGTCTATACAACATAGGGTCAAAACTTGATAATTTTCCCAGAAAAAAATATTTATTTTCTTATTTTATTTGCGTTATACTCCATATATCGTTAGTAAAATTACGAAAACAATTATATCAATAGGTATATCTAGTAAAGAGTTAATATTAGTTTAAATAAACATTTGTGTGTTCTATTACGTTTTCGTGAAATTAAATAAAAATGCAAGCTTAAATTTGTTAATATTCTAGCGTGAGAAACGTGGCAACGTGTTCAGCAGGTAGTACTCTGCACAGACGTAAGTACCAGTCAGCTGAGGTCAAGCTCCCTGTCCATAGGTATAGTGCAGAGCGGATGACAGTCCAGTACAGGGTATTCAATAAAGAACTTGCAATGTCATTTACAGTTTAAGAATATCATATGTTATTAATTTATGGAGAAAGTCGTCGTAATTCAAATGAGACAAGAAGCCTGTACCGTCAACGTTTTCCTCAAAGAAGGTTACCTAATCGGAGAACTTTTGTAGCAGTTTCTCAACGATTTTTAGAAACTGGTAGTCTCTTACCCGGTTTAGAAAATCACATAACAAAAATTTCTTCAAAAATGATAAGGCTTTACGGAAGCGGGAGAGATTAAAATTTTGCATTAGAAAAAAATTCGTGTGATTTTGTGCAGAAAACCATTATTGTTTAGTTTTTAGACATACAATAAAAATGGAGCAATATTGTTACATAAAATGTAAATTTACCATTATGTTCTATTAATGAGATTGAAAGTTTGTATAAGCTGTTCGTTTTACGCAAAGAACAGTATTATCATAGTCCTCTCCTGCATTAGAACAGAGCATCAGTACCGGTATGTCTGTACCCGCTTGAGCTATACTGTGTACTTATAAACCCACTCCTCCCTATCCAGCAACGTTGCAAAACGTATAATATTGCGAACTTTAATAATTAGTTAAATATTGCAATTAGAAAAAATTGTAAGGTCATTTTTTCTCCCATATGACATGAATAATCATCAGTTAAAATAATGGCACTTATACCCCTTACATCCTCTATAGAAAGAGAATGAGAACTGGTTATCCATTTCCATTGGGTTTTATCGAAGTCCTCGCGCCATCCTGAACCATAAATTAAAATGAAATCAGGAGAAAGGTGCAGCAAATTGAGAGTTGTGCTGGAATGAAACATGCACAGGTTAGTTGAGGGACATAAGATAATCCAGGTAAATACATCCTCCTCCTCCGAACTTACCAGTCACAAGTAGCTTACCAGTCAACGCTAAGCTCGCATTATAGGTTTGGGTTCCGAAGGGGAAAAATACAATGTGTCAGTACTAACATTGAGTTTCTACATACCTCGACAACATACCGCAAATCTGCGCTTTAAATATAAAAAATATATTAAGTAGGCTATATTATATTTTACAATTTTTCATTAAGAGGTATGAAAAAAAAATTAAAAATAATTGCCACGCAAGCCAGATTTTAGAATTACCAAAAATAATATTTATGTTGGTATAACGACTTGAATGGAACGTTTCTGGATAAAACCTAAAGGTGAGATTTCAGAAAGAAAAGTGGAAGTTATATCTATTCGACAAGAATGTCCTTCATATTTTTCTTTTGAGCTCTATCATCTTAATATTGGTGTCCTTGTGTTGAGCTGAACACATTAATCATTAGCAGAGAATTCCACCCGTAAATATCTATTTACGGGTAGTTAACCTTAATGGAGTAAGAGTAGTATCCTGTAGAAAGGTTCAATAGGTATTTTTGAAGATAGTTTATTATGATCACTGAGAATTAGGACAGAAAAGAAAGAATGGTATCAGTAAATTTATGGACGTTTTACAGACCAAACACCTAATTTTTAACTATACAGAGTGAAATAAACCTGCAGATTTTCAGAGCGAATAGCTCATGTTATATGTAACAAAAAAAATGTAAAACCATCTTGGGGAAAGTTAAAAGTTATCTCAGAAAAAAATATTTTTTCTAAGTGTCTAACACCCTCTCATTCGCTAACTATTGCGAGCAGAATCGTGAATTTTGTCCATATCTATATAAAGTCTGATAAAGAATCATTTATCACCCTGGCGTATTTCAATAGCGTGGACGGTTTTCGTGTAAATTTAATTTTAAAACTACTAATTTCAACAATGCAACCAGATTGCAACGTTGTAGCCAGAGACGGAGGAGCGAGGTTGTTTACGTGCGGAGACAGACCTGAGTTCATTTACCTCTTACATCTGTATTACGAGAAGAAAGAGGACTGTGTTAGCGGCGATGTTGCCAGACTGCTGAGACTTCGAATTTAATTTTCTAATTAAAAGTGCATTTAATCACAAAACGTAATACAGGTTTTCTATTCATTTAAGTGTATTCTATCGTCCATTTCAATATGCAGGATTATTTCACTATATGCTTATCTAGTACCTACACAAAGACCGTAAAAAATATAATTATGTGTATGTTTGTTTGTAATCCTCCTTGAGAGTCTTGCTGGGTTCTTCTTATTTGGAGGACTGTTCGAAAATTTAATGGGTTTAATTTATTCTCCAAAAGCAAGGTGTGGGACTGTACACCATAATTCAAAATAAAAAAAATTATATTATTGGATATGACCACCTTCCTTTTTTGTATATATTTATTGGAAACCGATGCACCTTTTAAAGAGCATCATCTAATTACACATATTCTGTAGACCATTCTTCGCCAGCTCCAGTGTGGCAGTAAAGTATGCGGTTTTCACTTCTTGGTAACTTAAACATTGCTGTGTAGCAACGGGTTCGTATTTTCCCACAGTTGAAAGTGCCAGAAAATAGCAAAATGCAAGATCTAGACACTACGACGAATTTTCTAAAGGTGTTCCGTCAATTTCAGTGCGCCCTCTGACTGCCACTCTAGCCTTAAGTGACCTTATGTTATCTTCAAGAAGAAGCTACTTCTATGAAAACCATTGACCTTTTCTTTCTCAGTGCATTCTTCAAATGTCTTTTGAAGAAAATAGCTTAACATTTCATATTGATATTTTGTTCCTGCGGAAGTCAGTGCATTGTGAAATAACCCTTTGGGCGTCGAAGAAGAGAATCAGCATGACTTGAGCAGAAATAAGGTTGACGCGAATCTTTTCGGGTGTACGGAAACCTGCGTGTTTCCCTAAAAATTCTGCCTCATCTCAGGACCAAGATATCAGGGACTGAGCTTCGAGACAATGACAGACTACGGTTCATTTTCATTTAATATCTTCAGTAAAATGATGACGCACTAACTTTACACAAACTGCCTCTTCATTTCAACACATTTGAGGTATCTGGTAATCCCTATTTTCCGACATTCCTAAGAACACATAATTTCTGCAGCAATAATTTCATACCCTCAGTTAGTCATACTTTTGTTCTTTGCATATTTTTATTTGTAACTGCTCACTTTGAACTTGAAGGTAAAGAGGCTAATTCTTAGCATTCGTTTTGGCATCGTTAGTGTTTCAGCCATTTTAAACCTAAGAAATATTATGTGAATTTTCACTGTAGTAGTTCTTAATTATACAGGGTGATTCAAAAGCTCTGCGACAAACTCTGAGGGGTGATAGATCTAACAATAAGAACCCTTTTTGTTAAAGAATCTATGCGTTGTTCAATGTGATACTCTCGTTTGTTATGTATTGTAGATCTCGAGGGCGTTGATTAGAGTGGCTAGGTAACTCTGACAGTGGGAATGTTGTGACTTAGAAAATAAGATATCTAGAATAATTTGTTCATGAAGAATTCGGCAATTACATAAAATTGTGGTTATTTTAAATGCCGTGTAATAGCCTACATGCAAAGAAAAGCTGTCATATAATTGAGTCATTTACTTAACTTAATATTGAGATACCTACCCATATTTCAAAATCTGTACTGCTGAGACGCTATAGAATTCCGAGTCTCTTGATTCATTTTCCTTATTTAAAACTCTATTTATTTTCCCATACATGCTTTAAAGCTATCAGCTTCATTGCTTGCTTATTTTATCAAAATATAATAAAGAATAAAAAAAAGTTCAATAGCTTGCAAGGAACCAATGATGGCTTTTCATTGCAAGGATATTTTCTTTGGGCCAGTCAGTTGTAACGGTACCAACGAGAAAGTTCCTCCGCCTCATTTAAGATGGAAAGTAGAGTCCAACCTACAAAATGTCGTGTTTTTTTAGGCATTTATAGCAATGGAAATAGTCCAAAGAAAACCTCTTCTCAATGAAAAAGTGCTCTCGACAACCAGGAGTGCTTCATAACTGCAGAGGCAGTCACTCAGCCGAAGAATTGCACGCTTCGCCAGACTTCTCCATTCGTGCGGCTGCTCATTATGTAATTTGTTCACTTCGCTTTATTTGTGGATAAAATCGTGGACTGTCGGACTGGCGGAAAATGTATTCACTTTGTAGGAGAACAAAAAAATGTCATTGAAATAATTAAAAATTCGCTCTGATCACGTTTAAATCCACTTGGAGGCAAATGAAATGAGTCTGGCTGTCGACGCATAGAAACCGACAGCTACAAAAAAAAAAAAAACTGAGGTTGTGTGAAACTTGCACCTGAAATGAAATTCTACGGTCTATTGTTTTCCTCTGTCATGCTGAAATGTTAGAATAAACATATGCAAATATACCAACAATTGAAGGTGAAGCTTGTGCAGTATTTATTTAGAACACGGACACATTTGCGCACTGCAAGATCCAGTTTTTATAATTTAATCACAAAAGAGAAAAGCAAAGTTAATCCACCCTTTTCATTGCAAGCGTTGAAACTGAAGCAAATCAACCAATGCAACATGTCTATCACAACAGGCATACGATTCAATCGATTTCGATACAGACCGTAGAACTTCTGGGAACGGATTCGATTCCCTGCAAAAGAAGTGAAATCTTATCCTACCATAAGAAATTAGTGTTTGAGATATTTTGAGTCCTTTTTCACTCATTATTACTCGGTAATATTAACATTTAGGTATGCTTATTTGCCACTGTACTTAAAAACCTCACAGATCATTTTGCAAAGTTATGCATCCAGCACAATCAACATGTATTAACTTGAGAGACAACTATAAATAAAAAAATCATTTAATTCACAAGCCTGAAGTTTTCCTGTACATATTCAAATTAAAAACAGCTAGTGAAATGGGTTCCACAAGAAAGCCTTTTTGTGAATACGTCTACTAAACTTCGTTTGGTGGCATAATTTTAAACAATGTATTACCATGCATCGACGCCAATTATGCGTACTATGCTGTACTATATTACGTTATAACTACTCAGTTTCTCTAGGGCAATTCAATTTCATAGGTTGGTACCCCTTAACATTTCTTGGAAAGAATGAGGTTTCTTGCATTTTCTCGAAGGGATGTAACATAGCAATGTAAAAAACAAGAAATATATGGGCTGTATGTGAAGCGGTTTGACGACATGTATAAAACGACATGGAACTATTACATTTAGGCCTATAATAAGAGCGGTATATGTCGCTGACACGGATTCAACACTTTTACTATATCAAGCATAATTATTGAAGGGCTCCCTGCAAAAATAAAGTAGCTCCATTTTTACCAAGTTGTGGACAACAAGAAAAAAAACGTTATAAAATTCAAATTATAATTTCTCTTTATAATCTTTCTCATTCCATGGATTATGAAGCTAAATGTTTGTTACCCGCATGCTTCAATACCAACTTGGATTTAGATACCAGAGCAGTTCTCGTCATGTAGACCATACTGATAATACTGACACTATTGAGAAAAATCATTCCGACCTTGCAGATCTAACTCCTCAGCTAGGAACACTCCCAAGCCATACTAGATTATAATTCTGAGTTTTGCAGACATATCTCGTCCTTAGGCCAGTCCTTTCTGCGCGTGCCAGCTGGCGATCGAGGAATGCTGTGAGAAGATTATACAACAGAGATCAGACATAATAATATTGACGCCGATCGTGAGGAAGAGAAAGAACCCCGAAAAAATCTTGTAACCTTGTCCCCTATAAGCATCACTTTGGATTTTTCAATAAAAAAAATTCCAGCCATGATCGGAAAGTTTCAATGAAATATCCCAGTCCTGACCGGGACTAAAACTCAGACCGCCTTCGTCACAGGCTGATGGCATACTGGGTTCCATTAATTCCGTCTCGTTCTTTAATCATACTGACAACGAGACGAGTCTTCTACCCCAACTACTAGCCTGAACGTGCGAACTGACTCGCCTGTATTGTGTATTCCGTTTTCAGTGGTGTTCATGCTAGAGTAGCAGTTACACAATTGGAACTAGTTTGCGATGTATGCCAACATTTCTGGGGTGCAGCGGCACGCCACTGCTCGTATGAAAGGTTATCTGTGTGCCTGTTGTATACATACATACTTACTAGCAGACCAGTAGGAAGGAAATGAAGTATTGACTGTAAACACTTCTTCAAAACTTGATGGCATTAATGGAATTGGCTGTATGTAGTCTTTAAGTACATGTATACTCATTTTTCCTTGGTGTACTTGTTCGCGCACCTCAGTTGCTCTATTCAATAGATGTAACCTCATTTGATAATTGTGTATAAATGATAAAGTAAAGCAGGTATGTCAAAAATCAGACACTGAAAGTGCAGTGTATGTGCGCGGAACGCCGGTCTGTGCAGATTGCGTCATTGACGTGTTGCTCTTACCAGTTCTTGGCGGGTGGGATGTACAATAATCTATTCTGCGCTTCTAGTGTTCAATTAAATTGACATTTGGACATTATAAACATACTTAGCAGAAGGAAAAAGCACAATTATTGTCACTGTCTATATTTGACAATAATTGTAACACAAGAAACAATAGACTTACTCAGTTACAATTCACAATGCAGTCGTTTGTAAAGAATCATTTATTTACATAATTTGTATACAGTATTTGAAGAAAATATAAATATTGCAGTAATTTCGAAACAACAAAAAACGAACACAATATTTCATTTTACGTAGTAGGTACTGATTATTTCAAAGTAATAAGTTACTCTTTCATTGTTCCTCAAGCATTATTGGGACCATTGGTGCACAAATGTTAAAGAAAATATTTTACTCCCAATTACATGCAATAGGACATTGTGAGGCTTTTACACTGGAATCGTTTCCTTGCTGTATATTAATGTAAATTCACATTATTATTAATAAATTGGATACATTAAGCTTGAATTTAAATTTATATATAGTTTATTTGGAAAACGTTGAGAGCAAGTATTAGCAAGTTGGGAGCGTTACTGAATTGAGTTAAAAGAGTACTTCACAAGCTGTGAAGCGAGGACATTTTCTTTATGTCAGGTTTAAAGATTTATTAACGTAAGTATATTAAGATAATATGGTAATGGGAAATGGAAAATTCGCCATTATGTATTATTTTTCCAGAAAATTTTTCCGCCTTACAAATAGCTGCTTTCTTCCTTCCCTTACAACCTCAAGAGCCTCACATGTATTACTCACTATATTCTCATCAATCACTTATCAGCTTATCAAATAAAAGCTGTAAGTCGTCTAACCATTGATGGCTGTGTTAGTACAGACTCCAAAACAACATCATTGTCATGTTTGTCTTGCCGTGAGAATACTAATTAAGAAATAAGAGCTGGCGAATATCATATTTTGAGAACTTCACTAATATGATTTAAATTCTCACATCACTATTAGGTCCACATGATATGATGAATAATTACTGTTGGCTGAGAAAAACATCTAACAGTTATGTTATATGATTCGTGATTTCTCTTCTTCGTTATATCTGTGGACTCCTCACTTTATTTTCCATAACGCATTCACAATCACAGCTCAATGAGCACACGTACTGATCTGTGTTACTGAAACAAAAGCTGATCTGCTACTATAGGTACTGTACAGCCCTGTCGCGTTCCCCTCCAAGCCGATTCACTCCCTTCAGGTAGGGGAATAGGAACTGCACATTGCACAGACACCAGTGCACAATGTGCGCGACTGCACAATGTGCAGGGTTTTGACATGCCTGAAGTAAAGGATAAAGTGATCAAAATCTCGACACCCATGACAAGGGAAGAGGAAGGAAGTATTATTTTCTTTTCTCCTTCCTGCCCCGAGCGCACAGCACTGTAATGGCTTATTATGTTTCTCTGTGCAATTGATCACTTATTCGTCGATACGGCTCAGTAGATAGCGCGTGCGCTTTTCAACCAAGAAGTCCGTGGTTTGGTTCCCGGCGTTTGTAGCTCAAGTTGGCGGACAACTATCTTACGATGACTGCGGGTGCGGATTCGAAGTCACGTGATGGCGAAATCATTTTTGTGGTGTACCAAGGTTCTTGGGTTTTCCCCATATTATTCATTCACATAATTCCGCCAATTTCTCCACTCCGTCATCATTACATAACACTTCCCGAACATTGGCTGGCGACGCACGGAGGAGGATGGACTAGGGACGAGTGGGTTGCTTGCTCGAAACTTGGTACGCAGCGAACCTTAGTGTAGTCAGCTGTTGTGTATTTGGGAATACGCCTAGCTTGAGTGTTAGCGCAATATATCTTAAAGTGTCCCCCTCCCGAAACTCCATTTCCATTCCAAGACCTTGAATTAACTCGGTTGACTCGGCAAAACTTAAGGAAAAATGCTTATGGACTTGTCTGTGGCGGAATGTAGTTTCCTTCGTAGTTGGGCTCCGCTCAAGAAATCGACTCTTGCTGCGTAATTGGATCGATATGGGGAACAAGGTGTTAATATCGGATCCCCGCAGCCAAGAGACACCACCTGGTGCCGGCCGGCCGCTGGACTAGATCGATATATCGAAGAAAACGTCACGCGAAATTAAGTTTCTAACCTCGCGTCTTCACCTTCTGAGGAATTAATCTCGCGGTCACCCGAATCCCAGCCCCCGAGTTCCACTTCCATATCATTTCATAAGCCTGCAGGATGGCAGCGCGTGAGTGCATCAAATGATATAGAAGTCCCAGTTGAGAAAGTTTATTTCATAAAGTTACATCGTTTAGATGTCTCCTACATCAGCCACGTGTGACCTAGTTCAGTAATTGATAGGCAAGATGGCGCCAGGTGTGTCTGTTGGAGAAAACCGAGCGGCGCTTAATAGACCACAATGTTTTTAAATCGGCTGTTATACGTAAGTGTATTGGAGAATATATTATCTTGATAGCATTCGATTTTTAAATTCAGGGAGAGTAAATTTGTTTACAGTAATATTACGTTTCAGAAATAGGAATTTTATTAATCGCACGACCTATTTAGAGACATGTCTATTATTTATTTCTCTCCTGAATATAAAAAACAAAATGTATGAACTTGTAAAATATGATATAGAGTACGAGCATTTTCTACTGAAGCAGAACTAGGAAATATTGACAAACCTATCAGATCATTGACGTAAAAGTATCTGTGAAATAGAACCGGAACTATAAACTATGCGGAAAACGCCATTATATTTATTATCATTGTTATTGCTACTGCTACACTTTTTAAAGTATTATATACACTACCGGTCAAAAGTTTTCGATCACTTATCACAACTATGGATTTGTGATTAAAACAGGGATTTCGTTTTCAATATTCTATCATATCATAATGCTAGAGAGAGAAAATATTTATTTTGTTGGTCTATTTAGTTTTTCCGATATGTTTGTACATTGAAATAAAGTATATACAGTAGTTGTTTTCATAGCTGATCGAAAACTTTTGACCGGTAGTGTGCATTAAAATCAACAGTGTCATAAATGTTTGTAACATTTCATTAGGATATGTCAGAATGTCCCATATAATATGCTTTTCCTGCATAAGTTACCGCATCTGTAGTTCAGCGCGCTATACGTCCAGGTACAGTATGATTACTTAGTCCTGACAGTCGCAGACAATGTGCGCCTGGGCCAGGCGAGTCCATTAAGTTACGCCAAGGGATGTTCGGGTTAGTCAGTCGCTTGCATTCAGAACGATCGGATGTCACGCGTGCGGTAGAGTGATGTGTTTCCAGTACAGTTAAGCTGTACTGCATTTCTTTACTGACCGCTCGTTCTTATGTCTACTCCGGAGCTCTCCCCACTATTCCTATTACTTTCCCTATTTCGCGTCGCCGAGCTCTCAGGATAAATAATCGGTCTGTAGTCCATGTTCGATTCCTAGCGTGGACGTGGTGGAATTTCTGGTGGATAAAGCAAACGCTTCAGATGGTTTTTCTCAGGATACTCAGTTTTCCCTCTTTCTTTCCACCAACACCTTAGGGCTTACGGCTCCAGGCCCTATGGTTTTATCATGATTTTGTCAGGATTGAAACAGGTCGATGCTCCTATCAGCATCCGATTCACGAATCCCATCCCGACGACATATCGAACAGGAACAATAGTCACAGATAGGGAGCACTATGAGTCAGTTTTAGGACTAAGTAAAAGATTCCTTTCCGGATACAGCCTTCGAAAACCAGGTAGAAGTCCATCGGCATACAGGATGATTCAAGAGGAATAGTAAATATTTTAGGGGTAGCAGCATGGACTATTCTGAATAAAAAAAGTTCGTATAAACATGTGTCCAATTTTCAATGAGTGTGGAGATACAGCTTTTTAAATGTTAAACATAACAAGTCTTACAGATGCTATGAAGTAATAACAAATGACTATAAACTATTGAACACTTACAAAAAACAAAGTAAACACAAGGGAACGGTTGTTCTCATTATGAATAGTGCTGCCCTCATAGGACGACAAGACCACCTCAGAAGAGCAACAATTGCTGTTGTCAGCAGAGCGGAAAAGTACATTTGAAGCTGGTGGTGAAATTTTTCAACCATTGCATTACTTTGAACTTTTGAAATATATTGATATCATGCAAATAAGCAAGAAATGCAATAATTACGTAATTTGTTTTTCCTTGTTGCCAGTTCAAACAACTGTACCTTCACACATACTGAAAACTGGACACGTGTTTATACTACATAAACTGTTTCACTCCGAATAGTAATTACTATCCTACTACCCCCTACAATATTTACTATTCCTCCTGGATCACCCTGTAGATGAGTGTCAAAGCTCTAAATCAGACATGTCAAAACCCTGCACATTGTGCAGTCGCGCACATTGTGCATAGTCTCTGTGCGATGTGCACTTTCTATTCCCCTATCTGGAGGGAGTGAATCGCCTTGGAGGGGAACGCGACAGGGCTATACAGACCTGCAACAGCATATCAGCTTTTGTTTCAGTAACTCAGTTTCAGTACGGGTACTGATTTGGCTGTCTGTGAATGAGTTATGATAAATAAAGTGAGGAGTTCACAGATAACGAAGAAGGGAAATTACGAATCATATAACATAATTGTTATAATGTTTTCCTCAGCCAACAATAATTATTTTAAAATGAAAGGTTTGATTAGCCCATGTCGAGGTAATAGTGTTGTGACAGTTTAGATCAGATTAGTAAAGTTAATCAGTATTCTCACGGCAAAACGAACTTGACATTGCCGTTGTTTTAGAGTCTGTACTAACAGCCATCAAAGATTAGACGACTTACGACTTTCATTTCATAAGCTGGTAAGTGATGAGAATATAGTGAGGAATACATTAAGGCTCTTGAGGTTGTAATGAGCAAAGAAAGCAACTATTTGCAAGGCGGAAAAATTTTCTGGAAAAATATATAATGGCAAATTTTCTTTCTCACGTCACTATATTATGCTAATATACTTACATTAATAAATCTTTAAACCTGACATAAATATAATATCGTCGATTCACAGTTTGTGAACTACACTTTTAATTTCTTTCAGTAACGCTTCCAACTTGTCGATACTTGCTCTCAACGTTTTCTAAATAAACTATATGTGAATTTAAATTCTAAGCTTAATTTATATCATTTATTAATATTAATGTTAATTTATATTGACATACAGCAAGGAAATTATTTCAGTGTAAAAACTTCACAATGTCCTACTGCATGTAGTTAATTGGAAGTATATTTTCTTTAACATTTGTGTACCAATGGTCCCAATAAATAATAATGCTTGACGAACAATGAAAGAATAGGGTCTATTATTTAAAATAATTAGTATCTACTACGTAAAATGAAATACTGTGTTCGTTTTTTGTAGTTTCGAAATTACTGCAATATTCCTTTTCTTCAAATACGATATAAAAATCATTTTAATAAATTATGCTTTACAAACCACTACTTTGTCAAGTATAACTGAGTAAGCCTAAAAGTTTTTTGCATTGCAATTGTCAAATATAGACACTGATAATAACCGTGTTTTTTTTTTTTACTTCTGCTAAGTGTATTTATAATGTCCAAATGCCTATTTAATCCTACCCTAGAAAAGCAGAATAGATTATTGTACACCCCTCCAGCTAAGAACTGGTAAGAGCAACCCTTCATTGATGCAGTCAGCACAGACCGGCGATCCGCGCACATAACTGCACATTCAGAGTCTGATTTCTGACATGCCTGCTCTAGATTGTCATTCCACGAAGTCGAGTTTGAACCACAGCGTTACCTGTAGTAAACAATATCGAAGGAAGAGAGTTTATTCCAAGGTTCTTCCATTTTACGCAATTTCACACGTTTCATGCTGTCAAAACTCTGCACTTTATTCTATTCATTCCTTCATTTTATTTCATAAAAATATAGAAGCAGACGACCCAGGGTGACTATTGATGAAAATGGCCAGTCAGATAGGTCTACCTGTATCTAAGTCTGTCTACCTCTTTTTACTCAGTGAGCATGTATTATTCTGTTTCCCTTATGTGCATATGCATGTATTGCGCACGACCATAATCGATTAAAAGCGACGGTGACACCTAGCAGTGTTTCTCAACTGCCGAGTCGCGGCCCGGTACTCGGCACTGGCGTCAATAAAATTATACCGGGCTGCAAGATATTCTCCTGCAATTTGTCGTTTTTCTCTTCTAAGCATTTTTCACGAATAAATACTCTATAGTAGAAATACTCTGAGGAGAATAATTTTCGTGATTGTGTCGAAAACGCAGATACAGATCGTCTCTAAACTCTAAATTCTAAATTCTAAAATGTAGGCCTAACTAAATAAAATCTGTGTAGCAATTATCAGTGACAAAGCCACTTATTTTTTTAATGAGCGGGAATTTTTCAAACTTAGAAATCTTTTAACATTCGAGGAAGGGAATACCGCTGTTTATGACTGGTCACATAATAAAATTGTCTGCAAACCGATTACAATGGGCGGAGAATTCTCTGTTCTCATAACTGAACAGGAATCGAGTGAGTTCGAACATAACTCGTGGTTTAATTTCGCCATGTCTCGACGTCACAAATTGTTATGAGGCAGCTACGTTGCTCAAATATTCATAAATAGACGGCTGAAAAAAAGTCATTCGGATGTGAAGGTAACTACAACGCGAGTAGTTTTTCTCGTCAGAGAGTTGTTGTTTACGTTAGCACAATAGGCATACTAGAGGCGCGTGCAGGTAAGAACTGTTTTCGAATCGATGATTCAGAAGGTGCCTGATATTTTGTGTACTTTTCTATGAGCCCTTTAACGTGAGGATTGTCCAACGTTTTGAATAGAATATTGCAACTTATAATCATTCGACACAAATCCTGGCAAAAGTCATATTTCATATAATATTATTATATTTGAGGCGGAATTTGAAGTCGAACCCTTATGCTCTATGTTAGAAGAAAATAAGGGTTCAAGTTCACATTACGCCTCAAATATATTATTATTATTATTATTATTATTATTATTATTATTATTATTATTATTATTATATTTGAGGCGGAATTTTCTTCTAACATAGAGCAACATTTTTCATGTGTTTCTGTGTATTACAGTGATGTTCTATCGTTTGTTTTATTATCTTTTTTAATGCACATATACATAACCGACATTTAATTGTTTCACCAGTATCACTACTAAAAATATCGACACCATATTCTTGTATTAAAGAATACACCCTATGTTTTTCAACATCTGTCTTCGGCATTATGATCACTTCACTGAACATGAATGAATAATATGTTTACGTATCTCAATGTTCTCTGTTCCCGTACGGACGAGAACTGACTGAGAACGCAGAGTGGCAGTTGTTTTCGGTGTTCGCGTTGTGCTCTCTGCGGACGGTACCGTTTTGTAGTTACCTACTTGGGAAGCATGCACACCTCATGCCATAGTCTATGCGTACAGTACTTGTAAACCGTACACATGACTTTTATTTCATTTTTTTCCCGATGTCTATTCATAAACAATCGCTTAAAATATTCATTAATGTGTAACATTTTAAGATGTAAATGTAAGCTAAATATTGCTAAGTTACGCAACGAGAGAACACAGATATCAGACTCTTTCTAACTAAAGAAGGAGATGAATTCTGTTACATTTGGGAATGAGTTATTAATCTAAATCTATAAAGTACACGGTAAAAAAATAAGATATTGATGACATGCTCTATGAACTTTCTATGTACACTAAATCGTACACGAGTTTCATGAAAGTTTCATACTTGCGTTACATCTTTGTTGTTTATAATGACTCTCATGCTGCAAGTAGTGGAGTGATAATGGCACAGTAAACCGAAGTTCACGAAGGGAATCTTGCTCAACAAATTCTTTTCTTTGTCAAGAATCTTCTAATATCGTCCAGAATTCGAACTCTTTTGTGTAAAACTGTTACCTGATTGAGTAATGGTTGGCTGTAATATTGGAAGGAGAGCACGGCTACAAAAGTAAATTAAAACCCAATTCCTGTGGTAACGTAAAACGAGAAAAGACAGGTTATTCGCAGTGAAATGCCGGCCGACGTCATTCAAATGCGGACATTTAGATGCTCGGCAAACAAATGAGACGTCGCTCGCGCCGCTGACAGGTGCCCTGTTCCGATCGGTTGACAGCAGGTCATAATGTCAACCGGAAGACAGGCACATGCAAAACATGCGGAAGGGACGACATCCACTTGTTGCTTTTTGTGTTAAACTCCTTTTGTACGCAGCACAGTGAGAGATTCCTATTCACAATCTCACGTCTTCTTCTGCCTCTCGCCACCGAAATTGCAGACAGGCACTAGAAACTACTACGCGTGTCGTATTCCCTGTCCATCTACAGTCCGCTCAGAGAGGATTTCAAACTATTTCTGTGAGAGGAGAAATGAAATATCGGCGGTTAGAAGTATATGAAGTTAATTAGCTAAATGATACGTTTAAATGGTAAAGATTTCCAGTTCCATTTCTATTATTAGGGGTCTATTATTATTATTATTATTATTATTATTATTATTATTATTATTATTATTATTATTATTATTATTATCATTATTACTATTATCATCATATCATTATTACATCCCTACAACATGCATGTACGCATGACGGATATACTACCAGCTGAAAGAAAATTAGTTTTTAATTTAAAAATAATTAATTATTGTCATGTATAAGTTATGCCAGGCATGTCAATTGATGCCCACAGGAGCAAGCGCGCGCTTTAGAGCCCAGGAGAGCCTGAGCACTTTACAGCGGAAAGGAAAGAGACAGACGAAAGAGGTGGTACATGCCGCTTGGTCGAGATATATTCAGGGATGGCCAGCACTGATTCAATAGATAAAGGGAAGAGAACTTATTAAAACTGTATCCATGTTAATTTTTAGTTTTACCTGAGAAGTATAAGTGCATTATAAGAATGTAAGTTTTAATTTTAATGCTCATTTTTCACAAGTTTGATTTTTTTATTCAAAAGAAATATTTTCTCAACTTTTCTTATAGAAAAGTGAAATTTTCAGGTATAGGCCTATTTATTTAGTAGCCTTACAGAATGTTTTCGTAAATCTAATATATCGTATATACGTATTACTGAAGATAGTGTATTGAAAATTTTGAAAATATTCGCATGGAAATTGTTTGTAAGGAAATGAATTAACAAAGCAACTACTGTTACATCATAAGCAAAAGATACGTGCCCATATGTTGTAAAAATGTCAGCTCTATAGCTTCAGCAGATTTCGAGAAAATAATTTAATATTCTGATGATAGGGAGTTGCTCACAAATATCACCTTAAAAGCATAATGCGGTAAGAGTTTTGTTATGTAATATTAGTTACACTTAAAACAGATACAGTACCTAGGTAACTTCGCTTTGTACTGTAATATTGTTTTGATTAGTTTATTGATTACTTTTGTAAGGCTAAAAATACCATCAATATAAATTCCAACTTATCATGTCATACTCAATCTCTTTCTTTGGAAATCACTTTCTTTATGAATGATGTGTTTCATTCACTTAGTATAGTATAGTTGCACTACTATGGAATTTATGTGAATATTCATTCTTAACTCTTTATTATGTTATTAACATTTAAAACACAAGTGCAATATTAATAAATTGGTATTAGTACTTTTTTTTACAGACAATATAAATAATATCAAACAGAAAGAAGCCACATAAAAATAACGACATAAAATTTCACGCTCCGTCTGAAGTTTGTGCACCACTGTTTTCTTAATCCAACAGGCTGCTTATTCACATACACAACCCTTCCTCTTTCCATACTTAGTGCTTGCTGCCCGCGCACGACGTCAAGGTCAGAAAAATGTGCTTGCTTTGACATCACTGACTTATGCTGTACAGCACCATAGCGTCGTCGTATAGGGCATCATGCCTATCACTCGCGTACGGAATGCACGCAGAATCGAGTCCTCATGGGAAATTTCGGCCAGTATATGGGACCTTCGATAGGTAGCGAAATTCGGTTACGAAAACCAGCACACTCGGCTTCTTCATGAATTTGGTAGTAATTGTCAGTAAAATAAAATTCCAGTATTACTTCTCACTGTTGTGCGCTCCATCTTTCCATGTAAAGGCTGGTTCACAATAAACCGCGAGCGAAAATGACAACGAGAACGGAAATATTGTTAAAATAAATGTATTTAAATGTGAGCATTCACAATTAACTATTGTGAATGTTCACATCTAATACATTTATTTTAACATTATTTCCGTTCTCCTTCTCGTTGTCGTTTCCGTTCCCGGTTTATTGTGAACCAGCCTTCACACCACTAAATTTCGCAATGGCTAATCTTTATACAGAGTGGAAGTGAAATAATCATGCAGATTTTCAGAGCGAATAGCCCATGTTGTATGCAACATAAAAATGTCATATTATATGGGCGGAAAGTTCATAGTTTTCTCAGAAAAAAATGTGCTTTCCCAAATGTTTAACATCCTCTTAATCGGTAACTATTGCGAGCAGGATCGTTATGTGACCAGCTTGCTACATTGTAGCCAGAAAGGTAGGTAGTTTACTAAGGCAGACAGACCTGAGTTCGCTGACCTCTTGCATCTGTATTACGAGAAGAAAGAAGAGGCGATGTTGCCAGACTGCTGAAACTTCTAACTCAGTTTTCTAATTAACAGTGCATTTAATGACAAAACACGTAATAGAATATAGGTTTTTTATTTTGTATTATTATTATTATTATTATTATTATTATTATTATTATTATTATTATTATTATTATTATTATTATTTTATTAAGTGCATACTATCGTCGCTTTCAATATGCAGGATTATTTCACTTCCACCCTGTATTAACCTGAAAACAAAATAAAAACAGATTATTATACAGAAACTTTAAATATAAATGGAGTCATTGTCACCCTGCAGACCTACTTCGATTTATTTTTATAATTCCGTTTCACTAGTGACGGACGTACATCTTTGTTAACGAATTTTGAGACTAATAGCATTATTGTTAATGCACATCGGAAAATACTCGTTTCGGGTATCAGCGGTGGAACTAGTTTCTGTATATAGGCTACGCATGCGTTCATAGATGTTGCCATGATTGAAGACAAATACTGATATTAACTTAAAGTTTGTTAGTACGTGTCTATATGTAATCATTTCAGTATATAGGTTAAATAAAGTTACATTTCATGCTCATGCTGTATGTAATTTAATTTCAAATATACAACACGGCAAAGTGGAGTGGATCCATATACGAGTAGATAGACGCGCACGCTACTTTCTCTGTTTACCCGTCCAATAACTCAGAGCTGGGATTTAGTTCCCTGTCTGGCTGGGACTCGCTTGTCTCTGCCGTGTTACATATATTTCTTTTAATGACATGCCGAAGAAATTACATCACGTCTGGGCTAATAACAGAAGTTTACAAGATACGTCACTTAAGTTTTCTTCCCTATTTCAGAGTAGAATATAGCCTGTATGTTATTTAGGTATAATGTGTCATTTATTTTGGAGTAGATGATTTATAATTAGGAAGCTTGCTTGGACAGTTATTATTTCTAACGTTTCGGAACTATTTACAAGTTCCACCTGAAGGCTAAGTAAACTGTCGCGTCCGTCATATCTTACAAGCAAACATTCTGATGGGGGCAGAAAAAGAGTTAATTTTTTTCTTCCATCATGTTAATAATGTCAAAAGAAGTGCTTATACAAATTTTGGCCACTCGACTGCAATTACGAGACTGTCCAGAAAGTGATTTTCCCTGGAGCCGTTTACAGAATAAAAGCACAATTGCATGGAAAGATTTATTGAGACAGATACAGCAATTGTTGCGCTATTTGTCAACATATTCCTCACTGTAACTGAGACATTTGTCATATCATGGGATCAATTTTTGTATCCTTGTATCGTAGAAGTCTGCAGACTGGGATCGGAACCAGCGTTTCACAGCCATCTGCACCTCTCTGTCGATCCCATTATATGACAAATGTCTCAATTCCGGTGGGGAATATGTTGAAAAATAGTTCAACAATTGCTGTGTCTGTTTCAATAAATTTTTCCAATAAAATTGTGTTTTCTTTCTGTTAACGGTCCCAGGCGAACTTAATTTTTACGGCCCTTATAATTGCGGTCGAATCGCCAAATTTTGTATAAGCACTTCTTTTGACATTAACACAGTGAAAGAAAAAAATTGGACCAAAGCATAATGAACCAAAGATAAAAGACTACCCTCCCGGTCTTGGGCAATAGACTCTGAAGTTGGAATATGCACTAAGGCTGTGTCTCAAAGCTCAAGTCAATACCACACGCTAATGACTAGCAACTAGCTAACTTGTGAACTATACACTACTCACATGCATGCTCGATTCATGGCCTTCTTCATAGACTATTTTTCTGAAAGCCGTGAAATTACGGTATATCACTAAATTATGAAGATAGTGTCCTAATGCAGTTTAATTACGAGTTATCAGCTGTTATTTTGTGGAAATTTTAATATGTGATTATAAACAGTTTCCCCAGTAAAGTTCATGAAACTTGATTCTCAGGTTTATGAACTAAATAGTAGTTTTCGAAGACTCTAAAAAAAGAAACGTAGAAATGTAAAAGACGTTCAAAAGACATCTATGAAAATTACGTTTGCTATTAACAATGGAAATATATGTAGATAAGATAAGGGCCTGAAATATTTAAAAAACTTTAGAACAATATGAAATATACAGACACACAAAAACACACCCCAAAGAAATTCTCAACACACAACTCAATTTCAGAACACACACTCTTTGACTCCACTTTACACCACACAAACACACCCTCACGGGAAACAAAACAAGAGGCGCCAAGACCAGCAACGACCAGTTCTGAGGATGACCTATAATAGGTCGAAACATGTAAACAAGGTACGTTAGAATTTAACACAAGAAAGTCTTATCATACATTTTCCGAAGTGATACAGTGTTAAAAGTTGTGTAATCAAGATGTACAAGCATTTTCGTTTACTAGCTACTACGGATTTGATTGCTATGCACTATGTAGCTTTGGATCATGACTTTTGATGTCACTTACGACATTTTAGACAACTATTATATCTAGATCGCTTCAGCTGAAAATGTAGCTTTGAGACATGGCCTTAGTGTACAAGTCAACAATCAAGCAAGAATTTTAATTTACTAGCTACTACAGACTTGATTGTTATGCACTACTTAGCTTTGAATCGTGACTTCTGAAGTCACATCCGGCTATTTAGTCAACAATCTAGTCCACTTCAGTTGTAAATGTAGCCTTAGTCCCGAAATCTAGGCTACAGTAAATCCCAAAATATGCTACTAAAACTCCCAATTATTCTTCAAAAGCGGACTGGCTGGCTGCCTGACTGATTAGAGACATCTGATGAATCAGGAGTCAGCATCAAATGTGTTCCGTTAAAGTTCCAACTTAAGAATTCCACGTCAGTTAGGCCAGAATAATACACTCGTACTTAAGGTCTCAACTGAATGGGATTCTAACCCGGATTACAATCGTGGAAAGCAGTTGTGCCGTTTCAATTAAACATAATTCGGAGGAGTAGTATCCATTGCTTTCTGATTTGCTACAACAGTGGTATTATAAATTACAGGTAATGATGGCAGGGTAAGTAACCTCAGACAGCATGCAAAACACAATCCTCCCATAGCACTAGTTTCCAGATTTCTAACCTAAGGCGATATCCACTGCTCTGTCTATTCTCTCTGGTACTAGCTACGCTACATTCAATTGTTACTCGACCAATAGGCATCCGGCTTCACTTCCTTTGATCCCGTTTAAGAAAACATCTGCACAGTATCAAACCCACAATCCAAGGAATCTGTGCATCTGATTTTATTAGGTCGGTAACACAGTTCTCTGCATGCCGCCAGTGTCTGAGCTCTAATGAGAGGAGCTGAGGAATTAAGCTCTAATTATCTCGCATTCACCTCCTCTCCGTACAATCAAGCAGCGGGGGGGGGGGGGGAGGAAGGGGGCGTCGGTCACGTAACAAAGACGGAATTCTGTGACAGTCCAGACTAGATCAGCTTTGACAGATCAACAATATCCGGGTAGAAAGGGAACACAGAATGACAGGTTCTTTACTTTCTTTCCTAACCAAGTATTGACATATTTAATTTATGTCTAACGAATGGCTCATTCTAGAAGGGCACGTATCCCACTCCGTGCTAAATAATGTAGAGGATTTTCGACGACATAATTTCAGACGTACAGCTCAGTCAACTAACAATTCCTCCTCACGAAAGGAATTAGGCCTATTGTTCGATTCCATACAGGCCTTGTGATATTTATAGTTGTCAAAAGCGGCGAAGGGGACGATTTCTCCTAGTTGTCATTCCTTAATCGTTCCATTACCATTATGTCATCATTCATCTTTCTCTTGGATCCGAAGTTCGCGGATTCAAAACTGGAAGAGGGCGATAGATTTTAAAGGACTGTACGATTCTTAGCATGGCTTCTTCAGGGAAAGAATTAAAGACAGAAAGTTTTTATTGTAGATCCTAGCACATAAAGGATCCTTTTTCTTGATTGAAGGCTCTATTCGTCGGCCATTTGTGGCCCAAGGTTCAATTAAAACGCTCAATAACATCTGCTGTTGAACGTCTCGTTAAATAAAACACAAGAAAACTGTTACGAACGAATACAGTACTTTAATTTCTTTTTCCGAATAATGTTTTAATCTGAATAATATGTTAACGGAAGAATTACAAATTACTGCCTACATAGTTTAAATAACTTTGAAATTAATTCAGCTACCAATAGAATCGGTAAAGAGATCTTTACCAGGGAGTAAACCACAGTCGGAGCCTGATGTTGACAATACTTATCATATCGTCGTCGCAGATTCCAGAGACTTCTACCTGCTTGCACAGCATGACAGCGGATAGCAGTGTTGTAACTGACTGTGGTAGAGAAAGATAAAGTTTTACCTGGGTACTCTCACCTCATCTATTATACCGCCAATTTTCCATTATAATGAATGACCGATATAATTCTGTTGATAAAAGTTCATCCAAGAAACAGTCTTCAATCTATAACATTTATTAGACAAAGCAGCTGTAAGGTGTATTCTTAAAAATACATGTTTCTCATTTCATATCCTTTTCATCTTTGTTCCATTGTTACCAAAACTATTCCATTGGCAAGGAATTGCCGTGAAGTACAAATGTATTTATTTCTTTAACCTCAGAGAGGCAAGACCATTAGACCTTCTCTTCCCCTTTACAAAGCTGAAAGTATGGTTAAATCCAAAAACAGGATAGCGGATCTATTCCGACAATTAGTAGGTGATACGGTCTGTGTGTGGTATGTACGAAATAGTGAGGACCTATCAGGTGGTTGAACGCTTCTTGATCGGAAGTCAAACTCTGAGGAAAAGCCGCAATACATTATGGGGCTGATGTGTTCTTAAGAATAAATTTTACGAGTATATAAACACAATATGACTCAAATATAAAACAGATTTTATTGCCCCATCAGCCCGACTATAGGGTGTTTCACAAAAACAAACAAGTATTCACGAATGAAACAGATGACTGTGCACGGATATACGTACAGTATTTAGAAAATGGCGAAACTATTCGGTTTACATGCTGACATCCGGCGCTACAGTAAAACGATCGTAAAACGAATGCATTTACGTCACTTCCTGATATGTGCACTGCAGTGTCACGTGCAATGATGGACGAGATAGAAGAAAGAAATGAAGAACAATGAAAACTGGAGAAACGAAAATGTAAATAAATAAACAGCAATGAGGATGAATTAAAAATGAGGGAATAAACATAAAGGAGATAGACGGAAATAAACACGAAGACAGAAAAGGGAAGACGAATAGAAACAAAAGAAGATAACAATATGAATAAAGACAAAACGAAATAAATACATAAATAAATTAATGTGAAAAGAAAGAACTGAATACGCTCAAGAGAGACAAAAAGAAAGCAAGGGACATGCAAAGAGAGAGAGAAAGAGAAGAGAGAAGAAAAAACAGAAACAGAGATTGAAAGGCGGGAAGAGAGAAGAAAAAGGCGGAAAGATAGAAGTAAATGGCGGAAAGAGAGAAGGAAAAGGCTTAAGGAAAGAAGTAAATGGCGGAAAGAGAGAAGGAAAAGGCGGAAAGAGAGAAGGGAAAGACGGAAAGAGAGAGACAGAAAAGGCGGAAAAGTACGCAAGATGTACGGAAAGAGAGTACGAAAGGCTAACGGAGAAAGAGTACGAAAGACTGACGGAAAGGCTACGAAAGACTGACGGAAAGGCTACGAAAGACTGACGGGAAAAGACGACGAAAGATTAACGGAAAAACACTACGAAAAACTAACGGAAAAAGAGTACGAAAAACTGAAAGAAAAAGAGTACGAAAGACCGACGGAACGACAGTACGAAGGACTGACGGAACGAGAATACAGTACGTAAGACTGACGGAACGAGAGTACGAAAGACTGACGGAACGAGAGTACGAAAGACTGACGGAACGAGAGTACAGTACGTAAGACTGACGGAACGAGAGTACGAAAGACTAAAGGAACGAGAGTACGAAAGACGGAAAGAGAGTATAAAGACGGAAGGAGAGTACAGTACGTAAGACTGACGGAACGAGAGTACGAAAGACTAAAGGAACGAGAGTATGAAAGACGAAAAGAGAGTATGAAAGACGGAAGGAGAGTACAGTACGTAAGACTGACGGAACGAGATTATGAAAGACTAAAGGAACGAGAGTACGAAAGACAGAAGAAGAGTACGTAACACGGAAAGAAGAATATGAAAGACGGAAGGAGAGAATGAAAGAAGGAAAGAGATTACGAAAGAAGGAAAGAAATACGAAAGACGGAAAGAGAGTACGAAAGACAGGAAGACGTGCGAAAGACGGAAAGACGTGTCAAAGGCAGAAAGACGATGCGAAAGACAAAGACGGTGTGAAAGACAGAAAGACGGTGCGAAAGACAGAAAGATGGTACGAAAAAACAGAAAGACAGTGCGAAGTACAGAAAGACGGTGCGAAATACAGAAAGACGGTGCGAAATACAGAAAGACAGTGCGAAAGACAGAAAGATGGTGCGAAATACAGAAAGACGGTGCGAAAGACAGAAAGACGGTACGAAAGACAGAAAGACGGTACGAAAGACAGAAAGACGGTACGAAAGACAGAAAGACGGTACGAAATACAGAAAGACGGTGCGAAGTACAGAAAGACGGTGCGAAATACAAAAAGACGGTGCGAAATATAGGAAGACGGTACGAAAGACAGAAAGACGTTGCGAAATACAGAAAGACGGTACGAAAGACAGAAAGACGGTGCGAAAGACAGAAAGACGGTGCGAAAGACAGAAAGACTGTACGAAAGACAGAAAGAAGGTACGAAAGACAGAAAGACGGTGCGAAATGCAGAACGACAGTGCGAAAGACAGAGAGACAGTAAGAAAGACAGAAAAATGGTAAAACAGACTAAGATATCGAACGAAAGACGGAAAGGCAATTTGAAAGACGGGATGGGAGTACGAAATACGAGAAGAGAGCATGAAAGGCGAAGACAATTGAAATAACAGACGGAGAGAATTAATGGAAAACTGAGAGAATAAAAGGAAGACAAAAATACAAAGAACACAGAATAAAAATAAAGGAACATAAGGAATGAAAAGGCAGATAGGATTGAAGGAAGACAGAACAAAATTAATGAAGCCAGAAAGACATAAACAAGGCAGAAAAAATAAAGGAAGACAAAAGGGAATGAAAGAAGGCAGAAACAATTAATGAAGACAGAAAGACATAAAGGAAGGTAAAAAGTAATAAAAGAATGAAGGAAAAAAAGGAAGACAGAGAATTATAAATGAAGATAGAAAGAAATAACGGAAGACAAAGGTATGAAGGAAGATATAAAAGAATAAAGGCATAAAGGTATACAGGAAGGCATAAACGAATACAGGAAGTCATAAAGAAATACAGGAAGGCATAAAGAAATACGGGAAGGCAGAAACGAAGATAAAAGTACAAAGCAAGGCATAAAAGAATAAAGGAATAAGTATAGGAATGAAAGAAGACAGAAAAGAAGGCAGAAACGAATTCGGAAAGGCAGAAACGAATACGGAAAAGCAGAAACGAATACATGTAGGCAGAAACAAATACATGAAGGCAGAAACGAATACGGGGAGGCAGAAACGAATACGGAAAGGCAGAAACGAATATATGTAGGGAGAAACAAATAGATGAAGGCAGAAACGAATACAGAAAGCAGAAACGAATACGGGTAGGCAGAAACGAATACGGGAAGGCAGAAAAAATACGGAGAGGCAGAAACCAATATGGGAATGCAGAAACGAATACGGAAAGACAGAAAGACGAATACGGGTAGGCAGAAACGAATACGAGAAGGCAGAAACGAATACGGGAAGGCAGAAACGAATACGGGAAGGCAGAAACGAATACATGTAGGCAGAAACAAATGCATCAAGGCAGAAACGAATACGGGGAGGCAGAAACAAATACATGAAGGCAGAAACGAATACGGGGAGGCAGAAACGAATACGGAAAGGCAGAAACGAATACATAAAGGCAGAAACGAATACGGGGAGGTAGAAACTAATACATGTACGCAGAAACAAATACATGAAGGCAGAAACGAATACGGGGAGGCAGAAACGAATACGGAAAGACAGAAACGAATACGGGAAGGCAGAAACGAATACATGTAGGCAGAAAAAAATACATGAAGGCAGAAACGAATGCGGGGAGGCAGAAACTAATACATGTAGGCAGAAACAAATCCATGAAGGCAGAAACGAATACAGAAAGCAGAAACGAATGCGGAAAGGCAGAAACGAATACATGAAGGCAGAAACGAATATGGGGAGGTAGAAACGAATACATGTAGGCAGAAACAAATACATGAAGGCAGAAACGAATACGGGGATGCAGAAACGAATACGGAAAGGTAGAAACGAATACATGAAGGCAGAAACGAATATGGGGAGGTAGAAACGAATACATGTAGGCAGAAACAAATACATGAAGGCAGAAACGAATACGGGGATGCAGAAACGAATACGGAAAGGCAGAAACGAATACATGAAGGCAGAAACGAATATGGGGAGGTAGAAACGAATACATGTAGGCAGAAACAAATACATGAAGGCAGAAACGAATACGAGGAGGCAGAAACGAATACGGAAAGACAGAAACGAATACGGGAAGGCAGAAACGAATATATGTAGGCAGAAACAAATACATGAAGGCAGAAACGAATGCGGGGAGGCAGAAACGAATACATGTAGGCAGAAACAAATACATGAAGGCAGAAACGAATACAGAAAGCAGAAACGAATGCGGAAAGGCAGAAACGAATACATGAAGGCAGAAACGAATATGGGGAGGTAGAAACGAATACATGTAGGCAGAAACAAATACATGAAGGCAGAAACGAATACGGGGATGCAGAAACGAATACGGAAAGGTAGAAACGAATACATGAAGGCAGAAACGAATATGGGGAGGTAGAAACGAATACATGTAGGCAGAAACAAATACATGAAGGCAGAAACGAATACGGGGATGCAGAAACGAATACGGAAAGGCAGAAACGAATACATGAAGGCAGAAACGAATATGGGGAGGTAGAAACGAATACATGTAGGCAGAAACAAATACATGAAGGCAGAAACGAATACGAGGAGGCAGAAACGAATACGGAAAGACAGAAACGAATACGGGAAGGCAGAAACGAATATATGTAGGCAGAAACAAATACATGAAGGCAGAAACGAATGCGGGGAGGCAGAAACGAATACATGTAGGCAGAAACAAATACATGAAGGCAGAAACGAATACAGAAAGCAGAAACGAATACGGGTAGGCAGAAACGAATACGGGAAGGCAGAATAAAATACGGGGAGGCAGAAACCAATACGGGAATGCAGAAACGAATACGGAAAGACAGAAACGAATACGGGAAGGTAGAATCGAATACGGGAAGGCAGAAACGAATACGGGAAGGCAGAAACGAATACGGGAAGGCAGAAACGAATACGGGAAGGCAGAAACGAATACGGGAAGGCAGAAACGAATACGGGAAGGCAGAAACGAATACGGGAAGGCAGAAACGAATACGGGAAGGCAGGAACGAATACCGGAAGGCAGAAAGGAATATGGGAAGGCAGAAAGGAATACGGGAAGGCAGAAAGGAATACGGGAAAGCAGAAAGGTATACGGAAAGGCAGAAACGAATACGTGAAAGTCAGAAACGAATACGGGAAGACAGAAACGAATACGGGAATGCAGAAACGGATACGGGAAGACAGAAACGAATACGGGAATGCAGAAACGGATACTGGAAGACAGAAACGAATATGGAAATGCAGAAACGAATACGGGAAGACAGAAACGAATATAGAAATGCAGAAAGACATACAAGAAGACAGAAAGGAATAGAGGAAAGCAGAAAGAATAAAGTAAGACGGTAAGGAATAAAGGAAGGAAGAATGTAATAAATGAATGGTAGGCCTGAAGGAAATGTAAAGAAGAGATAACAAAGGGAACGAGGATAACGAATGGTAGAATGGAGGAAATAAACAAGCTGAATAAAATAGATCAATTGGTAAAGCAATTGACAACTCAAAATTAAATGAACTGGAATGAAGAAGCAAGTATACATAGTTGAAGGCAATAAATTAATGGATAAAAAATGGTTAGAAGTACAGAAACTGCGCCAGAAGACAAGGCAAATAGGGAAAAAAGAAAGCAAATTTAAATGAAATGGAATGGATTAGAGGAAAAGAACTGAGACAGGAGGAACTATAGATAGAGGAAGAAAGAAAGGAAAACAGATTTAATATAAAGGAAGGTAGGTCTATATTAGGGGAACAAAGTAATGTCAGATCTGTGATGAGAGTAAGAAGGAAGGACACAAGTTCGTCGAAGAAAATTAATTAATATAGGTAGAAATATCCTGTCAGGACATGAATTGAAAATGAATCAAACAAACTATCCATAGAAATACAGCAGTAGAAAATCCTGTAACGAAGGAATATTTATATGAGGAAAAACGCCAGCAATGACATAATAGAGCACAAAAGACAGTAGGATTTATATCTCAATGAAAAAGAATAAGAAAACAAATATTACAAAGTAAATTAGTGAAGGAAAGAGAAAATAACTAAAATGAAAGAATGGATATAATTTTATGATTTTGCTAGTCCCTGAGCCATTATCTGTTACGTCGTCACTTCGTGAGGGAACGCAGCTCAACGCTGTGGAATATCGAACTCGCCTGATGACAGATGACTGTCGAGGCTTTCACCATAGCAGTTAACTGAAAGCGAGTCAGTTCATTCTCTAGGGATATTGGGGTTTTGGTGGCGTGGAGGCTCGAATTTCAGCTATGCCCTTCCCAATAAAACCTGAGAAGCTCTGTTGCAGTCGATGTGATGTGACAATCGAGAACTGGACATCGCTTCCCGGATTCGATTCCCATCTTTTTGTTAGAAGATGTCATCGAGATTATTCCTTTCAAGTAATTAGATTTTTGCAAGCAATAAAATTTCACCATTAGACATTTGTTCGTTTTCTTTTCAGATCCAATACGCTTTTAACTTTCAAGAGGCCTACCTTGTAGATTAATGACTTACTGTGCTCTCACTATCATGTGTTTATTTCCTTCTTTTTTTGGCCAAAGATCCCTACTGTCTAGCGAGATGTCCTGCAGAGTCACCTGTACTTCATTAGAGTAGTTGGTGCCTACAAAACAAAAACTTAGCAAGACGAGAAACATTCTTGAAAACGTCATCTTTAGTCTCTTCAATTGCGAATGCCATTCTTTTACGTGTCACAAATGTATGAATAAGGAAATGTGACGAAAAACAATTCAAACGTACGCCATCGCGTGTTCTTCCAAGAGAATTTGGTCTGTGAGGAAGAATCTATGCGAGCTCCAAGCCTGTTGGCCACTTGTCTCACTTATTTTCACCGTTCCGTTGAAGGAACTTCAGATAATTTTGAAGGGGAAAAGCCAAAGATGGACGTAACTTAATGGCAAACACATGAGGGGTAACGTAGCAAACAAGATCGCAGCAGGACTGAACACTATCAGGGCAGAGTCGTCGAATATGTTAAAAGGAGCGCACAGTGGCCCAAAACACAATTCTAGCTGGACAAAATTAATGTACCGCTCTTCCCTGATGTTTCTAAGGATTCTGAACCAACCATAAATAAAGAGTGAATCATGTTTATTTGGTTAGCAAGCGTTAAACATGATCATCGTATAAGACAACACAGAAAAACATGCATTCCCTCTGGAATCCGGACCTGCTTGATTTGTAACAGACACGTCACAAATTGAGGCAGCTCAGAATGTATGCTTTAGAATCTGAACTCTAATTACTTGACAAAGATCTTAAGCCTAATTTCCGACGTGTCTTAGGAAGTCGGGGTGCAATGTGTCGTCTCATAGCAACGGGCGACAAATGAAGGACAGCGTTGCGCTATTGTTTGCATCAGGAGAGGAAGGCGTTGTAGCCCTATCTGTGCGTGCTCCTTATCTCACGGAATAATCAGCGGAACCACCTGTTGACACTGTTCTCATGCCACGCGACCAAGTTCATGTGTAAGCACACAAGTACGATAATCCTTCCTATCGAGTTGGCAACGGAAATAGACCTTTATCTTAATTTCATCAAGGTAATATAAGTTACATTATGAATCAGACTTCAGTAGTACTATTCTTTTGGCCATTAGCTCCATGGAAAATTCTAGAATAGAATCCCGAACAATATGATGCGGTGCAGTTGTTTCCCCTTACTTTCGATATAAGTGATAATTTCTGTGAATTATGTAAACATATCTCCACTTTACAGCTGCTACTGTTGGATTTAGATAGCTTGGCCGGTCATAACATTCTGCGCAGTAAACTAAGCAAGTCCATTTGATACTAATAACGGAAAGAAGGGATGTATGGGTTAGTTACTGTGCAGCTCCTATTGAGTTCACTTCTTTTCTTGTGCAAGTGCGTAATATACTAACTACAGCAAAAACATTAGTACCGTGTTGGA
Organism: Periplaneta americana; assembly: GCF_040183065.1. NCBI lineage: Eukaryota > Metazoa > Arthropoda > Insecta > Blattodea > Blattidae > Periplaneta > Periplaneta americana. The sequence goes on from NC_091125.1 coordinate 70,516,816, forward strand.
ACCAATAAAGACATTTTAGTTTACTTTATCATGAGTAGAAGAGTGAAAAAAGAAGATTGCATTGTGATCAGTGCGAGTGTTTGGATAGCAGTGAGTGGAAAAACTGTGACCGCCCATGGAGTACAGGTACGTGACCAATGTTTTTCAACATAGCTATAACGGATGTCAGAATGCATGCATTTCTCCTCCTTCCCCCACCTGCCCCGCTAAATATGCTAAGAAACTTACCCCAAATCACTCCCACTCAAATGTTCGCGTATAACATCGGCCAAGCTATCTAAACACAACAGTACTTTAAGTAAAACAAGTAAAGGTCCTTTGATCCGTCATGATTGCAGATAGGGACATGAAGGTAGAGCTCCATGCTTTCACGACCTCCATGCTTCACTACCTCGGCTGGTGTGGTCAGCACTACGCTCCAAACGCCTTTTAACCTCGAAAAAACCCGGTATTCAATTTGACAAGGATCTAAGTAGATCTCGGGGCCGCTTTGAAAGTTAGACAATGGAAAAGATCTCGCCATCTCCCAGAATTGAACCCGGGACCTTTCAATCCGTAGCCAGGTTACCCATCAACTGAGCTGCCCGGCCGCATTTTAAGTAGAGCTTTGTCACATTATTCAAAATCACACACCTAAACATTCCTTCCTTGGTAAGTTATAAAATTTCCATTTTGGAGTCTCTACAATACCTACACTAACCCCACACACGAACGTATAACAAATAATAATGAAGAGTACTAACATTTCTACCTCTTACCCCACTCGAAACTTCAGTCCTAAGCGTGTTGATAAGTTCGGAAACCGATGTTTTGAAATCTTGTCTATTAAACTGAAAATAAATTACAAAAATAAGTGTTGCGCAACATGAAAGTTCCGTGAGTATAATATATACTACCATTCAAAGGCAAAGCATCTACGAAAGCTCTGAAAATATCATTTTCCTATCTTCAAATAGCACAAGTTATAATTTTCCAATAAATCACACAATTTTATCATTATAAAGATCATTCAAAAGGGCATTGCTATCCAATCTTACAACATCTTCAAATTGTACAATATAATATATTTTATAATGACAGTCTAAATGGAATTTTCTAACAATGATGATAACTTTTTCACAAACTAAACATCGTGCCCGTCCACCGCTGTGGAGTAACGGTTAGCAGGTCTGACCGTGAACCGGAGCGGGCCAAGGTTCGAATTCTGGTTGAGACAAGTTGCCTGGTTGCGGTTTTTTCCGGGGTTTTCCCTCAACCAATTGAAGCAGAATTGTTGGGTAACTTTCGGCGTTGGACCTCGAACTCATTTCGCCATCATTATTTCACATATTACTATCCATACCATAGCCCGGGTTAAGTTCACGGTGCAGCCTGCTGTACTTGTACAAGAGCGCGGCCGTTCGGTTATCCAATCATTCACAGAATAGGTGTGGTAGGCACAATAAGCCTCAGGCTGCAGTATAGTTGAGAACCTGAGCGTCGTTTAACATCACTGATGCTAGCAATGTTGCAACAGACACACCAAAACTCTCTTTGCACAGACCCAGAAACAAAATTCAGGTGGCCCAAATTTTGTTTCTGGATCTGTACAGGACATCCATTTATTACCCACATATTTTAATTTGCATTGTAATCGCTGCAATTGATGTACGTCTATCATGGAGTTAGTGAGACAGTCAGAGTGCCTAGAAATTAGGCAATCTCCAGAACAATTCATACAAGTTAAAGCACTGAATGTATGCGGTGCAAATGCACACTAATGCCCGTCTCTTATCTAAGTATTCGGTTAAAGAAGAGCCATATCGCTTACAATTCCAAAAATTCCTGCAATTAATTAATATCTTGAATAAAATAGGCAGGTCAAATAATTTTAAGTTTCAGTTAAGTACAGATTCATTAGTGACCTTACGAAGTGTTCAGAACCACTGATATGGTATGTAGTTTATGGAATGTTGCCTAGAATCAACATCAACAACATATATAGATAAAAATCGATTTTGAAAGAGATTTATACAGAGTGTTAAAAAGCATCCAATATTTTAGAAGGTGCTAGTATGCATCAAAACAAGAAAAAAATGTCAAATAAACATGAGTCCTACAACACATACTTCTCTTTGAAATCGACCTGGTTGTTCTTGATAACCAAAAGTCTAGGGGATTTAGATTTGAGGAATGAGCAGGCCAAGGTGTGGGCCTCTCCAATCAATCCAGCGGTCCTGAAATGTCAGCGTCAGGTGTTAACGCTCAATGCGGAAAAAATGTGCTAGTGTGCCATCATGCATGAACCACATCTGTAGTCTTTGCTGAAATGGCACATACTCCAGCAAGGTAGGCAATGCATTAATTAGAAAGTCCTGATAAGGAGCTCCAGTTAATCTCTGTGGTATCACGTATGGCCCTTAATCTATCGCCAAGAACGCCTGTCCATACGTTCATTGAGAATCGGTGCTGATGCCTTGTTTCTTCAAGTGCATGGGCATTTCCATCAGCCCACACATGCTGATTACGAAAATTCACAACACCATCTCTGCTGAACCCCGCTCATATCCGCAACCAAACTTTTCTATTCAGTATTCCTTGCGACGTATCAGAATTCCATGCCAAGGGTGGCAACTACGGTATGATTATCTATTGTAGGGCAGAAAAATGCATTGCCGTAAATGGAGATCACGTTGAGCACCTCCTATGAACAAGTATTCAGGTCTCAGAAAGTATGGGTCGTAGGACGCATGTTTATTAGAAATTTTTTCTTGTTTTGATGCATACTATCACCAAAAATATTGGATACTTTTTAACACCCTGTATACCTCTTCTGTTTCAAGCGGTAATGAACGAGTGAAATGTAAACTGAATTAGAAAAATCGAATTAAATAAGTAGCTTCATAGATAAACATTTTCATCCTAAGTTCGTTTTATTTTGCAAGTCAAATAGTTGTTTCTGACTTCTAATGAAGTTACTTTTTCAGCGTGACGGGTTACATTTGCTGGACTATATTTAGCAAATAAAAATGTTACAGCCATATTAAATTATATTAATTAAACTACACTTGAAGGATTTACAGACCACATGGTAACATTTATATAAAGTTATTCATTATGTTGACTTTGAATGAAATTATAAATGCATTCAAGCTACCCCATCTAGATACTTTTGCATGGAACGTCAGTGTAACAACAGAACTAATTGCTATAGTTTAAATTAGATGTTTCTAACTGCCACTTCCCGCGTTACATTTTTTTCAATCTAGGCACTCTTATCCAACGTCGAGAGTTTTTTTAAGTACGACTGGAGAAAGAGTAGACTAAAATAAATATGAACGATTTTAGCTTATGTTCTTAGCAGAAGAACCCCACGCGCTAAAAGAGGATCGCTCAAAATAATTTTTGAGTGAAACAGCCGCATATATAAATAAAAAAAATTCAAAAAGTCTCTCACTATTGAGGAAATTATATTCGTCTTCGAGAAGAGCTTGAGGCCTGAAGGAAAGCTCCACTGCCACGATTTCTAAAGAGGTGACATGTTTTCCATTTAAATTTGTATGTTAATGTTGTGTATAGTAAGATGAGCTTCAAATTCTACAAATACAAATATTATGGTCAAAAAAAGTATATATTTTTAGTTGGTTATTTAACGACGCTGTATCAACTACGAGGTTATTTAGCGTCGATGAGATTGGTGATAGCGAGATGGTATTTGGCGATATGAGACCTAGGGTTGAGGAAAACATCGGAAAAAAACCCAACCAGGTATTCAGCCCAAGCGGGGATCGAACCCGCGCCAGAGCGCAACTTCAGACCGGTAGGCAAGCGTTTTAACTGGTTGAGCCACGCCGATGACTTAAAATATTTCAGCACTATTAAGAGACTTGGGAATTTAATTTCATGTGTACAGAAATCACATCCTTAATTAACATAAAACAAATTTCATTTAAAAAAATATATCTCAATATCGAGTGAAAAATCTCAATTTAAACAAAATTTATGTTCACGGTAGCAACAACATTAATGACAAAAATATAAACATTTCACGAAAACCAATTAGTACCAATTTTATTTCACAAGTTCATATTAGTTGCGAGCCACAGAAATGGATTTTTGGAAGCGATCAGCAAGAAAGTAAAATAAAAAAGAATATAGAATACAAGAACATTAATGAACGTAGAAAAAGAAATAGTAGCAATTATTGAATAAAAATACAATAGTACGGGCATGGTATAAGGAAAAGGAAAGGAAGGTTACCAGAGAGAGTGATGCAGTGAGAACCCAGTGATCGACTAACACCTGGGTGTGTGGAGTAAGAGAAAGCATGATACTGAGAGGTCTATAAGATGAATATGTAGGCCTAATGGATAGACAAAATAAAAAAAATAAATTTGCTGAAAATGCAATTTTTGTATTTATTCATATATCATTTCGTAGTGAGAAGTCACAGCATTGTGAAAAATGCCTCGATAAAAATATATTATAGGTCTATTATTAATCTACTACCATCGTACACTAGTAGAATAAGTAGAGTACGGTATCCGAAGTTTTAATTCTGGACACAAGTGAAATACGAAATTTCGTATTATTTTTGTAATGTCACAAATAATTTAATGTATTACTATGAGTTAACCACCGGTGTAGCTCAGATGGTAGCAAATTCGACTCGCGACTCCAGGCTGCACTTGCGCTTGGGTTCGAATCCTGTTTGTGCAGATTTATCCAAATTTTAATGACCATAATAAGCCTTTAGACCAGGTATGCTCAAAATTGTAAAAGCGCCGATTACACGGATGATGCTGCACTGCATAACACACACAGTGTACGGACTGGGCTCCGCAACTATATTGAAGCTCCGCCCATGCCATCACTCTCACTGTCTTACAAATACGGATAATAAACTGAATTTGAAAAAGGAAATATTCAGTTATTACATTATTTATTATATTTTATACAGTTGTGATACTATTATATCATAGATAATGTTATTTTCATATTCCACATTCAACATGTGTAGGCCTATTCTTTTCTGCAAGTAATCGGAAATCTATTTCCAACGAATTTACTGCAATGCACAAAAGATTCTCCTCTGTTAATCGGGATCTATGTTTGGATTTTTGGATTTAGTAACCTTCATTCTCGAAAATAATTGTTTGCACACATACTGTGTCAGCGAATAAGCTCATCTTGGGATATTGCGTTTTGTTCATTTTTGGATACTTCTATGCTTGGCAAGTCATATTCTCCGCATTTAGTTCTGAATTCTACGTGACTTTGTAAATCAATTAACTCGTCCTGGAACTGCACTCCCACAGATTGTACTAAATTTACTATGAAAGGATTAACAAAAATATTAATATCACTTTCCATACGTCTAAAATCATTAAATCTATATTCTGTGAATTCACATTTGAGCTGTTCCAGTACAGAGATATAATTAACTATATTTTGTTTAGGCACCATAGATTTCTTTACAAGTTCACCATCCGTGAAGGGTTTTTAGTGCCTTAGCTAATTCCCAACATACTACACAATTTGCTCCTAAACATAGACTCTGAATTGTTCGACTCTCTTCAATGTTTGGCCTATCATGAAGTGCTTTCAATTCTTGAAGCTGTAGTGCACGTTGCACCCCGAAAAATTATTTTATCATAACATGTATTTCTGTTGGAATAAAATCACCACAATAACAATAATTGTAGTAGTAATAATAACAATAACAATAATAATAATAATAATAATGTTGATATATGAATACATATTACAGAAAACAACTTCCCTGTCATTTCGGCATGTTCTGGGTGGCAGAGCGTCTAATGTTTTATGTTGCTCAGTAGTATTCCTGACAATACCTTACAACACAGTAAACAGTTTACGTTTTCACAACAAAAATATTCTTCCTCTCACACAGTACGGAATGATCGTTTGCTTACAGAAAGTTTTGACTGTGTCATTGTCCCGCACTGTTCGTACGTTAGACCTACTAAGTACTTGAACTGCCTTCCGCAGTCATCCGTCGAGATTCGAACGAGGAACATCACGCTCTACACTCGAAGGCTGTGATTACAGAAAGTAATCGGGAGTCAGAGAATGAGCATACCTGCTTTAGACTGTGGTGCGTTCTGAACATAGAAAAATTAGTAACAGTGTTTACATAGTGTTAAATCAAATATCACTAACAATTGTAGGCTATAGAAAATCATATTTTTCCTGAGTTCCATTACTTCTACGAAAGTGTAAATGTATCTTTTTTTCCGCCAGTATGTATAGTACTATTATTTAGTCCTGACAGTCGCCGCCAATGTGCGCCTGGGTCAGGCGAGTCCATTAAGTTACGCCAAGGGATGTTCAGGTTAATCTGTCGCCTGCAGTCAGAGCGATCGGATGTCACGCATGTGGTATAGCGTTGTGTTTCCAGTACAGTTAAGCTGTACTGCAATCCTTTACCGACCGCTCGCCCTTATCTCTACTCCGGAACTCTCCCCACTACTCCTATTACTTCCTCTCTTTCGCGTCGCTGAGCTGTCAGGACTAAATAATCGGTCTATACCTTGTGTTGCTCTTCACATAACCAGAGATTCTCAATATTGTGAATGGGCACTGTTGGTTAAACATTCTCAAATATTGTTGGTGGTAGTGGTGGTGATGGTGGTGGTGGTGGTGGTGGTGGTGGTGGTGGTGGTGGTGGTGGTGGTGGTGGTGGTGGTGGTGTTGTTCACTCGTTGTCACTATAATACACTTTATTCACTTCCCAATAAGAAACACATGGCAACAGTAACTCGCAGAGAAAGACAAACAGTTACAGAACGGAATGAGGTAGTAAAATAAAGGCTTGTTGTTTTAAACAATAAACAAATCTTAAGGTCAGAGCCATCATTAGATACTCGTATAGCAAAACATTTAAAATGCTTAAGATAAATTCTTCCAGTCCTTTATGACTCAAGCCATAGGTTTCTACATATAGGTAAGTTCAGCGGACTCTGAGTAGTAGAGAATAATCTCGCTTCCATAAAGACGGTGTGTTTCTCTTGTTTCGTCTGTGTATGTGCTGTACAAACTGATGGCTTCGCGCCAGGCTGAGCAGATGATTCAGGAAGTTTTGCCACATGAAATTGTCTATAGTCGGTTATAATAATAATAATAATAATAATAATAATAATAATAATAATAATAATAATGATGATGGCTTTTAAGGAACCCGGAGGTTCATTGCCGCCATCACATAAGCCTGTCATCGATCCCTATCCTGAGCAAGATTAATCCAGTCTCTATCATCATATTCCACCTCCCTCAAGTCAATTTTAATATTATCCTCCAATCTAGGTCTCGGCCACCCAAAAGGTCTTTTTTCCCTCCGGGCTCCCAACTAACACTCCATACAGAGTGTCCCATTTATCTTGTGCACCTATTATAACTTTTTTGTTTGGATAGGTATTGGAATTTTTGTTTTTGAGAGTTATGTTAGAACGAGGGGCTAACACGAGTGTAGAGATTTGGTGCATGTAACTACATTATGATACAATACACGTGACGTCATCAATTTTTCAAATAGCACTACATACTTTAATCATGTTACATTGATTACACATATTAAGACGAGTTCAAAGCTGTATCACAATGTCACCTTCCCAATCAATAACAACAAATTGCAATTCCTTTACTTAACAACCTATAAACAATAGGCCTATATTTAACGTTCTATCTCAACTGAAAAGGGTCGATCGTATTATGATAATAAAGCAAGACTGGAATGAAAATAGTAGGAGAAATTGAAGGAATGGGGAAAAAAGACGCCCCGAAACGCCTTTGCCCACCAAAAATTTGACTTAACCTATTCAGAATAGGACCCTATTCTTCTTCTGTGGTATACTTTCAATTGAGCTAAAAATGCACTGCTTAAAGATAGTCTAACTCTGAGATCGGCAAAACGGTTATCATGATGACAAGAGTTGTGACGTCACCGTATGCAACCCGTTAAAAGCTGTAAACAGAGAAAGAAGGAGAATATACCTTTCAGTGGCGGTGTAGAAAAAATGTCATATTCTTCAGGCTTTGTTAAACTACTTGTAATTTACATAATATGAGTACTGAAGAACAATATTCTTTCATTTTACCTGAAAAGTATTTCACAAACTGCTACTAGTGACAGAAAAAGTAAGTTTTCGTCTGTCAAGTAGGATTTTAAGTTTAAAATAATTGTTCACAAATTTATGTTGAGCCAAACACAGCTGCTATGTTGGCAACAAATGACCAAAGGGATAGATATTTTGCTTCTGGAAGTAGCATTATACTAACAGTAAATCCATTCCACTGATGCCTGCAGCTTTGTTTACGAAGGGGTAAGGGTAGTGACTGTTCCAGTCTTTGCCCCTCATGACGCAAAATTTACCCCATCATGATTATCATTTTGTCGACGTCAGAACTAGCTTATAGGTACGATCTTCTAACATGATTCATAGGGAACTCTCACATAAAACTGGTCAACTTCATTGATATCAAATATAATTTTACACACATAAGAAGTCCTCTTCTTGTAGTTGTTTTGTAATACTCAGGCAGCAGTAAGATCGGCATGAATTGTGTACGGGCTAGCGAAGGAGGAGCAGAAATCCTTTATTATAAGAAAATAAGAATTTGACATAACTTTGTGTGATGAGAGATACTGTCAGTTTGACGAGCAGAGTTCGGTCGGGAGTTGTAAAGATTGTGTTCGTAATAATAAATAATTTAACACTGAAGCTACTCAAAGGCGGTGCAATGTTAAGGTGACAAAGAAAAAGTTAAATACTCTGAGATTATCTGTTCAATAGCCGGTTTATTCCCACCACTTCATACAGAATCTACACAGAATCGAACATTGAAGTTATGAGCTGTTAGAACCTAAATTTAATTAAATCCAGCTGTATTTACTGAGGTTTTCTTAGTCTATCCATTAAAATGTAAAACTATTCTTCCCCTGAATCGAATGCATCTTACAATTAACAACTAAAATTACTCACAATTCTACTGTCAAAATAAACATAATAGACGTAATTCGTGAGTTCGAACAAGCACAAATTTCTTCATGCTATGTACCGATAAGCACAACAGTCGATATGAAGCCGTTAACACGAGGACAGTATACCTATTTGTGAACCACCCTGCGGAGCTTTATGACAACAACTGCATTGCACTCGATTATGGAATTAAAATCTTTTGTGCAAATCCATTCGGCATCGATCAGCGCTGCGAAACTGTTGAAAACATTACCCGCGTGTCCAGGCAGCGTGCGGGGCTGTGCTGGCCACGCAACTCATACCTAATATACGGTACCAACTCAATGATGATTATGATTATTTAAATAGTTATTTAACGACGCTGTATCGACTGTTCCGTTATTTAGCGTCGATGGGATTGGCGATTGCGGAATGGTATTTGACGAGATGAGGCCATAGATTACTTGACATTCGCCTTATGGCTGGGAAAAACCTCGGTAAAACAGCTCAAACGGGAATTCAACTACTCGGATCGCAACTCCGGATCGGGAGGCAAGCGCCTCAGTCGACCGAGCTACGCCGGCGGCTGTTATGATGATAATAATGATTTTTATGACAATAATAATAATAATAATAATAATAATAATAATAATAATAATAATAACAATAATACAATCATGGCCTCGCGAGGATACTGACATGAGAGGGAGGAAAATTTTCATCTGATTGCAGCAATTTCAAGCAGTTCACATGAAACTGTAGTAAAGTATCAGCTTCTTTTGTTTCTGGCTAAGTGGAAGAGAAGGCCTGATGGCCTTAACTTCGCTAGAATAAATAAATTTATTACTATTATTAATATTATTATTATTATTATGACAAAATAATAATGGTATTTAATAAAAAGCCGTGGCGCGACAGTCCATTGAAGGCCACGCCCGAGGTAGGCAAAATGATTATCATGATGGGGTAAATTTTGCGCCATCAGGGCCAAAGACTGGAGCAGTCACTACCCTTACCAGTTCTATTGTACCTGCATGGTCATGCCACAACAGGTGAACGATGATTCAACAAGCATGGAGATAAGGTGTGGTCAAAATGATGGTCCTCGCATCCTTTATAGCTGACGTACGAATCTGGATTCAACTACTTAATACAGCTCCCCAATTTCATCATGATGGTGGGTGGGAGCCGATACCAATCACTGACCAAAATTTCATGAGAGAATTTTTTCCCCTAGTGAAGACCCGAACCACCGTCCATTCCGTCGTGCACTGGCGTTCAAAGATACCTGACCCCTACTAATCTATTGTGATCGATAATTTGTTCGTATAAGTGTAGCTTCTTTAGTTATTACTTCTATGAGTAGATGGCGAAGATAACCGTCAGTGTTGCCAATGGAATATAAACATACCCGCGTTATAGAATTCAAAATGTCATCCCAATCTGCTGATTGTAAAACAACACTAGATGTAGCGAGAAACCGCTGATATTGTCAATTATGACAATAATTTATGTTTAATCTACATCATCATCTTTTCACCTTTTTAACTGTTTCAATAATAGTGCCACCTACTGAGAACTAGTGGAACTATTTCAAAGTTTGTCAATTTTTCATATCTTTGATTCTGATTTATTCCGTGGTTAGAAAGTTTGCTTACACGATCAGAAAGTCGTAGGTCAGATATCTTTGAACGCCATTGTTCCTCTAGTCCAAGGGATTATCTTGTCAGGTTTATGAAATCAGGGGGAGAAAAATCTTAAATTGAATTCGTTCACCTGGAGCTAGAAATGCAATGACATAAGATTAATAACAATAGATTAATATGAATAATAATCACAATATCATCATTATCGTCATCTATTTCATTGCCTATTTCATTTCCACCACTCTCTGTGAAGACTCCAAAGAAACGCTATACACAAAACCAGAGGGTCACTCTGGTCTATTTATTAGTATAGAGAAAGGTCATCAATTAAGACACATAGGGGTAAATTGGACCAGGACACATGTACTGTTCCTATTAGAGATGAACAACGATCCAGAAAGCAAGACTAACAGCGCCAGCTAAGCCGAAAACCCGCACGACAATGTTGTATACGTCGCCGTAAAGACTGTTTGTGAGTGTTTCGAGACGTCGAGATCGATCACTCCCGAAGTCCCGAACGTCAAGCAGGCTTGAATCGCTACAGTTGCTTATGCCTGACTGAACTTTTATCTACTTTGGCAACTGTTATATATGTATAAACACTCAAGTAGCCTATTTGAAATATCGTCTCTAGCTTTCAGTGTATAATAATCCGCTCCCCAGTCTTTATTTAATTACTAGTCCCTTATTAAAAGGCTAAGAAATTTCTTTTCATATGTTTGAAATCAAGTGTACAATCTCAAGTAAAAAGATAATAACGTTATGTTTTATGATTCTTAGATATGCAAATTTATTTGAGAATTGTTTTTTTTTCTATTTACATAACCATACGTAATATCACATAATAGAACCAGAACATTTTGATAACTAAGATACTGTTCTGCTTTGTCTTTTTGTCTCATTTAAACATTTATAATGTTATTTATTTCAATGATGTATGTTATTCAAAATTATTAAATCTTTCCACGCCGAGCAAATGCTATTTCGAGAATGATGAGCAAGACTCGAAACGCACGAGAGTTACGAGACGAGACTCGAAAGTCAAATGCAACGAACACAGCGAGCGAGAGCGGCAGTTAGTTTTATTCATCTCTAGTTCCTATGGAAGGCAGGTATCTTCACTTTCCTGCCACGACCCGATTCCTGTTTATTGAATTCGTAGCTACAAACGATACTGCTTAAATGAATAATAATAATAATAATAATAATAATAATAATAATAATAATAATAATAATAATAATAATAGTAATAATAAACTAATTGAGAATCATAATATCTTGGATAGATGAGACTTGCAGTGACGGTGCTGAACCCTAGCGCGCTGATCTTCCATCCAGGTGGCCGGATTCGATCCCCGGATAGGTTGTGATGAATTTGTGGTGAACAAAGCAGGCGTTGCATAGGATTCTTTTCGGGATACTCTAACATTCCCCATTTTTCCTTCATTTCATCCACCATGTGCAAAAGCTATAAAAAGTATGGGATGAAGTGTTAGGGGCCTGCATGTAGTACGGGTGCTGGTATAGGAAGGGCTTGGTCTCCATTCCTCGGAGTTTATCAGATACTTGACTAAGGAAGGGACCTGCATTTGTCAGGGCTAAGGCAAAATGGCCCACCTGTATCAGAATCAGGAATGCTATCCAGGTCACCTGTCTGACTTGGACAATTATCGCCTGTATAGAGCGCACAACGTACCAATATACTACAGTAAGTCCAAGTACAAGGATTCTCATCGGATCCGTGCCTCGGAAAATCAAGCTGAGACTGACCGTGTTGTTGGTCACGCCAACTATAAGTAGAACCGAAGTCTCTTCTGTCTTAGGATCGATAATGACGAGCGAATTTATAATTCATACGTTGTAAGTGCTGAATTCGTTTCATTTAGTAAGAATTTATATATTCTTCTTTTTTTTGTAAATCATTCTCTTCTATTTTCTCATTATGCTAACAAGGAAGGATCACCAAGTGATAATGGATTTTCACAACAATTGTTCCCCCATATGTTCCACTTTCAATAATAAATCTCACTATAAATTTGTACATCCGGTAAGGGCCTAGTTTTAAAAATAATGATTTTTTTTTTTCAAATTCTTCAATCCAGAGCTATAACAGCTAATGCAAACAGTGCTATGTGCTAGACATATCAGGCAATAAATCTCATCTAGCTGCATACCGTACTTCCAAAATAATTTACTATGAAAATGACATATGAGATACATAGTATTCATGAAATTGACTATAGAATAGTCTATGAAGAAATGATAAGGAAATGTAAGCATACCTGAAATTACTCACTGTACTGATCACTGTAGAGGAAATTGTTTTAAAAATACTTAAAACACAGTTGAACTTTGCACTACGAACATTTCAGAAAAATGAGTTTCACACAGTCACCTTTAACATCAACGTGAAAACAGAATTCTACAGGAGTAACGAATGTATCAGTTTTGTTACCAAGGTACCCGGATTTATGTCAACCGTAATTAAACATATTCGCATATCTAGGAGATGAAAACTGATTATGTGTTAGGGACTGCCATTTTATCACATTATCTCTATGATGCAATATTATATTCGTGCCAAGTAACAAAACATTATCAGAGAATTTCCGAGTAAAATTTTTCCAAGCCGTAAAAGTGAAGAGACTGAACAATCGGAGTTGTGTGTTAAGGAACTGTTAACACTTCCACCGTTTTATCTTCTGGCGTTATTCTTTCTACAGCCTCTCTACCTCGGTAACTGATCCACGAGGATATAAAAAGAATGCTATGATCACTAACAGATGAATTGGTGAGTTTTCATAAGCTTCTTTGATTTTGAGGGCGGTGCATGAACATTTAAAGCCTTAAACATTTTATTCTTCACGATGGCAATGGAGATGTGAAGCGATTATTTTGAAAAACCATATCTCGAAAGCCAGACCTTCTCCGGATGTAGAAATTTACAGGGAGATTTATTTCAAGTGGAACGTATGGAGGAAAAATCGTTGTGAAAGTCCATTATCACTTGGTGAGCCTTCCTTGTAAGTATAAAGAAAAAAATATTGTAATGTTGCATAAAATAAATTTAGAGATTTTCGTGGAAAAATAAATTTCAGCATCCCTAATACAGAAAAGTGTTCAGGCATGCATGTCTGACTGTCTTCATGCCTCTTTGTGTGTCTGTTTTAGTGACTTCTTGGGGACTACTAGATGATACTATATTGTTCAATGAGTGAATTTATTGGGAATAATGTATATGAAACATAATGATTTGTAATAAAATATTAAAGACTCTCTATTCGAACTCAAAAACATACTATGAGGATCCATTCCTGGAGTTGGAAGATGATTTCCCTCTCTTTTTTTGCATTGAGTACAATAACCAAACTGATTGGACGAAGTTAGTATCAATATAAAAACGTTCTCCCATAAAATAATAGTTTGTATTTGGACTACAGATATATGTACTTCGACTTTTCTTCCGAAAATTAGTCAAAGTTCTAGACTCTCTGGGACAAGCTGGTAAGAAAAAGCCAGAAAGTCCTCAATCATTTTTAGGATTACAGCTCGGTTGTAAAACCATTGAGGCAAGCTCTTAAAGATTTAGAATGAAGAGAGAGGTATTTGCTCAGTCTCTCATAATAAATCACAAATTTCCTGTAACTTTTACCTCTTTTTTTAATGCCTATTTTCATAAGTATATGAATATTAAAAATAATTTCAATATGTAGAACAAGAGATAAATGAATAAATAAATACATAAAATAAATAAATAAAAATAAATTAAATTAATTAATTAAATAAGAGACGTTCGAGTTCCATACGTGCAATTCACCTCAGAATATTGTGAGGTAATGAAGGGATTACTCATTCGTTCGTAAGTGCAAGCTACTGTGTTTTTTATATAATTGTTTGAGAACACTAAACGGTCAACTCATTCGTGCGTAAGGTAGTAAAGTTATTGTTTTTTTTAATTGTTCGAGAAGTCTGAATGAATTACTCATTCGTTCGTGGGTAGTGTAGTGAAATCTGTCATGTTAATTTTTTTTTTAAGAATTCTGATGGGATTTCTGATTCGTGGGTAGCGTAGTCAAAGCTATTGTCTTTTCCTATTTGTTTGAGAACAATGAAATAATTAATCATTCGCGCATAATGTAGTGCAAGCTATTGTATTTTTATAATTGTTTTAAAATGGTGTAGGTATAACATATTGCAGCGAGTTTTTGCAGTTTTAAGTTATGTAAAAAGTGGAATAAATATCCGATATCATTTATAACATTTCATAAGAAGATATGAATCGAATACTTCATTCAATCTTATAATACGTCAAATGTGTAATGTAGGAGGAGGACACTTTGAACATCTCGTAACACAAGTAAGATGTACTTGTATTCATTCTTTGAAGTTCTTATTAACATTTTCCCTGCTAAACAGCTTTCAGAAATTAAACGCACTGGCTAATAGAAAAAGGACGGTAATTGTGTGAGGCGTGTAACAGAAAATGCAGCTGATTTTGCAGTGTGAGAGAAGCCTATATATGGAGAACCCTGTATAATTGTTATGCTAACCAGTGTCGCCAGTCGGTCTGCAAACAAATTTAACAAATACGTTGAACCAACACAGAAGTTCAAACAAATATGGAAAGCTGACTCAATAACCATCAAGCCACTCGTAATCTCAACAAGAGGAATAGTGTCAGAAACCCATCCAGGCAACTAAATTATTTAAACATGAAAATTGGCATCAGTAATCCGTCATCCTCGACACCAATCAAACTGTATACAATGGTTAATGCATATTATATATTGCAGTATTTCATTGTAATAATCCTACTGATATATTGTAACTATGTAACAAACTAATTATAACATTAGCAATAATAAAGACAAAACAGTTTAGAACAATCCAGACCCTAGGGTGAAGAAGAGTGCAGGCAAAATTACAATTATAAATTAGTTCCATGGTAAATAGAAAAAAGTATTACAGATTACATTATTTCACGCCTATTAGTGTCGTGCATTTCAAGCGCTATGTTCGGTTCAAGTTTGTCGAGCGTGATAAGAACCGAAGTCTGCTTGGAAGGAGCGGATCTGGCCAACTCGCTCAAACTTGCCCCTTGTATGATTTGTGCCCTTGAAGTTCGCTGGCCTCTTCTACCTTCCCCTCCCAACTATTCATGCTTTCAGATGTGTAAGGATTTTAGAAGAAATCTTATGATGTTTTATTTAGATGTAAGGACAAGTAATTTTTATTACAAAAATATGATTAAACATCCACAGAAATATACGTACATATAGGTAGCCTACATCATATTATCATTTAAATTACAGAAGAAAGTAGCTATAATTACATTCTTCACATAATATTCAGTTAAATCACAGTTGATCGATAACAATAGATGCAGTGTTGCCAATTTAGCTTTTTTGAAGCTAAATCTAACTCTTTTTAAGTTTAGCTTAGCGGCAAGAAAAATTCCAGATCGCTTAGAGGGGAATCTAGCTTATTTCCTTCGCTTAGCAGGCGAGAAGCTTCGTTGGTTTAATCTAATTTTAGAAAAATTATTTACTATTCCATAAATATTAATCTCAAACTATTCATGGTAAGCATGTAATAATATGTTATAATGCAGACATGAGTTGGAACATGTTTCATCACGGACCTGCTTATCATCCTTTCCTTTCAACTCTTTCCCTTTCTTGATGAGGTGCCGTGACTCACGTGATCATATATGGAAACATTGGAAACCCAAAACGAATTTAAAGATTACACATTGTCAATAGATGTGATGTGATACGTAAAGTAGGGATCCTGGCTGCATACAAGAAGAGATCAAGTGACGACTCACCGAGTACTTCACATACATATAATAGCAGAGATATTGCCGCCACTGCAAGTACTTCTTCATTGCCACTGAACATTGAGGATTCCGACATTAATCCTGATGATCCTGAGAAAATCTCTATTTAAATCAGATAATCATAGTTTCAATTACTCAATACTAAAACATGTGATATATAAGGAACAGTACCTATGAATGAAATTTCGAATTATTTGATTTTAAACTATTTTATTAAAATCTAGGGCTTTTCGCTCAAAATAGCTTACATTTAAGTTCCGTCTAGCGGGCTTCAGTTATGGTCAGTTGGCAACACTGAAAAGATGTGTGACTATACGGATGATAACATTATTAGTATCGTGCCATAAAATATGTACTATGTTCGGTTCAAGTTAGTCGAGTATGGCGAAGTTCGATATTCGCCGATATTCGCTCTGTAAAAGGAGGCCTGTCGTGTTTGTTCAACCCTGTTATAAAATTATTCCCTCTCCTCCACTTCCAATCCATGTTTTAACCGCTTAAGAATTTTAGCACACATTTTTCGATTAGTTTTTCATGTGAAAAAAGACGAAGTTTGTAATGTCTTGGTTTCTTGTTTAATAATCGAACATTGCACAGTAATAGTCGCTACTATGAACATAAGAGTTTTTAAATATATAATATATATATTTTTTTCTTTTACGTGTATTTTTTAATATTTAGTCACATTAATAACAAAAAAAAATTATCTATACTCATTACTGTGAAAAGTGCAGAGAGAGTAGGAACTAAGGAGAAAGGCACCGAACGTATGTAAGGAAGGGGAAAAATTGAACAAACGCAAAGGAAGCTTCGGTTATACAGAAACTCGGCAAATGAACAAAACATAAGGCCTCTTACTGGTTTTCAAGGGACTTGGTTATTTTAGTTTACATGCTTCACTTCTACGCATTATCGGATGCCTAAGGAGTAAGGCGAAGTTTGTAGTATCTTTATATTCCCTCTCATGTTCGAACATTAAACGACACTAATGCGTACATATACAAAAACACTTTTCAAGAAATTAACCAGGGATTGTGGTTCACAACGTAAAAAATAACTGAAACCATCATCTATAATAACCAATCATTAGCGGTAGAGAAGTATAGATGCTTATCAGATGGGACATGCAGGATCCCATTGCAGCCCAAGTAGTCTTTTTGTGTACCAGTGACGGAATGAGTTGCGTTCTAATTGTGCTGTCCGACTAAGACTGCTTCAGCATCTGCCACATCACGCATTCTTCTCTAACCATCAAATCCGTGTATCACATCTCTATGAGATAGCCATATAACCTCTGCAGTTGCGAACGTCGTTAAATAAACCATAATTTAAATTTTAATGACACAAATACAGGACTTTCTGGCACCATTATGATCCACGGATTCTTTACATAATTAATGAAAATCTCAATCCTACTGCCATATTGTTGACAACATATAAACTAAATGTCAGAACGTAAAAATTCGTTGTAACTGACGTCTGTGCTTTGGATGTAGCCTAATTATCGTGTGATTGAAAATAAAATTCTAAAAAGTATTTAAGTTTCTAGTAATAAACTTACAATTAGATGCTGCTATGGTTTAGAGAGACTTATGCTTATGTATGTCCTTGTTTTCATGAGAAATAAATGTACTTCGACCCATTTGCGGGTTTTGTTTTTATTAATGTTATGGTCTGTTTTTTTTTTTTTTTTTTTTTTTTAATTTCATGTAAGAAAATTTATTCATGAAAATTATTAACACAATCTTTTGATAAATCGACATGTTGTGTTACTTAAAAATAAACTTAAATGCCCATTAAATATCCAATGTAAATCATTACATTTCACGTGTATTATTTTCGCAAAAATTGAATTTTTTTTTTTTTTTTTTTTTTTTTTTTTTTAGGTTGTATATTTTGTTTTTATTGTGTCGCAATGGACATTCAAACTTTTTTTTTTTACACACTATGTTACATCATATACATAGGTATTTACATACAAATTAATACTATGATACAAGTTTGTTGGTACTTTTCTTCCCCCCCCCCTCTATATACAGCAAAGATAGTGTATAATTCTTGCATTGTTCCTGCTCACTTGTATTTGACTCTTTTTATATTTCATGTACAATTCATAGCCATCACAATCACATATTTCATTTTGTAAAATATAATGCACCGTGTTTCCAAGAATCCAAATACAAGCGTCCTGTTTAAACTTAGAGACTACTTTAAAATCTGGCCTCGTTAGTATATAAGGACTAAACCACGGGTATCGATCAATTTTCAATCCCTGTAAATAGTATTCCATACGTTGCCAAATAGCATGTGTTCTGGTGCATCGTCCAAAAATGTGAGTCAACGTTTCAGGTTCACCACAAAACTCACAATTTGGATCATTTAACAATTTTATCCTATAACGCCTGTATCTGGTGGCTATTAAATCGTGAATAACTAAGTACCACGATGATTTGACCGGCGCATCTAGTATTTTATTCGTGATATTTTCCCACAATTGCACTAGATTAACTCCTACAGGAAGGATGTTGACACCCGCATTGTTACCAACTCCCCATATTGCTGTAGGTGTCCATAGATTTCCTTTTTTGTAGGACAAGTATTTCCCACATCCAACGTATTTATGTAACTCCCTTCCTGCATGTATAATCTTAAATATTTTAACATGGAAGGTATGTTTCGTAAATCGGGTGGATTCCTAAGGTCGACCTTTTGTCTCCATTGTTGAAACCACACCGCTGATATTGTATCTGTATTATTTTGAAGAATATGATTTCGATAAAGAAATAACGTTGTACATTTTTTAGTTACATTCCATAACCCTAACCCACCTTCGTCAGTAGCACGATACAAGGTGGATAGTGGTACTTTAAATATACATCCTTTCCATAAATACCATAACATGACACTTGTGATTTGTCTGCTATGACTCACCATAATTGGAAATACTTGTGCCAAATACCATAAGGCAGATAAAATAAAAGTATGAATAAACCATACTCTTTCATAAAGACAGAAATCCCTCCATTTATATATCTGTGTAAGTCTTTTTATTTTTTGGACAACCTTACTCCAATTTATACTCTGCATAGTATTGGGAAGGCGATGAAAATATATACCAAGTATTTTTTGTTGATCAACAATTTTTATATTTTCAAAACTTGGTTCCTCTGTCCACACCCCTATGGGCAAGGCAGTCGATTTCCTTTTATTGATTTCTAACCCTGATACTGCTGCAAAGGGTTTCAATACTTTCTCTAATTGAGCTTTATCCTCTTCATTATTAATAATTACACTTACATCATCAGCATACGCTGTCGCTACTAGCCTAGAATTTCCGATCCTATATCCTGAAAGTTTTTCATGTAATAAATATAGGAGCGGATTTAGTGCAAGAGCAAATAGAATCATAGAAGCCGGGCATCCTTGTCGAATAGATCTTGTAATAGGTAAAGCAGCAGTAAGAAACCCATTAATTTGTATAACAGCACTGATATCAGTATATAGACATTTCAAATAGCCAATAAATGTTGGATTGAGCCCATGCCAAGCTAAGACTTCAAATAGATACTTGTGACTAACACAGTCAAAGGCACGTTGGAAATCTAAAGAAACGAGATATCCTTGGGATTTACCATGTAGGCTAGCTGCTACAACGTCTCTTAATTGACATACTACGTTAAATATTGATCTCCCAGATACTGCACAATTTTGAGAGGGGTGTATTATATCCGTAAGCAGAGGTTTAATTCTATTTGTTAAAACCCTTGCAAGTAGTTTGTAATCATAATTTAACAAGGATATCGGTCTATAATTATTAATTTCCGTTTTATTCCCTCCTTTGTGAATAAGTACTATAATTCCACGTCTTTGAGAAGGACCTAGTTTTTTTTTACATAACATTTGATTGAATATTTTTGTCAGGGTGGGTCCTATACACTCCCAAAAAACCGCATAAAACTCATGGGGTATCCCATCCTCTCCTGGTGTTTTAGATCTTTTCCCTTGCTGTAAAGCTATAAAAATTTCCTTTTGTGTTACAGAACTTTCTAATTTTTTATTCTCAGTTTCTGAAATCTGTTTTTGTGCCGGTAGCTTCAAGTTAGAAATAGACCCATTTAACTGTTTATGTTCTACAAAAATGTCATTATAATGTTCTCTCACTGCTTTACATATTTCAGATTTATTTGTAACAATCCGGCCTGCTCTATTTGCTATCGCAAGAATCGTGTTTTGTTGACGTCGTTTGACTACTTTGGACAGAAAATATAAGTTACTTCTTTCATTGTTAGTGCAATTCATTTCCCTACTCCTAACCATAAGGCCCTGCATACGTTTTCGATAAATAGACAATATCTTAGCTTGACATCTGGATATCATTTTCTTACTCTCAGGAGTAGGTATATAATTACTTTGAACTTCTAATATGCAACGATAATAAAAATTAATCAGTCTTTCCTCATCCTGATGCTTAAGGTAGGTATATTGTTTGAAAAATGTACGAATCTTTGGTTTAACATCAAATTCCCACCAATCCACTAAGTCATCATATTTAGTTTGCCTTGTCAGCCATTGATGCCATTGTTCTATAAAGTTTTGTTGTAGTGATTTATCACTAAGGCAGGAAACATTTAGCTTCGAATATGACCTTCCAAATACAGGACAAGGAACATCTAAACGAATACGTAATAACACAGCAGAGTGGTCGGAAATAGGAACCGGAACCGTTTCTATGGAACTAATGTGCGATGTTAATAACGGTGTTACATACATTCTGTCTAATCTAGAGGCCGAATTCCCAGTGAAAAAAGTATATTGAACCGTATTGTTTTTTAATATCCAAGCGTCTGAAAGTTTAAAGTCGGTAACTAATGTCTGTAAACTATTACTGGGAAGAAAATGCCCTGTCGTATCTACTGGTCTTAAAACACAATTATAGTCTCCACCCATGATTAGAAATTTTGGTAGGGACCGAAGAAGGTATGGCACATCTTGGGCAAAGAACAAGTTACGAGCCTTCCTTTTATTAGACCCCGAAGGTGCATATAAATTTAAAAACATATAGTCTTTATATATACCACTGATACCTTTCCCTGATGGAAGTTTTTCAACAGAGTGAAGATCAATCCCGTTCCTCGTTAAAATAGCAGTGCCTAAAGATTCTGACCCAACATTGACATAAGCTGTATAACCATAGATCTCTGAGAAATCATTTGTTTTAACTTCCTGGAGGAAGAGCACATCAACATCATTTGTTCGTAAGAAAATATTCAGCAATTTCATTTTAACAGGCGAAGAATTTCCGTGAAAATTTAGTGTTCCGACTATAGCTACAAGTGACATTTGTAAAGTAATAATAGCAAGTAACATATTCTTATATAAAAAAATATATACAATATTATAACAATAATCTATAATATCTCTACTCTTTTGTACTTAATATACAAAACTTAATTTGACATCTATTGTACATAGATTGAATCTATTAAATTCTTAAATACGGTAAATACAACATCGGGCAAAATCTTAACATGATATATTAACAGTTAAATTACTCATTGTGTTTTAACAAGGGGAACCCCAATTTACTACCTTCCCCCTTATAAGGATGTGTACGGTGTCTAGTAACAGTAATTGTTTTCTTTATATTTTGCTGACCTTTGTCTTCAAACTGTGAGTTAGTCGTGTCATCCTGCTCCATTTGTTGATACCAATCCTCCGTATGCTGCAGGTTCTTCGAGATGGATGTTGGTATCGAACCAGATTGTAGGCTACTGATGTTTTGAATATTGTCAGGAGAATTGCTCAAATCACCGGACTCTTTCATTGTGTTAGCTGTTGAAGCACTGTTGTCTTGTTTCTTCTTAGGCATCTTTCCTATGGCAGAGTTATTCAACTTGGTTCCCATTTGCTTTTCTGTTCCTCTCGTGTCCTCTGTCTTCTGCTTTCCATGCATATCAGCTGAAGGAAGTTCTTCAGCTGAATCAGTGTCCGAATCAGGTATTGGTTGAGTTACAGTCCCATTATCTTTCTGCGTTTTATCCACGTCATATGTTGTGATGACTCTATTTGTACCCTCTTTGCCTACTGGTTTGTCTGTAACTGCATGCAATTCATTTTCGATGTTTGTTTTCACTGGTTTATTTTGATTATCAGCATTCACTAATCTTGTAGACATGTTAGATGGCCCAGGTACATCACATATTTCAGGTGGGATGCCATCTTCACTCACATCAGTAGTTACATTAGCATGTGTCTGGAGTATGTCACTAAATGTCAGTCGCGTACGAGGTACAGTGTTTATCGGCATTTTGACACTTCTGTTAGGGCAAGTATGCCGCAAATGACTAGAACTACCACACAAGAAACAAGTTTGTTCTTGCCCAGGGTAAGTGATATACGCTTCATAATTGGCAATTGTTAGATTCGTGGGAATAGATTGTTTGATCACCATTTGCACTACTCGTATGCCAGTATCTATTTTGTAACGATATCTATGAGACCATTTTTCATTTTCTATTTGAAGCACTTTCCCAAAATTTTGTAAAGTATTACGGATCCTATCATTGGGAACTTCTGGTGGAATATTTAAAACCCGGACGGAAACATAATCATCTTCAGCTGGTGTAATTGTCACTGTCGTCGTAGCACCATTAAGTAATTCCACTACTGATGTACCGGTATGTCTCTGTACGTAGCGTTCGTAATTTGCAGAGGATGTAAATTTTAAATATGCTGCATTTTGCTTACCAACAAGCTGAATGGTTTGTAGTTCTTCATCCTTTATCTTCAATACTTCGTCTATCCAACGGTGCACATCTAAAGCTGTAGGTCGTTGTTGTTCTTTGTCAAATGTTGCTCTCAATGTATGTTGACGCACTATTTTAGTTGCCATTATATTGCTATTACCTATCGAACTATAACTTATCACAACAACCGCTCCGCTTCCTAGTCACTCGGAACGATGTACACTGCACGACTGCTGCCGGCGAACTCAAAGCCATCAGGCGTTCTCCTCTGTTGGTAGTCAGCATCACCAGCGTGCCGGAATTTTGTCCCGCAGACGTTCTTTTACGTGCCAGTAAATCTACCGACATGAGCTTGTCGCATTTAAACACACTTAAATGCCATCGACCTGGGCCGGGATTGAACCCGCAACCTCGAGCATAGAAGACCAGCGATATACTGACTATACTACCCAAGCCGACTATATATATATATATGAAGATTTTGTTACAAGTATAGGTCATTCGTTATCTCGTGAAACCAAATGCTTGTGTGTGGCGTAGTTTATAATGTCCGTCCGACTGGTTACGTCGCATCCTGGTTCCTCCCCCCCCCCCACTCGTTTCTCTAGCCCTTCTGTAAGAACTAGTGACTGGACTGTTGGAATCTTTTCTGAAAATATTTGGTGAACGAAATTGGAAGTCTACGTAATATTATACAATGATTTAAAATAATTGAAAGAAAAGGGCACTGTTAAGCAAATAACTGTCACGTGATTTCTCCCATTTCCACGACTCTGTGACATAACCACTCGTTCGGACACTAGTAAGAACCTTAAGATGGGAACAAGCGAGCTAGCTACAAAAGTACGATTATTTAGCTTCTACAGTCGTCGACAACGTGCGCCTGGGTCAGGCAAGTCCATTACGTTACGCCAAGGGGTGTTCGGGTTAGTCAATCGCTTGCATTCAGAGCGATCGGATGTAACGCGTTTGGTAGAACGGTGTGTTTCCAGTACAGTTAAGCTGTACTGCATTTCTTTACCGACCACTCGCTCTTATCTCTACTCCGGCCGGAGCTCTCCCCACTACTCCTATTACTTCCGTTCTTTCGCGTCGCTGAGCTGTCAGGACTAAATAAGCGGTCTATACCTGCAAATGGAAGTAGAGCGAGGCAGGGAAGCTTCCCAGTCCACTTCTTCTTTTCCCTTACGCGCAGGTAGTTCTCGCGAGATACCGAATGATTATAAATGAATACATTATTAAACAGGCAATGAAAAGGAAGAAACTGTCTCTCAACGTTGGTTTCTACATGATTCAAAAGCTGTCATGACAATATGTAATATCCTGGTATTGTAGGATATTCCAATACAAATTGACAGAAGGATATAATCAAATAAACCAGACATCATAATACCTGACAATAATGTCAGCACTTGCGAAATTATTTATGTGGCTGTCCTAGCTGATAGAAGTGTAATAAATAAGGAATCTTCAAAGGTCAAGGAAAGATGGTTGTACTTCACTCTGTTTTTAATATAACTTACAGAGTGGAAGTAATATAACTGAAGATTTTAATAGCTTATTCCTTGGATAGAATACAATAAAAAATTCCCATTCCATATTAGTCTCAAACTAATACTTCTATTACAAAAAAAAATAGTTTCCCCCTAAATGTTAACACTCTTTTACTCGATAAGTACTACGCGTACGATTCTGATTTTTACTCTTATCTTTAGCGAAATGATTTATCCCTCTGGAGTGTTTCAATAAAATAGACGGATTTCTTGCAAATTAAACAAAAACTAAACACTTAATCGTTATTTACTACCATTACGAATTCTGGCAATCTTACTGAAGTGATTAAGGGACGGAACTTAGCTGTTCAGACTAGAGCTGTGTGCAGTAGTATGTGAACGTGCAACGCGCTGTAGTCACACTACTTTCAGTCTTATTTTCTAATTAACCATGCATTTAATTACAAAACGCATAATAGGTGTTTTTAATGTATTCTAATGCTCTTTTAATCTGCACAGTTATGTTACATTTATCCTTTATGTATGTATATCCTTAGATAATGGACAAAAAGGACCACTGAAGGAATTGAGATCGCTCCTAATTTTATTATTAACAGGATACTATTTGCGTTTGATTAGGTACAATAATACATAAAAAAGAAAATGAACTGCAAAAGTCAATTTTCGAATTATGTACAAAAAGAAAAGCGGAAAGTATAATTTCCATACAAAAAAAAACAATGAAGGCTTTTCAAGGGAAATATGGCATCACAACGAAGACCGTTTTAAATGATACTCCCATGTAACAGTTACAAGTTTTAAATATCTACCATGTGAGATCACTTCCAAACACACAAGTAAAACTAGAAAAAAAAAAAACCTCATATTTCAGCAGATATGCGGCAAGGAATCGGATTTAAATCAAATTTCATAAAGCACTGTTGTACGAGTTTTGTTTATGGAGCGGAGACATAGTAGCGGCCTAGATCATATATACCCAGATTGCTCGGCCTTATAGGTTTTGACGGTAACAACTTTTGTCAGGTTTACTATGTTGCCATATAGTTGTTACATAAGGAGTCACGTCATAACTCCCATTTGAATTGCATTAGCGACTGTACTGCCATCTCGTGTTCGCTTACGGCGGACGGGTGGCGATCCTGGCGGTTCTTCTCTTCGAAGTGCTACCGATTTTAACATAGGGATGAGCAATCTGTTATATATATGATCTAGGGTAGCGGTATAAAAAATTCAAGCTACTGAAATGAAATTCCTAAGTTCAGTTAAAGGTTGCAATACACAACACTAAATTAAAAATAAAGATATAAGAATGAACTAAAAATATTATGAGCAGAGGAGAAGATTAACCACTACAAATATTAATATACTAGACATTTAGAAACTATAGATTAGATGAGAACCCGAAACAACTAAGAGATAATAGGATATCGGATAAATGCTGGACGACCTTAAAGTGAAGTCGAATCTGTCTAGGAAGCTTACTTCTTGTAATGAAGTCGAAAATCTGTTGAAATACATTGCTTTCGAAATATAAATACAACGCATTTGAAACATACTGGCTACCATCCTGCTATTTATAACTCTGCTATAGTAAATGTTACATAAGTTAATTTAATATATTTATATCATTGAAAAAGCGCCATACTTGAATGTGTTACTTAACTTCCAGAACATTATATAGAGCAAATTTAAAAAGTTCTCACCTGATTGATAAACGCTCGGAAGGCAACACATTCCTAATCGTAATTAAAAAAATACGGTTCATTCTGGATTGTTGGCATTTTTCCATTTTAGTAATAATAATAATAATAATAATAATAATAATAATAATAATAATAATAATGGAGGACCTAATTAATCAAATCCACTTTCCTCACCTCCACGTTGGGGCCTCTGGGATTTTTTAGGTTTCGAAAGAGAGAGAGTGGCGTGCGAAAAACAACGGAAAGCTACCGCATCTATTTTTTCTAAGAATTTTCTCATGAAATTTCGGCATATGTATGGGACCGGTGCCCACTTAGCATAGTGATGAAGTTATGGAGTTACAATAGGTAGCATTTTCCATCTCATCTCTCCAACATCTTCTGGGTCATCCTCCTCTTCTTGCTGCTAGTGGTACACATTCTAGAATTTCCCAAGGCTATCTATCCTTGTGTATCCTCTTAGTATATCCGAACTATTTAAGGATCTTCATTTCTATTCTTTCAATAATTATTGTGTTTTTCAAATTAGTCACTGTTCTGATTTCCTTATTTCTTAATTTCTCTGATCTTGATATTCTACAACTTCTCCTTAGGGAATCCATCTCTGTAGCAAGTAGTTTGCTCCCGATTCTATAATTAATATCCTACACTCCCGAGTCTTATGATAAAATGCTTTGAATTGTTGTATGCAGTCTCTTCTTTGTCGTCATTCTGATCTTTCTGTCCCAACTTACTTCTTTCATTTCACTAATAGCTGTTCTTCTCTTATTAATTCTCTGTACTCTTTTGTATTTGCTATTTCCCTCTTTATTAGAAATCGCACCTAAATACTTGTATTTGTCCATACCCTTAATTCTCTCCTGACCTCATTTAAAATTCTTTACTATTCTATTTCTGACTACAAAATATTCTGACTTTATGAAATCAAGTTTCAGTCCACTAATTACGTACTATTCCCTCAATTCTCTCAACATATACCTAGTCCAAATCTTCAACTTCCCCAACCACTATCTGATAATCAACTTCATAATTCAATGTAAAAAACGTTTCATCATTCATTTTTAGGCCCATTTCTTTACTCTTTCTAGTCCTTCTACTTAAGGGTCCTGACTTAATATATTTTGAAAAGCGCAGAGGAAAGACCACATTCTTGTCTCAATCCTTTTGAAATTGTAAACCGTTCCATGACCGAATTTCTTGTCTATATAATAATAATAATAATAATAATAATAATAATAATAATAATAATAATAATAATAATAATAATAATAATAATAATAATAATAATAATATAATGTAATAATAATGTAATAATAATAATAATAATAATATCTTGAAGTTTCACTGTTGGCTCCTGCATCAGAATGAAAAATTCCATTCCCAGACAGGGACATGGGCCGTAGTTCTATAAGAGCTGCGTGTCTCAAAGTTGTTGTAGTTCAAGCCAAAATGATTCCGTACAAAAATAACTCACTTGTTTTGCGAGTTTCATGCAACAATAATAACATTGAACAACAAATTTTTACTTTTTGTCTTGCTCCGAAATAAAACCAGGTGAATATTACTCATATGTGTGCCCTAAATCTGAATTTAAAATCCAAATTGTCCCATCACGTACCATTTTCCTGGGAAAATGAATTGAATTTTTTATGAAAAAAAAACTTTTTTTAAATTTTTCACTGCTACATTACATACTAGGAATTCAAAACGCCTCATAATACTTGAAAAATATGTACTGGAACCAAAATTGAAGTTACATAGTTTACAACACAACAATAAAAATATTTCCTGCGTATAATGAGAAAAATCTCGGAATATGAACTTACATTTAAAAGAATTTTCTGGGCGACTTCTGTTTATAACTAGACCCGGGACTGTCTTTTACAAGGAATCAACAATAGTCTGCAAGCATGCTGGATGATGACCTCCTAGATATAGCCTTTCCATTTAAGATATTTATTGATTAAATATTTTCCCATGCTCGTTGCTTCCTGCTCCAAGGTTAGGAGGAAAGAAATGCAAATGAGAATGTAAAAATTGTATTTTGAGAGACATACTACAGCCCATTTTCTCCTATGCACTTGACCAGGTTCCCACAACAAGTTCGATGTCTGCCCTAGAATTTTCAAGGAAATTTGAGCAAACATCTTTGAAAGCGCGCCATGCCATTTTCTCTGTAACGGAAAGTTTTTCCTCAAACAAAAAATCAACCATAACTTGAACCGATTATAATGCTCTCTTTCAATTTTCCTTTATTCAAAATGGTAAACTTGTCTTTTAAATATTGAAAACCGCACCCTTGTTTGTTCATTGCTTAGACCTCACTTTGAATTGTTATGAAATTTACTGAATCGAAGGGACCAATATCTGTTTATTTATTAGAAGTACAAAAGAACATGCCAAAAACCATAAGAAACCGGATATAAATCATAAACTCATAAATTGTATTAGTTTTATTTTACAACCTCAACCCGCGCCGGATGTTTCCTGGAGGAGCGCTCATCGAAAAGTGAAATCATTGTATATCTTAAAAACTTTACGTGATACGAAGAAGAGAGATGCATTTTCGGATTCAGCGCACACGAAACCATCAGGGACGCATTGTTTTAAGTCGGAGCAAAATTCTTGTTGTTCAGTGTAATTAAAGACGTCTTTTGAAAGGAGAACACCGATACTGCAACAAAGGGGATGAGTACTATTGTGTAATGGATACAGCTCCCAATTAAAAATAATCACACACTCCGGCCCTTGTGGGCAGTTGATGCGCCGGGGTCAACATGTAGGCCGGCGGATTGTCATGGTAATCGTGGCTAAGCCCTTGTAATCGCGTCGCCAAGCAACCGCATCGCCGCGATCGTTTCTTGTTCGGCTACACTGTAGCGTTTCCGAAAATCAATCGTCGTACAAAATTTACCAGTATTGTAGCATGCTTACGATGGAATCATATACAAAGAATACACACCTAAATTGTGGACTCACATATCGGATAGCGACATTATGAGAGGTCGGCACAATATGAAGAACATTTTGCGAAATTATAAAATTTATTTCGCCAAAATATGAAAATATGAAATATGTCAATGCTACAATATTTTTGTTTCTAAATAATTTGGAGCAGACTTGCATAAATATTTACAAAATAAGCCTTCAGAGATTAATAGTTTTGTCTATATTCAATAATATGCTACTTATTAAATACAAGAAAACTGCATAATTAATCTGTCACAATCATAAAATCTTACCTGAATGCAAAACTTAGGCAACTCAATTTTGTATATAGGAAGGAACAAGAAAAATCTTATATTGGCTGAACTATCTGCATTGGCTACAATACAACACAAGTCACTTGTCAGTTAATATTGCTTTTGACGATAAAAACCCATGAAGTTCCAAAAAGATGAGAAATGAAGTAGACAACAAGGTTGATGGCTGGACCTGTTTAAAACATTAACTTACACGTAGAGTCTATAAAATTAAACATGGCAACGCTGAAAAGACTTTCACTGAATTCGAAAGAATGGACAAAGGCGTAATAGGAGACACTTGTTTTGACTTCTCAAATTCATTGACACCACGAATTCAATGCCTATAAAGGGTAATTTGGAGATTTCACTTGCCTTTTGAAATCTCGGACCGCTGGTAGAATGGGTGGTTTAGGTTTTTCAAGTGTTTTCTGAAAAACATCTCTGTTGTCTCCTTATAATAACTGAAAAGTTTGGTTTGGTAGTAGTTACAGAAATATGAATGGAGGGGGCAAAAGTCACGCAAAATATGGAAAAAAAAATAAAGATTCTTTATGAAATATGAAGATTTTACCGAAATATTATGAAATGTGAAATTTGTTGGCGTTAATTACATTCTAAACATTGTGAACCGTGAAAATCCTTGTTCCCATACCGCTAGTAGAAATGGTTTATAATATGAAATTTCATATTTTGCCTGTCTCTAGACATTATCTATGACTATGGTAGAAAACATTCTTAAAATAAACAAACAATGTGGAGCACAAAAAAAGACATACAACCTCACTTCTATAAGACAAACATAGCATTCATCCTTTTACACGACTAGTTTTGAGCTAATCGAATTAAATCAACGAGTATTCATAATTACTGTAAATAAAAACAATGAAATGCATACAATTACGTATTTGAGAGATAGCGTGAAGAGACTGGCCTAAGAAATTAATACCCAATTAGTGCTACAGTATCTTTTTTATAGATTGCCTGATGACAATTTATCACCTGCATGTGATATCTAACGCTAGAGGAATTGGTGATAGCGAGATGGTATTTGTCAAAGTGAATTCGGCTGGTACAGAAACATGGGTTCTGAATAAAAATACATGCAAACAACTAGCAGTATTTGAGAGGAAAATCTTAAGAAGGATATTCGGAGCAATTGAAACAGTGGATGGATGGAGAGCCAGATATAATAATGAGATATACGAACTGTACAAGGAATCGGATTTGGAGGCGCACATAAGATGTCAAAGACTGAGATGGTTGGGACACGTCACAAGGATGGAAACAACAAGGAAAGTGAAGATTGTCTTCAATAACAACCCAGATGGAACCAGATTAAGAGGAAGACCGAGAACAAGATGGTGGAACTGTGTACGAGTGGATGTGAATAGATTAGGAATAAGGAATTGGAGGGAGTTGGCGATGGATAGAGAAGGATGGAAGAGAGCCATAGAGGAGGTTAAGGCCCACCTGGGCTGTAATACCAAATAAGAAGAAGAAGAAAGTGAATTCGGCAATCCACCATAAGTTTTATCTGAGATCCCCTTCACAATTAGGAAAATCTAAGAAAAAACAAGTAGCTAGGCCTAATCAGCCCAAATGTTTTTGAACCAACGCCCGATCGCAGCCTCGTAGCATAAACCCCACTCGTTAACTGCTAGCAGCTAGATCGCAAGTAGGGAGCGTACTTTGTCCCACGAGGCTACAAGATTAGGTATTACTGGAGTTTTCAAATGGACGATGCGCGTGCATCTAGCAAGCGAATTACTTGACTGACTGTTCACGCGACTTTTGTTTGGTCAAGTTGGGCAGAACAAAACTGCACTAATATTTAAAAACTGCACTAATATTTACAATTTAAATTATTTACACTATGTACAGTACACTAGAATACGCTATTTTTACTATAATAAAAATATAGGCTTACAATTGATAAAACATTATTTACACTATTATGTACAGTGTTGTGCACTGTAACACAAGGTATTTTATTTCATAATACTATAGACTACTTATTTTGGAAATAGTGTAGCTATAATAGCGTAAATGTAGTTATAGTCCATGAACAACTAGCCTTACCTCTATACACCCTGGGCTAGAATACTGTCTCTAATTATAAGCGGATACCTTAATCATGTAATGATTCAAAAGACCATATTTTAAATCACTCAGAAGCTCACTGATAAACAACGCACAACATTTTCCTGCCTATTTTACCAGACTTAGCACTGGCCGCTAAATATAATAATAATAAATAATAATAACAATTATTATTATTATTATTATTATTAATATCATCATCATCATCAAATCAGGTGTAGTTAAAATGTTACGTCTGTATTATTTCTCAAAATATTAGCTACGTTAAAAATCGCTGCAGATAGCGATTTAGAACAGACTTTCTTAAGCGTAGGACTATTTTCTCTGTCCTTCGTTAAAAATTCTGTTATAATTTTTTCACTGATAGACGTTTCTTCTTCGACTATTATTTTTATTTAGTTTCACGTTTCAAACTGTACTTTTTGCAGTGCGTATATTGCCAAATGAATTGATGGTTTTGATACATAGAAATTTGTTTTAAAATGATGATGGAAACTTTCGGTGCCGTTAGCGGTACGAAGTAAATAGGTGGTGTGTCTACCGATAATATCTTCAGAAATGCAGTGTCGTTATTTAAATATTTATTTAGATTATTTGAAATGTGATCAGCAAAATTCATTAAGTGGCTATCTAGGACGTCTGACAATTCATTAAATGCATGCGTCTCTGACTACATCACGTTTCAAAAAGAGAAGTCCAAAACACTGCTTTATCAACATACTGCTGGAGTCATTTTCTTTGTATAAACGAAGTAGCCTCAATTCAGAAATTGTGCTATGCCAGTTTTGCCTATCGGAAAAATTTCTAAGTTGTGTTAGGAAAGTTTCTTGCTACGGTAATATATGGAATTTAAATCTTTTGTTAAAAGTGCGCTTTAAATTAATTCAAAACGTGCGCTTTATAAATCCTGCAAAATGATCAGATGTGCGCTTATGATGTTGTCAAGTTTCTAAGTGCCAACAAATAGCCTAGAGATATATTGGTGTGCAGAACAAATTATGTTTTTGTTGCTGGAACAGATCTAGAGACTGAAATCCTGAAAGGCAGAAGTAAACTAAAGTAAAAGAAGATTGCTTAGGAACTCAATAAAGCTGAATAGTTTTTTTTATTTATTTTTACTTACGAGCAACTCAAATAGGCCTATGTAGTTACATCTGAAACAAAGTTTTTTGCATACTGCGGTCATTAATTAGTACGTAAATCTGCGACATTACGTCGTTTCTGTGCATTTATACTCCAGAACACATTTTTCATTTCTGCCTATACATAAATAGTGCGACTTTATTAATAGTCATTGACAGAAACGTATGTCTACGCACATTGTCGTGTGAATAACGCTACTTTACGTTCAATTTTGCTCATATATCATGTTAGCCTTTAAAGACTAAAACTGTAACAAAAATTCTGAAATTAATTACTAATAGGACTGTAAGGTGAAGTCGTCGATAAACTGCAGAGCAGATCGAAATACTGTAACCAGAAAATGTTCGAGGAATCTCTATATAGGCCATATTAAAGAAAAAATCATATGGAAAATTAATTATATATGTATATTGTA
The DNA here is from genome assembly GCF_040183065.1 of Periplaneta americana. Lineage (NCBI taxonomy): Eukaryota > Metazoa > Arthropoda > Insecta > Blattodea > Blattidae > Periplaneta > Periplaneta americana. The sequence continues at coordinate 70,550,124 of NC_091125.1, forward strand.
TAATATAATAAAACTATGAGACTATAATGCATTTCACGCGACTTAGTTCATACGTCTCATCTTCTTCGTGGCTACAATATTTTGTCTGGGCGAATGTAATATTTAACTTTCCATAACTACCAGCGATTGAGTCTTAACATTAGAACTAGGCAATGATGGTTAAGTGCAAATGGATCGTGTTGTTCAGAGTGACTAAAAAGCCCGACCTCAAGACTTATATCGCATGAAAAGGAGTATACTGTATCAGTAATGGTAGTGGTAAAAATGCAGTACTAGTGTCAATAGTAGTTATTGCTTGATTAATAGATTTTGGCTCTGCAAAAAGTAAGTAGATAGGCTAAGAGCGAGTTACTCATCACTACTGGCGGACTGGATCACACAGGTCAGGCCGCGCAGTCATAACACCTAACGCTTCCTTCTTATCATGTCGCGGTACACTCCGTTTTAAAACACAATATTCTTCCATATGTCCCGTTACTATTATTGACTAAAAAATGTCATGACGACTTATATTTTCTTTAATATGAGTGTTCCTCAGCTACGAGCAAGATATTATTTTCATTTTTCCTCTTTCACATTTGTGATTAAATTTCATTCTTATGAGTTTATGACGCATCATACAGCTCGCTCACTAGCCAAACAACCAAGGGCTGGGACCATTAATTCTGAATCGAGTGGCAGCAGCAGCAGGAGTAGTAGTAGTAGTAGTAGTAGTAGCAGTAGCAGTAGTAGTATAGTAGTAGTAGTAGCAGTAGTAGCAGCAGTAGTAGCAGTAGTAGTAGTAGTATAGTAGTAGTAGTATAGTAGTAGTATAGTAGTAGTAGTAGTAGTAGTAGTAGTAGTATAGTAGTATAGTAGTAGTAGTATAATAGTAGTATAGTAGTAGTAGTACTAGTATTATAGTAGTATAGTAGTAGTAGTGTAGTAGTAGTAGTAGTAGTAGCAGTAGTAGTAAATTTGAAATAGCAGATGTTAAAAACGGTAGTAGTATTAGTAGAAATGTATTTTAAATAATTATATACGATTACTTTATTTGACTGAAGTAACAATTTCCACTCTCGATTTTAGTTTCATTTTTAGGTCAGTCAAGCAGCAATCGCAGTAGAATGTATTCATCTGCGTATCGAATAAGCGTGAAAGAGAACGACTTTATGAAAATTTTTTGGAGTAGAACATACAATGGAGTTGTTAGCGCCTCACGAATTCCTCATCCCATTGAAAACTGACATAAAATGATGTGAGTGCAAACAGGCTTCCGGAAGGGCATGCTGAGCATTAAGGTTGAGGGCTGTGCGTCCCTGAATCAGCATTATGGGCAGCCCCTCCCACACACTAATTGGAGCCCACGTTCAGAGATGCAGACTGTAATTAAAACTTGTTGTTGGTGGCCATGGTAACGCCACACTTTCGGATGTTTCCTCACCAGTCATTTTATGTGAAAAAAATAACTAGCAAATTGGATCAGTTTACAGTCGAGCAGCCATTCCAACTTTGATGCAGATGAGCATATTTCCAACTTCAATAGCTATCTTTCGCCCGCCCCCATAACAAGAACATCATAAAAAAAAATAATTTTATTTGGCTATCATACTTTATTCCGTCCTAACTGGTCAAATAGATTATGTTTGTTATTACATTCGAGTCCCGTGGATTCACATCAGCGAAAGTCTATGGAGCATTAATAACAATGAAAATTCTCTGCATAGAATTTCTCTAAATGGGAAGTAAATTTATCTGATGTTTAGAGTTACGGCACGTAAAATAATACATCGCTTAATGAAAAGCTTCCAAACAAAATTCTCCATCATGTAAAATTTTACTCTGAAATTCATCATTTCCCCTCACAGTCCTATCACTGAAGTAAACTGAATTCCGCCTTCTTCCAGATGTTTTTACCTCAGAACTATAATTAGACTGCGTCAAACTAACAGAGTTCAGGAAGTTCTCAGTTGACCATATTCATGACTCACGGCACTAGGAACCGACCCCGCAATAACTTTTATATAAACACTGGCTACTTCTGATAGGTTTTTTTCTCTGAATTAGATTTCAATTTGTAACAAGCGCACAGAAAGATATATTGCTTGGAAAAATTGCAACTGAGTTACCTGTGTCTTCCTTATATGAAATTCTTCAATCCCACACATTGAAAGCCGATTCCGCACACATTATCAGTAATCACATCTAAGACATGAAAGACAATAGTGTGCTTGTACACTAGCTAAAGCAGACTAACTCAGAAGATTAAAGTGTGCAGTCAGTAGTAGTAAGATTGAAGTTTCAAGTTTCACATCATACATGTTGTTTTAATGTGAGAGCATGGAGTCCATCACAAATTGTGTGGTCATTGATTCCACGCCAGCTGAAGTGTGCAACATTAAGGGATACAATTCATTAGCGTTGATACTTATCAGGCTCAATATGCTAGAGATGCGTTCTAAATGAAATACAGGAGAAGGCCAGCAGTTTGAACACATGAACTGGCATGTCTATACTTTGTGCTCTGTTGGTGAGTTTTTTGACATAAATTTGCAAGAAATTGTTTTAATTAAACAAATTTATTTACATAATTTCAAGGGAAAAATTGTTCCGGGGCCGGGTATCGATCCCGAGACCTCTGGTTGAACGTACCAGCGCTCTTCCAACTGAGCTACCCGGGAACTCCACCCGACACCGTCCCAACTTTTCCCTTTGTATCCACACAACTCGCGTGGGCTGACGAAACGCCAGAGACCCACATCGAGTGCACACAAACTCTGTGTGACTTAGAATTGTGGTTTTCTGTTAACGTACACAGTGACGTATATATTATGCAAATCTAGTCTTTCAGGTGAAGCTTCCTGTAAAGCAGATTTGAATAATTTCAAGGGAAAAATTGTTCCGGGGCCGGGTATCGATCCCGGGACCTCTGGTTGAACGTACCAGCGCTCTCCCAACTGAGCTACCCGGGAACTCCACCCGCCACCGTCCCAACTTTTCCCTTTGTATCCACACAACTCGCGTGGGCTGACGAAACGCCAGAGACCCACATCGAGTGCACACAAACTCTGTGTGACTTGGAATTGTGGTTTTCTGTTAACGTACACAGTGACGTATATATTATGCAAATCTAGTCTTTCAGGTGAAGCTTCCTGTAAAGCAGATTTGAATAATTTCAAGGGAAAAATTGTTCCGGGGCCGGGTATCGATCCCGGGACCTCTGGTTGAACGTACCAGCGCTCTCCCAACTGAGCTACCCGGGAACTCCACCCGACACCGTCCCAACTTTTCCCTTTGTATCCACAACCAGAGGTCCCGGGATCGATACCCGGCCCCGGAACAATTTTTCCCTTGAAATTATTCAAATCTGCTTTACAGGAAACTTCACCTGAAAGACTACATTTGCAAATTTATTTACATTTTGTTACAATTAATACATTAAGTGTGCAGTGTTTTAATTAATTTTTATAGTTCAAAATATTTTACGTTTTCATTGTTTTAATTAAATTTTATTGTATCAATTATATTTGTATCTGTGACGAAGCCTAATACTGTATGTCTAATGGCCTAATGAATTAAATTGAATATCTATTATAAATAGGTACCGTATTTTTTAGGGCACGCGATAAATTTCAGAGTTGCACAAAACTGAAAAGGAACAAGGAAATCATTTTTAACATGTATTTATATTTATATTTATAATTTTTGTTTAAATTTAAATATAGGCATTGATATGAATGAAACAATTTTATAATACTAATTTTTAAGTAATTGTTTATACTTTAATCATACAAAGTTATAAAATCAACAATAATAAATTATCCATAGACCGATTATTGAATTTGAAACTCGGAAACTATTATACAGAACTTAAAGTAAAGTGAAGGTAGTGCTGGCAGATAATCAGGTGCATCTCCGATGTTGGTAACTGGCTGCAGTTAAGTCGAAGAATACAATTGCAACGTTCCATTCAGTTTTCTCCGGTAGCACTGATGGTAGCGGGCACTTTAACGGAGAGAATAGGAAAACCGTACGACGTCACTAACTTCTTAATCTATCCTCATATACAATGAGGGGTCGAGGAAACAAGAGATCGCCCTTTCTTTCGGTCTGTCACTAAATCACACTTTGTCCTTTTTTTTCACAACCCCAACGCTGTACCAATTTCTTTTCATCTTACATGTTTTACGCAGTCACCCTCGAGGTCATCAGCCCTCCATCCTTAATTTAGGACTTTAGAGACTTGTCTTGAAAGTCTGAGTACATTCTTAGACATGACCAAACCAACGCAACCTGCTCGCTGATGTAAACGGATGCCTTCCAGTTTGAATTCATTAATTTTGATTGGTATTTTTAAAAAACTGGTGCAATATTGTGTAGCTGAAAGTACTGAAGAACGAGAAAATAAAAATGTACACCTAAAATATCGACATCGAACGTTCTAATCTAAATCCTGGAAAATATTCTTAAACAAACTTAAATAATTTGTGAATATGTTGGTGCTTAAATGTTTTATTTTATCGACTAAAATGTAAACGTAACTTCAAATACTAAGTAATAGAGTACTTACTTACTTACTGGCTTTTAAGGAACCCGGAATTTCATTGCCGCCCTCACATAAGCCCGCCATTGGTCCCTATCCTGAGCGAGATTAATCGAGTCTCTATCATCATATCCCACCTCCCTCAAATCCATTTTAATATTATCCTCTCATCTACGTCTCGGCCTTCCCAAAGGTCTTTTTTCCCTCCGGCCTCCCAACTAACACTCTATATGCATTTCTGGATTCGCCCATACATGCTACATATCCTGCCCATCTCAAACGTCTGGATTTAATGTCCCTAATTATTTCAGGTGAAGAATACAATGCGTGCAGTTCTGTGTTGTGTAACTTTCTCCATTCTCCTGTAACTTCATCCCTCTTAGCCCCAAATATTTTCCTAAGCACCTTATTTTCAAACACCCTTAACCTATGTTCCTCCCTCAAAATGAGAGTCCAAGTTTCACAACCATAAAGAAAACCGGTAATATAATTGTTTTATAAATTCTAACTTTCAGATTTTTTGAAAGCAGACTGGATGATAAAAGCTTCTCAACCGAATAATAACACGAATTTCCCATATTTTTTCTGTGTTTGATTTCCTCCCGAATATCATTCATATTTGCTCCCAGGTATTTGAATTTTTCCAGCTCTTCAAAGGATAAATTTCCAATTTTTATATCTCCATTTCGTACAATGTTCCCGTCACGAGACATAATCATATACTTTGTCTTTTCGGGATTTACTTCCAAACCTATCTCTTTACTTGCTTCAAGTAAAATTCCCGTATTTCCCCCAATCGTTTGTGGATTTTCTTCTAACATATTCACGTGATCCGCGTAGAAAAACAGCTAATGTAACCCGTTCAATTCCAAACCCTCTCTGTTATCCTGGACTTTCCTAATGACATACACTAGAGCGAAGTTAAAAAGTAAAGGTGATAGTGCATCTCCTTGCTTTAGCCCACAGTGAATTGGAAACGCATCTGACAGAAACTTAACTATACGGACTCTGTTGTACGTTTCACTGAGACACATTTTAATTAATCGAACTAGTTTCTTGGGAATACCAAATTCAATAAGAATATCATATAAAGCTTCTCTCTTAAGCGAGTCATATGCCTTTTTGAAAAAGTAATAGAGTATATTAATCAAAATTGAGTCATTGTTTATAGGCTTTCATAATTAATTCTGACTGCTGTATAGTATAACATCATATAAACTTTAATCATTTTATCAGTAACGAGAAACGCAACTCATCGATAAATATTTTTTTCTGGCGAGAACTAGAAACGGGCGATATGGGATATAGTAGGTGACATGGCAATTTTAACTGCAGCCACTATTATGATTCAGTACACGCGTGTTACAAAAATTATAATACTGAAAGTGGTTCCTATCATGTCACTCATAATGTGAACTAAAAGCAAAGTAAAGAAGGTCCTTTGATGCAGGAATGCTGTGTGGTCACTTATATTACATTGTGCAGCAATATATATACATACCTAGATCACACCATTTAATTTATTCGTTGTTTCTCTGAACTCAGTTCCATTGTGCCACTGTAAAATCGATATCGTTTGAATTGCATTTATTTATTTCTACGCAATAACGTTTATTGAAACTGAAATGTCATAAGGGTACACGTACACTCATGCCATGTATATTCGCCTACATATAATTACAGCTTTATCATTTTATCGTGTGTTGTACGAATTTCTAATGAGAACATACAGTATCATAAACATGTTTTATATGTAATAAGCAAAATAATATTACGTCATTGTAATTTCATTCTTAAGTTTGTAACAACAATTTAATTCATTAAGGGGTTAGGTACAACTTACAGCAGTAAAATTTTGGAAATATTCAACATTTTTTCCTCCATTACTGTATATTGTACAATAATGAAAATTGCTTTGCTATATGAAAAAATAATTTTACGATTTAAAATAAATTATTTACATTTTATTTTTCTCAAAATTAATTTCACTGTGCAGTGATGAAGCATTTCCCACATAACTCAAAAACTATCCAACATTCTGTGATGAAATTTTTTGTGTATATTTATGCATGTTATATCTACAATATGCTGCAAGATCACTTCTCTAACTTTGATAGATTGTCTGATAAAAAAAAAATCATTTAAAAAATGGTCAAGTATCAGTACTTTTTTATAACACAAAATAAAAATATATATATTATTTATTAAGGAATGTAGTTGAAAGAGCATAATATTCTAAACATGAGTTTCCGTAATAAAATAAAAGAGAGAGAACATGAAAAAGTTGATAAGTTTATGAATTATGAGAGAAACGCTTCATCACTGCACAGTGAACTGCCATCATTCCGAATTTGTAATATATATTTTTAATCGTAAAAATATTTTTTTTTATGTAGCAGAAGGACGGTGTTTTACACATACCAATTTTCATTATTATACAAGGTACAGTAATGGAGAAAAAAATGTTGAAGCTGTACCTAACCCCTTAAATACCGTGCACACAAGTAATGTGTTAGATGCGGGATTCCTATTTCGGTTCCTAAGAGATTGCTTTTCAATTAGAACTAAATAATGAATTTTCATATTCTTGTATATCTAAAAACAAATTAAAACCGCTTAAAATTAATGTAAAAAGGAATTTATCTTCATCTTACAGTTCTAGGAGTTCGAGGTTCCGATTACAGTTTTAAGGTGGAAGAATGGTATTTTCACGTTGTTTAACTACTAATATAATTGGACTGGGCAAAATTTAGCATAAAATGACGTTATTCACAAAATCACGTGCGTAGACATCCTTTTGCAACAGTCGGAAACTGTTTCACACACATAAATAATCTTCATAAATGAAAATGAATGAGATATTTGAACTTCTTTAATATTGTCTTAAAGTTAGAGGACGCTGTTCGAGTGCACGGCGATTGAAAAAGGTACTTCCAAAGCATAACAGTGACGTAGTTTCGCATCGTTTTGCACCGCACTCTTAATTTTCATTCAGTTTCCCGTTTGAAAACACGCTGTAGGAAAGAGTTCTTGCGAGTTAAGAAGGGTCTATGTTCGTTTGTTTCCCAGTATTCTTGGCCGCAGGTTTCGATTGAGTGAGTCCTACACCACGGCCTGGTGCTTACTTGTGAAACTTTGCCTGCGCATCTTCTGTATTAATTTTCCGTAAATTACATTTGTTCGAGTCCAAGAGACAGTTTCCACTTGAAAGAGTTCACGAGCAATTTGAGGAGAAAGGAGCCGAGTAGGAAGAAAACAGGGGTGACCAACAAATACAGCCATTCTACACTAAGTACTAGCTCTATTTTTATTAAGTTTTATCGTCATGAGGAGTGTTGTCGTACTAATATTACAGCTATTGTTTAGCGGATTTTTTGGACTGAAGTGTCGCGAGTTCAAATTCGGATAAGAGAGATGAGTTTTTTTGGACAAAACGCTTAAAAGTACAACTGCCTTTGGGTGTAAATAAAAATTTGAAGTCCTACGTCACAGTAAAATTGTGAAATGCAACTTAAAAAAAATATTACGATTTTCGACGATTTATCCCATTGAAAGATCACTCAAACAAACTTTCTATCGTCCACCTGAAGTTCCGCTTTTAAGAGCAGATGATTCTACTGGCTAATCCCAGTTGGTGCTTTCTGGTATCTGAAAATAGGAAAATTTTCACATCTGTTGCCAGGCTGACTCATTTCTTTGGACGTGTGTACATGACAAGAGAATGACGAAGTGCAACAATAATTCTCTTGTACACCTCTGAACCAACGAGAGTCTTAAAAAACATTTCCTAGGCCTTTGCCTCTACTAAAAATAAGTAGGGTAACTCATCATATCCAGCTACCTTCCATCAACCACAAATGAACATTCAATGCATTTCTGTTTTATTGATGAGATTTCTGTGGTGGACTTATTTGGACGATTTTTCTACAGCGGGCCGAGCTGTAAGTCACAGTTGTGAATTCGAATTCCACTCATAGGATAGGATGTTTATTCATTTTCAATATTTATGTACTGTATCGTTTTTATATATCCACGGGATCGTAATCAGTAATTAATTACACACAGTATCCATCCAAAATTCGCCACGTATAGAAAAACTTTAAATATGAATATATCAGGGCCAGAAACGGACCACTACCATAAGAATTACTATGACGCTGAAGACTGTATTTAAAATAACTTTTATTGAACGTATGACAGCATTTTTTCTTCACCAAGACTGTACAAGACACAATAAATTCAATCAATTAATTGTGAAAGAAAATGCGATTAATTTTATTGCTACTGAACAAAGTCTACAACATTGAGCAACAGGTCGGCCTCGGTTGCGTAGTCGGTACAGCGCTGGCCTTCTGTGCTCGAGGGTTCGATCTCGGCCCGGGTCGATGGCATTTAAGTGTGCTTAAAAGCGAAAGGTTCATGTCAGTAAATTTATTGGCATGTAAAAGATCTCTTGCGGGACAAAATTCCGGCACACCGGCAACGCGGATATAACGTCTGCAGTTGCGAGCGTCGTTAAATAAACCATAATTTAATTTTTGATCAAAAGTACAAATAGGATATTGATAAGAAACAATACCACTTGTAAATTCAGACTTGAAAAGCTTGACAGTCTTCACATAGCCTCCATACAACCAACATCCAACGAATACACACGCTCATATACAACTAAACTTGAACGCTGACATTCACCTTACTATAATAGTCCACAACAACTACAGTATTTGGATGCCGTCCGTAAATTAACTATATTGAAGAGCATCACCACTCATAATGCACGTTCAAGTATATGCCGCAAGTCAACATCTTAAGAGAACCTAATATTGAAATATATTGTCGGATACAAATGATATCCATAACAACTTTGAATAATTAGATTCAAGGCACAACCTTAGTCTATATATATATATATATATATATATATATATATATATATATATATATATATATATATATATATTATGACGTACATACGTTTAGAAAGTGAAAAGACGTGCAGTAATGATAAAACAAGCATACGGGCATGAACAAATCAGTTAACATAGTTCAAAGACTGTAATTGCATCTCTTCACACAATATAGTATACGGATTTCATTTTATTTTTTATTATTTTATCAGTGAAGACCTGCAAACATATTTGTATAAGTATTGTAATCACACGTGTGCTTTTAATTCATTTGACAGTAGGGTGTAGTCACACAAGAAAGACACATTTATATCCTAATTATGTTGGTTTTTATCATGTTTTATCATATTGGACGCTTATTAATATATATTGTATTTTGGTTCATAGAGATATATGTACCTGTTAGTAATGATATTGCTATATAGAATGTTGTATCTGATGATGTTGGTATGAAACCGACGAAAACTTTCATACAATATTAAATCGTGTAATGTAAGGATTTGCACCTTATATATATTAATAGTAAAGTCATTGACTGAAAATAAATATTCGTATTATATATCATAGACTTTTCTGAAAATTAATCAAAATGAATTGCAAAATATTAAATAAAAAGGCTAGTCATTCTTCCTTGAAATCCTCGTTCAGTGAGATCATTCACAGTAAATCTCAAAATTCTGAGCCCACATACTCAAACATATATATATTACCACAGATTTATGATTCGTTTGGGATGCCATAAAACAAAATCGCTGTAACATGAGAACAGCTGCTATTTAAATAATTTCGAGGGAAAAATTGTTCCGGGGCCGGGTATATTGTTTAACCAAAGGTCCCGGGTTCGATACCCGGCCCCGGAACAATTTTTCCCTCGAAATTATTCAAATTAACTTTACAGGGAGTTATTCCTGAAAGCTTAATTTGCAGCTGCTATTTACTTTTAAGTAAAATGGAAGTTTTGGCCATATTAAACCTCAATTTATTATCATTAAGTACAAAATACAATTCGTATTGTGAAGCTTTTTTCTCTCCTGCGAGATCTAACATCTCATTTTAAAGGTTGAGACAATCTTTGCTTTCAAACCGTCAATATCTCTGGGTCGCTGTATATCGACATCATTCGTCACAAAATCCCAAATAAAGAAGTCGGGTGGCATCAGATTTGGAGAATTTTGATGCATTGCCATTTGCCCACCACGACAGTACCAGTTGAAGTCGAATGATATTCATCAAGTTGATTTCCTAAATGAAATTATGCGCCAATCTGCTGGAACACCATGCCCTATAGTTTTCCTGTTGCAACTGCGGTATGAAAAGAATGCTAAATGTGATCCATTTCTGAACTCGTTGCACGCGGTAGGGGTACAGTTCCAGGTAACGATGACAAGTTGTGTATGGCGTAACTATCTCTGCTGACACTCGCGTAGGCTCTTTTTGGAACGTGCTGTCATAGCAACAGCTTCGACTTTGAGAACACGCCTACGGCCACCAGTGCATGGCATGTTAACAGATCCACTTTCTCCAAAATGCGATATTATAACATATCAACAAGTAATTCGGAACTTTCCAAGCACCATACTAACGGCGAATACGATATATAATTGATGCTACATTTTAAATTTTGCAAACCACAACACACATTTCGCTTCTTCCTTTGCAGTAAACAGCATTTTCTTAGTTCAGTCGTGGAAGTAACAATCTGATATCTTTTGTTTGTGAAAGATTGATAGAAAACTCCTGTGTTTTAACATCATATTGGAACTAAAATTACTTTTATAACAATCCCGATAATCTTATAGCTATTTTATGTTATATCTTCCCAAACGTATCAGTCTTTTGTTACATACATTATTACTTACTTACTTACTGGATTTTAAGGAACCCGGAGATTCATTGCCTCCCTCACATAAGCCCGCCATTGGTCCCTATACTGAGATAGATTAATCCATCCTCTATCATCATATCCCACCTCCCTCAAATCCATTTTAATATTATCTTCCCATCTACGTCTCGGTCTCCCTAAAGGTATTTTTTTCCCTCCGGCCTCCCTACTAACACTCTATATGCAACATACATTATTAGTGAAACTATATTGTAGGGGACAGAGAGATATAATACAATAACTTTCAAATTGAGATCAGAACGTAGAGTATTATAATCTAGATTTTAGTACTGTAAATGAATCCTTTGGTTATATACCATGATGGTTTATAATAAAACTTGTCAAAATTACTAAGAAGAAAAAAATGCGAAAAAAATACAGGGCAAAGTAGTTCAAGGAACACATTACATCCTTTGGAAAAGTTAGCAAAAGAAAATATATATTTTTCAAATCTAATTGCGAAGGAGCTGGATGTAATCTGGAAATTACGTGAAAGCGACATACAGGGGAAAGCAGACTGCACTGAAATGTGTACTTTACGCTTGGCGCATCGGTGGTATTGATGTCATAATAACAGCATAGGTACATAACCAAACTCTGCAGTCGCAGTTCATTATATTTGCTATAATACTATTTTACAATTCATTTTCCGTGAGGTCGGGCCCGAGTTGCAGCAATGCGACGAACGCACGTGTGGAGGGGTTGGGAGGCGAGAAATTATGCGGCTCGGGGCAGGTTCATATTACCTGCAACACACGACACACCCCATTGCGAAGTTGAAGACCAGTATTGCATAAACACTATTGTCAATCATGCTGTCATGAAACTACTGTCCTCTCAACGTTAAAAAATAACAAGCATTATTCTAAGAAAATTCAGCTGATTTTTGTTCTAAAGTATCTACCGCCATATGAAATTTGTTAATTTATTTTCAGTTACAAAAGCGGTTAGCCTATATAAAGTTTAAAGAAACAGAGATAGCTCTGTACTGTAGGTAGAGAGACAAGCGACACGCTGAAATATTTTGGGATAGAGCCCAGATCGTTATTAACTTCCAGAAGGGCTCACAGAACGATATAGTCATCCATAGATTGAATACTGCGTTTTCCATCGTCATAATCAGCGTTACAACAACCCTTTTGGGCCGTAGCTTCATTTGAATTTCGTGTCTGGTTTCTCTATTCTGTGCCAATGTTTATCAATTTCTTTCCCCCCCTCTCTCACAGGAGCTTAGTGTCTTTATTTGCCTCATCTTTCTATCGAAGTTTTAGACGTCTTTGATATATTTTGCCTTAAACTACTGAAATAACATATATTTTTAAATAATACCGGGTATTTTCCGAGGGTAAAAGCGGACAGAGCATGGTGTTCATTCTACTGCCTAATTTATCTACGGAATTAATAAAATGCACTTTCTTTCCTTGAAATGTAGAAGATATACTATTTTTGAAGAGGAGCAACTAGAAGCATATGAAATGTGGATATGGAGCGTGTGAAATGGACAGACAGAATAAGAAATGAAGTTGTGCTAGAAAGAGTGAGTGAAGAAAGAATAATGCTGAAACTATCAAGAAGAGAAAAAGGAACTAACTGGGCCATTTTCTAAGAAGAAGCTACCTGCTGAAGATTACACTGGAAGGAATGGTGAATGTCAAGAAATTTCCAGGCAGAAGAAGATATCAGATGATAGACGACATTAAAATATATTAATCATATGCGGAGATTAAAAGGCAGAAAATAGGAAAGATTGGAGAATACTGGGTTTGCAGCGAAAGACCTGTCCTTGGCCAGAAAACTCTGAATAGTATTTTTGACACCTATGAAAAATAAGACACAAAATGCAAAATTTATAGAAATATGCTACATTAATTTCATTCTTAAATACTTACAAGAGAAATAATCTCAATAATATCAAACTGGTCTGTATCGATAGTACTGTATAATATCAATATTTTATTAAGGAGGAGGTCACTATTGAACTCCGAAGTACTGTACAAGTTCCTTTTAGCGCTTCCTCTATTCGCCTAATGCAACACGTTTTGAAAGCGCCAGTATGGAAATTCTTATGTTGTACGAAATCTGATACGTTGCAAATGAGCAATGGAACCCGCTGAACTAGCCATGAACTATGATAAGATAAAAGGTACAGCTCATGCATTATGTCCAGACACTCCCCCACTCTTCCTACAGATCTGCGCACGAGATCGGATGAGTCTACATACGAATTACAGGGAAATTTGCCTTGAACTCTATAGACACACGCCCGACCTTCCCTTATACTCCTACCCCCTCCACAGAAACGTTGGTCCAGTACTGCACATCGTATTTTGACAAAATGCATGAGCTGTACATATGGGCATGTATCTACTGTGAGCACGTGAACGCTTCTTATATTCTGCAGTAAGGGTGGACCCCCCTATTCGTCCACTAAAAATGGAAAGAGAGTGATCACGTATGATCGTGTACAAATGAATAAGCATTCTAATTAGCTATTGTTAACGCATTGTCACTATTTTTTGTGCTGAATTTCATTGAATTTATTTATTTTCTTTATTGCTAGAGCCATCTACAGTACATGTGCCAATTTGCACTCTGTGTTTCTTATGAGAGCACTTCGGTTTTAACGTGAAACGTTTATGCTAATGTGTCAAATGAAAAAATGTTACGCAAATTTCAACATCTTACGTCACTTGCTTAGAAATGGTAATGAGTTACATCACACTATTCTGACTTCATTTACTTAGCAAAAGGATTAGACTTTTATATTTATATGATGTTGCTAAAGGGATAGTCTTAATTTCTTGAGTAAATTAAATAGCGTAGACTGCTTAGCCTGTGAGCTTTCCTAAAATATACATTTCCTAATATTATATTTTTTTATTTTTAATATAGACATTTTTTGTATTATTTTAACAATTACTTCGACTCACATTGCTGTAATTGTTTGATTCTTAGAATTACATGTACCTAAATGTGTCTTCATTTTGCTATTATTATTATTATCATTATTATTATTATTATTAATATTATTATTATATTATTATTATTATTATTATTATTATTATTATTATTATTATTATTATTATAATTTAGAAGCTCCATGCGTCCCACTTAATTTTGTTTCCTAATTTGCCTCTGGAGTCATCTGCAGTCTACATCGAGACATTACTCCTTAGACATATTTGATAGCAGGGAAAACGGTGGGACGAGAAACAGCTAGTCTATAATTTTGCCTAGGTTGGAGATCTTTTACATTTCTTAATTCTAATTTTTACTTCTAAGAAATAAGTGCTAGGGATCTTTATCGACTGCTTAAAAGTCCACCACTGTCTATCCGATATAAACAGTAAGCTTCGAATCCAATGACAAGCATTCTAACCACCACACTGCCGAGAAGAGAGATAGAGCTCTCAAGTTTTTCAAAATCCGACAACATAAGAGTTAGATAGTTCGCATGGGCTCCAGCCGCCTTTGCTCACGTACTCGTCTATATAAAGATAAAACAAATTACATAGCTAGAGGCACATACTGTATCTCTTGCGATCGGATCCAAGGACTCTACCATGACCGACTTGCTTCATTATGAAATGGCTACATTGTAACTATTAAGGGACAAGCGGGAAAAACAAGTGAAGGCGCAAGACCGAAATGAATCGACTGCCAGACGTGTTGTCGGGTGGAAGGGGGTGCAATAAACGAGAAGTGCTCAGTCGTCCAATTTGTTAAAAACTTGGAAATTAAAATAGAAAACGCGGAAGTTCATTCTATGTTCATTATGTTACATGATTCTGAGTACCCCACTCTCACACTGATATGCGTAGAGTGGTGAAAATCAAATTTCAATCACCATCTTCTCCACTGCTAACCGTCACAACACACCAGTTTTTTAGGGGGAAGGGAATGAAGTTGTTACACGAGTGAAAATTTATCGCTATATTCACACACTGTGGGTATAACAGATAATTACAGAAATTATTTAACGAAGTACTTCTTGTATTGTATGTATAACTAACATTTACAAGCGTTCAACGTTTAAATGAATTTTAGTCTTGATCGTCATTTGTTTCCCGCATAGATAGTCGACTGAAAATGGCGGCTCCGTTCAAACGTTTTGGTGAAAGTAACATCAGTGAAATAGAATTTTAGTAAGTCATTAATATCTATTTTATTATATTAGAGTACTTTATTTCTTCTAATCTTTATATACTTTCTTCTGTTTTTATCACCTCCCTACCATTTGCTTCTTTGTTTGCCAATATTTCAAACTGAAAATTCTTTAAGGTACTATAAAATATGCTTTGCGATCGTCATTTTGTTTACCACATAGACAGTCAACTGAAAATAGCGGCTCCGTTCAAACGTTTTGGTGAAGCTAACATTATTTAAATAGAATTTTAGTAAGTCAATATTTTATTGTATTAGAGTACTTTATTTCTTCTAATCTTTATATACTTCCTTCTAATCGTGTAATAGTCAATTACAATAAATCCCACTCGAGTTTTGATTTTCTCTAAATAAATCAAAATCTCTAGTGAGATTACTGTTGATAATATAAAGACATTCATTAAATTACTGTCATCTTATGTAATACTATATTAATATTGAGATAATAAATCGTGTACTACAGTAACATGTTTCCACAAATATACAGAGTGAGGCATGAAGAAGGGTCATAACTTTAGGATATGACTTTTGAAGCAGTTTCGAGTAAAAGATTTCATATGAATATGGGTACGATTTTGAGTTGTTATAGAACTATAGCTATTTTAATGTAAAATCTACAATAGCTACATTTTCATAGCTTTAAATTAGTTTAGAAAAAAAACACACACACACACGCACGCACGCACACACACACACACACACTCTCTCTCTCTCTCTCTCTCTCTCTCTCTCTCTCTCTCTCCATGCTCTCAGCTACATACGTATCTTGTGTTACTGTAGCCGAAGACTATGCTTACAGTAGATTTTCAAATGTACCGTCCTCTGGATCATTACACTTTTGTGCTTGTTTATGAATCGCGTGCTGGTAGCGACAGTGATATTAACATTAACTTTTCCTTGGTCTTGACATACAGTATAGTATGCGAGCATTGCTCCTGTTATCTAAATTCAGTTATATATCTTCCTAAATGAGGTTTGAATAAGGCCATGACGCGAGAAATCATAATATGGTAGCGCTAAGCTGTTCATAGTGATGCTTTCAATTTGTACAAAATAAACAGATATAATTATTTAATCTTTCGAATCGGATCCAGGATTACATGAGCTTTCTAACTTACAACGATTTGAACAACCACATTCAAAATTTATTACCTTTCTTCCTGAATCATTCTGTATCCTCCTGGTCCTAAGATATTTATTGTTTTATTTTTAAAGTTCAATATAATTCTGCACTTCAAAAACAAAAGTCATCGACATGAAGAAAAATACGGAAGCAATTCTGCAGGTTACAGTTAGGGCACAAATGCAGGTATATTATACTATACTTCGAGTCTCTGCACATACATCTTCTATCATAATCATGTATGAAGTATAGTATAGGCAAGGTATCTACTATTAAAACTCCGGAGAATATAACGAAACTAAGTACTGTACATTAAAAGAGTGTAACATCCTGGCCATGTGGTATATCAAGACAAAACACCATCACTGAACACAAGATGACAAACTAAAGAAGATTTACATACAACTATTTCTCACATGGGACAGATTTCTCCACTATCTGCAGGGAATCGAACAGTGATCCACTGGAAATTCTAACCGGAGTCAACACTACTACAGATATAGTGGATAACTATTTTATTTATTTACATGTGTACATGTTTGCACAGAAAGTGATTGGAATAAAGAAAGCATCTTGATTAAAATGTTAAGGCCATCTCGTAACTTTTAATCTAGTTTTATTTCTCTGTTTTAATTACTGATAGAAAACTTTAGTATTTAATACTAGAAATCCTGCACGCCTACTGAAAATAATTAAATAATTATTGTTAATTGCATCGTGATACAAAATAATAGAAACAATTTCATCTAGTTATTACAGGACTATACATACCCAGGACAAGAAATTTCCTTCAAGGACAGGATGGAGAAGAAAATAAAAAGAAAGAATCTCCCTAACTTAGAAAATCACCCTGGTACATTAAGTTTATTCTACTAGACAAAACACTACCAAGCAAACATTCTCATGGGGGCAGATAAAAAGTTATTTTTTTTTCTTCCACCATGTTAATAATGTCAAAATAAATGCTTACACACATTTTGGCCACTCGAACGCAATTACGAGGGCCGTAAAAAATAGTTTCCTTGGGGTCATTTACAAAAAGAAAACACAATTTTATGGAAAGATTTTTTGGAACAGATAAAGCAATTGTTGAGCTATCTTTCAACATATTCCTATCCGGAATTGAGACTTTTTCATACCGTGGGATCAACTTTTGTATCTCTGTGTCGTAGAAGTCTGCCTCCAGGGATCGGAACAAGTGTGCAACAACCATCTGCACCTCTCTGTCGATTCCAAGGTATGACAAAATGTCTCAAGTCTAGTGGGGAATATGTTGAAAAATAGCTCCACAGTTGTATCTGTTTCAATATATTTTTCCAATGAAATTGTGTTTTCTTTCTATAAACGGCTCCAGGGAAATTTTTATTTTTTATGTCCCTCGTGATTGCGCTCGAGTGGCCAAAATTTATATAAGCAATTGTTTTGACATTAATAACAAGGTGAAAGAAAAAGAATTAACTTTTTTATCTGCCCCCATGAGAATGTTTGCTTGTAAGCAGGAGAATCAAATTTGAAGCACTGGATAGTTGTGTATACCTTGTATTACTCTATGGATGTCAAACATGGTTACTAACGGCAAAAAAAGAACTCGATTCAAATATGTCAACGAAAAATTCAAAGCAAGATCCTAGGTGTATCTCTGAGAGCTAGAATATTAATTGTAACGGTGCATCGATTGTCATCATCATCAACAACAGACATCATACAACTAGCCATGAGAACAAAATGGAAATTGAGAGGTCACGTCGCAAGACTGAGGGACGACAGATGGACTTACAAGACTACCATGTGGGATTACCGTGCAGTCTAACGGCCAGCTTCAGGACATACCTAGGAGCAGATGGGAGGGCTTCAAGGAGCGGGCAGGCCAACAGTTGTCCCGAGTAGCAAGAGGAAGAAGGGAATGGAAACACCTTCGGAGACATCTGAGCAGTGTGTGAAAAGTAAAGCAATACAAAGACAACCAGACATTACCAAGTACTAAAAACTCACTAGAAAATAACGTTCAATACATAATCAAGTGCATCTTCTAACGTGGATAAGCTCACCGCGATAAAAAGTTAGAGCTTTCCCTTTAGCAGGAGGATTTTGCTCAATAGGCTATTTTATTTTTATCTTCATTACAAAGTAAATGATAATGATAAAACAACACTGTGTGCATCAACTGTGAGAAAACCTCACAAAGTTTCAGTTTTATCGAGGCGGAAAATTTATTTCTTACTTGAGCCTCCAGGGAAGACAGTATGGCACAATTTCGACTCAAAAATACAAGCTCTTTGCATTCTCCAGCTAGCAAAGACAAACTCAGTGACAACGGTGCTAAGGTTGTTTTGTTCCGTATCCCCTTCACAACAACATGGTACTACGCACCAATTACTTAATGAAGGCTACACTTCGCTCAATGAATAATGCCACACCGTTGGATTGGATGTGCTACCGCCTGTGACCTAAGTTACCTCGCTTGACCTTCTACGTCCCCAGACCTCACTTCATGATTTCCTTTGGAGGTATAAGCTATAAATGACGCTGCCTATGTTCTGCCTCTGCCACCAGATTTTCAATAATTAAGGAAAAGATTTATTTATGCGTTTGTATCCATGAACAGAAGTATGTGGGAGAAACTGTTGGAAGAATTTGACTATCGGATTGATGTATACTGAGAAACACGGATTCTCAAATTTAGTGTTTGTAAGGTGCCAACAAACACTTTAAGAGTTTTGCTAACATTTTGATGCACACTATGTCACTGTATCATTAATCTTACCTTTTATTAGACAATGAAATTGTTTAAATAATTCTGAATCACTCTGAACAATAAGGGTAGATGTAAAACTATGTAATCTTAAAGCAATATTGGAGCAATACTGAAATTAAGTGAGGAAAGAAAACGGTGAAATGTAGAAAACACCGGACTACAGCAGCTTTGTCCATCATAAATTCGGTATGCAGTAATAGATATTCATAATAGTATATTACGATACAAGGTTCGTAAGTGCTTTCTACAAAATCGAGGAAAAGTTTGAAAAACGAGCAGAGCGAGTTTTCAATTTCCAAGATTTTGTAATGCTTCATAAATGTGTATTGTACAATATTATTTGCACGTTCATATTTTTAAAATTACAAATAGGCCTACAATACTGGGTGTTCATTTCAAAGTGTGTCATGACGTCACTGTTAAGTCACCGATTTGAAGCGAGTTTCAGCTTATATGTCAGAGAAGTTGCCTATTAGTCAAGGCGTTCAATCTGAACTTGAGAACGTGTACGGTATAACTTGAACGTCGTAGCAACTGATGGCGGTCTGTACTGTCTGTGTGCTACCATAACCTCTTTCGAACTGTGTTTTGCGCGGGCAAGTCGTACGCAGGGTATTTGTTATCATCGGTTGCGTACGGTAACATTCCACAACACAAATCAGATGCTCCGTGTCCATGTTGACCATCGAAGTTAATATCAACAACTACGTAAGTAATCGTCTTAACCCTCTCTCCATAACCCGACAGTACGTGTTTCCAAACAGTTCACATTCCTGCCACTACCGGCGTTACCGTACGTATCGGTACGCACTCTTCAGAATGATCGCCGTACTTGCTAGGCAACTTCTCTGGCTCATAGGTAATACGCCTCTGCGGAAGTGTAGGAAGATTGAATTCTTTAGGCTCATCGGCTAGCCACATGACGGCATACAGCGAGCCATGACACAATTTGAACTGAACACCCAGTATATTTTGCATTGAAAATTTAGAGCACTATTATTTCAAAGCCTTCTCCCAAACTGTACTGTAATGGTAACTAAGTAACAATAAGTTCAGTGTAATGAGTCTACAGTTTTATGTTATGAAGAATCCAGACTAGCCGGCCCGGGTTCGATTCCCGGCGGGGTCAGAAATTTTTCTTGTAAAATTTCTACCTCGGGACCAGATGGCGGTGCAAAACTTCTAATCACTAAATTGTGCACCAATATGCCTGGGTTAAATCCTAAATCTCTCCGGAGTACATATGAAGGGAAAGCATATGTCACTGTTGATAGTGATTCGTCCGTCGGTTGGGGACGTTAAGCCTGGCGGCCTCCTTAGTGCAATTCGACAGGAATAGGCTACGTGCCGGCACCGGGTTTCCCCTTCTCCCCTACATCATCATCATCATCATCCTCACCCTCACCCATTCCCTACACTACACTTACACGAACGCTTAACGTACACTCACCCTAGTACACGACATAACGCTTCACAGACACAGATCATGCATAACGTGGCCCGCAGATGTGGTGTGCAATTTGAAAATGGGTCACAATCCTGCCATCTATCCGCAAAATTCGGGACCCGAATCACGCAAGTGAAGTGAGTAGGCATTAGACACACACACATGTTATGAAGAAAGGTTTCCCTAACATCAAGTTTCTGTGTCGCAATTCTAACTTTCAAGGGCCAACAACAATAGCTGTAAATACAACAAAAAATACGATCGTGCAAAAATATATTATTAATTTGTGTGAATACTTTTGTGCGCACTTTTAACTATTTTTCTCTGAATTAGTCACTATAAATTGAGGAATAAAACGTAGGTCTATTATATTGAATCGTACTTTACTTATATCATAAGACTCGGAAGTTAAGCTCATAGTTTAGTCACACTCTCGTAGTTTTGAAATCTACCTCAAAACTTTTGAACAGCGAAGTAACCACAATTTCCATTTAAGATGCGCTGTCACTTGTCTGGATTGGCGACCATGACAGCGGAAACAGCAAGAGCTCGGTAGTCTCTCGCCAGGTGTCGCACTACCATCTCGATGGCACACAGCCAACGAATAAATGGCATCGGCGTGACACGACTAATAACTGAGAGTCTGCTTGAGCGCGTGCCAACAGTCCTTGCTTCGAGTCATTTTGTTAAGCTATGGGAACACGCTAATTGTATTTTCCTGTCAGCTTGCCTTATTTCCTGTTTGTCCGCCATTCTACGTGCCTGCCAATACATGAATGACCTTCGAATATCCATATGTTTTTATCTGTTTTTCTGCCAAAGTCTACCTACCCGAACGCCTATGCCTCTTTGCCTATCTTCATTTACCTGCTATAGTTTGTTAACCTGTCAGACTGAATGCCTGAATGCCGATGTACTTACATTTACCTACTTCAACATATCATCAATGCTTACCTATCTCTACCTACCTACATTCTCCAGACGATACCTATACGAGTAGGTCTTAATACCAGCGAGCCTGTCCAGTTCTATATCCCTGCCGGGCTGCCTTTTTCTTTCTGATTAACTATTTGCTTCATGCGTACGCATCTATGTCTATCTGCATATGCTGTTTCATTACTTAAACGGAAAAGTATGATTAAGAAGGGTCCTAGGATATTACGCCTAATGTAATACAATTCGTAAGTAAAAATCCAAAGAGGACTTGGATTCTCATATGTAAGCATATACACTGCAAAGTGAGTCAAATGTCACCTCCCATTTCAGTAACAGCAGAGAAAAATTGAAAGAAGCTATTGGAAAGGCCTTTCATGAAAAAGTTTCGAATCAGATATATTTCGGAAATGTATGTTTAAGTGTCCTTGATCTTCTTCAATTCGCAAGAAAAACATTTGAAATAAAAAAAATAAATAAAAATGGTGGACAGTGAAGTTTTTGGCTCATCCTGTATATTATTTACTTATTTGCTAGCTTATTTACTTATTATTCACTCATTTAGATATTAATTTATTTATTCGTTTATTCATTTATCTATGCATTTATGTATCCAGAGAGGCTATTTATTTAAATATCTATATTTATATATCTCTATTTATTTATGTATCTATTTACGTATTTATTTAATTATTTATTTATTCACTCATTTAGTCATTTATTCATGCTCTCATTAATCCATGCACTAATTTATTCACAAACATTAATTATTCATTAACTTATTTATTCATTCATTCGTTCATTCTTTTACTAGTTCGTTCATTCACTTACTCTTTCGTTCATATTTATATACATGATTTATTTATTTACTTATTTATTCATATTTATATTCATTCATTCATTTACTTGCTTTTCCATTCATTTATTGGGTTCCGTATAAAATAATTCAAGAATCAAAACAAATTAACGTCAAGCCAGATGTAGGATAATAGATGTACATATCAGCCAGAATTTCAATCAGAGGTAACCGTCAGGTTAATGTCAGATAATCTATGGCGAATCCTCGGCCTCATTTTGCCAAATATCATTTGGCTATCACCAAATACATCGACGCTAAATAACCCAATATTGATACAGTGTTGTTAAATAACAAGTAAAAAGAAAGAAATCGAGTTCGTTATATCTAAGCTATTCCTCTTCCATGGAAATTCTGCAATTATGAGGAAACAGAGAACGAAACTAATTTCAGGGACCAAGAAAATATCTATCAGACCTTCAATGTTGGATAGATTTCAAAATTATCGTTATCCATTATAAGAATGGTGCCAAATCTAACGTTAATATATTATAATATTAATGAAAAATTAGCAATTAGCGTCTTAAAGATATCTCATACGAAATATAATATAAAAACATACCGTACATTTCAGTAGACTATGCGGTACAAAGCATAAAAGCCTTAGAAAAACAAATTAAATTCTGTGAAACAATGGCTCTTCAATCAAGTCTAATGATCGTAAAACCTTGCTGTAGTAGAATAAAACGAACGACGTCTAAAGAGCGACGACTTTTTTTTTTCTGAGGAAAATTTGCTGGTTACAGCTTTAAAAACAAGAACGAGTGACATTACCACTCCAAAGAACGAAGTTTGTGAGACAAACAGATAGACAAAAGTTCTGACATCAACATTTTAACGGGATAGAAGGACAAATGCTAGCAAAACTAATTGGATAGGCAGAAGTACAGTAGTTGGTGTGACCAGGAAGAAATGGAATGATCATGAAATGGATTATGTAACATGTTTCACAAAATCTAACATACTCTGCATATGAACTGCGGTGGTAGTGGTGATGGTGCTGTTCACATAAAAAGGCAACAATGTATTCCAATAAATGAACTTGTTGCGATTTAAAACTGAGGTTATTAAATACAGATCTTAAAATTAAAAAACTGAACCGGAAATCACGTAAGAACTCAAACTTCAGCAACAAAATAAAAATGTTAATCTGTTATATTTTAATAAAGTCATATAAACTGCACGATTGTCTAGCGTCAATGGAACTGATAGTGACATAGTATTTGGCGAGAGGATTCTGAGAATCTACCATCGGATTACCTGACATTCGCTTTACAGTTGAGAAAACCTCGAAAAATCAGCGGAAGCGAGAATCAAATCCATGTCTGAGCAAACTCCGAAACATGATCTCCACTTGCTAACTCCTAGATTATGGCAATATTCAAATAAAAGAAACAAAGGAATAAAGTAACGTGCGTTGATGACGACGATGATGGATGATTAAACTTGGAAGTAGCCTACTTAGAGTAACCGGGGGTAAAGATCCGCATGGTGTAAAGATCCTATTCTAAATATTTTGGTTCCCTGAATCCTCAAGTGGCTGCATTGTTGACGTAACGACATTTTAGAAGCTGTGTTTATAGACAACTTAATTTTTCTCCGCCTAATGTACTGTAAATAATGAGATATTTTCAATTATTCACCATTCTGATATAATATTGACTTTTATATTAGTAATAATAGACGTTAAAATATTGATAGCAACATTTCTTTGTTCGTGCTTCATTTCATTGTCTATGATGAACGCCGTGCGTAGTAAGTGGTTTCACGATTTCTTTCCTAAATGGCAGCACTTCTTGGAGTCCTTTAGCCTGCCGTGTGGGGTAAAGATTCGCATGATAAATGGGGAAAAGATCCGAATGCGAAATTTTGTCCCATAGGTCGTATTGCAGTATTTAGTGTGTTACTATAATAAAACAGTACATACTCTAACTTCTATAGTAGATCTGTTTTTTGAACAATTACTATAAACGCTAAAATATTTTGTACAGATTACTACAGAAAAACGGATTCTAAGCAAATAATATACTAGTAGGATATGTGATGGAACAAGTAGTACAACTTTTCGAAAGGTTATATAAAAAAAGAAAATCGTCCAAAATGTCAAAAATAGAATAATCCACCTTAAGAAAAGGTTTAAAAATGGATTCGATGTTTCTTCACTTGGTTCCTTTAGGACAGGGCTGGGCTTCTACTCTCTCTCACGGGGAGCCATATGACTTCTCTTCAAACTCTTTCTTCCCCGCCGAACACCGCGCAGCGTTGATGCTGTGACGGATGAATATTAAGCGTCCCCGTTTAGAGTCTGGATTCGCTCCCTGTTTTAATGACAGATAAAAAAATGAATTGACAGAGTACTGCAGAAATTTAGATTTGTGATTTTATGGCCTGATGCTTGAAACACTCGTAAGTTTGCATACTAGTACGATGTCCGAAACAATATAATTTGTTTCAAGTAATTTTACAAGTTTCTGCGGTATGTTTTGTGTTCATTTACATTGTAACATTTTTTAAAGTTAATTACAAATATGTCTTCCCCACGTCTCACGTAATTCTACCAATGAAATATAAGCGTCTGAGATACGAGTATTTTGCTGCCTGTCTTACAGAAATATTTAGCTCCACATGTGTTTGTGAACAATTCTTTTCTAGAATGAACGCTGCTAAATCGAAAGCAAGATCCTCTCTTTCAGATGATAATCTTTCGGCACAGCTGCGTATAGCTGTTACAGACATTACTCCACATTTTGAACGTATAGTCAAAGGTTCAGATCAAGACGATTAATTTTTTTTTTTTTTTCTGTTTTGTGTTATTTATGTTTGCGCTAGGGGAAATTCAAATACCAATTTAACAAACCACAGTAAACGTCTGATTGCATTTAATAAAAGTTGGATATATGCAATGTTATATTGCCTATATTGATTTACTTCGAATGAATTGCATCTATTTTTCTGTACCTTATACGTTTGTTACTTAATTTTGCTCACCAGTGTAGTAGAGCAGGAAATTAACGTTCCATTCTCTCATATGTTCACTATAATACTAATCCGTCACTGCAAACGAGAAACAGTCAGAACTTCACTCCATCCTTTAGTTTTACGGTTAATGAATTGAATGTTATCCGGGTTCCGTTCATTGGATTCAGCGCAAATTGTTTTCTGCCCACCCCTGTCCTACACCCAGCAGGAATTTGAAGCAACTCTGCAGGACATCTAAGAGGTTATAAGGGTAATTTCTATTAACTTTGTTTATAATGATAACAATTTCAATGGGTTCGTTCCAACAAGCGGTTCATGGATGAGTTCATGTATGGTTCCTGCACCATCTTATGCACATGCGTTAGTTGAGCATCTGCTATGGGATTGAAACTGGACTGGACGCTGTTGGAACGCTTTCACGGATCGTTATGTACTAAGTCCAGAGATGCTATAACTGTGATCATGTTTGCTAAGAACGGGATGCTTAATTATTATCATTTCGCAGCTAATTCTAATTGCAGAAAATATAATTTCGATAATTTTCTATAAAAAGATGACAAAAAATTTGGAAGGCAAGAATTCCGCTAATCCAATGTCAATACTCATCTAAAAATAGTTATTTTTTTTAATTATTAATTGTCCACACCTGTGGAGTAACAGTTAGCACGTCTGGCCGCGAAACCAGGTGGCCCGGGTTCGATTCCCGGTCGGGGCAAGTTACCTGGTTGAGGTTTTTTTCCGGGGTTTTCCCTCAACCCAATACAAGCAATTGCTGGCTAACTATCGGTGCGGGACCCGGGACTCATTTCACCGGCATTATCACCTTCACCTCATTCAGACATCAAATAACCTAAGCTGTTGATAAAGCGTCGTAAAATAACCTACTAAAATAAATAACAAATTAATGTTTAATTTATGTATGTTATTTATTACACTTTTAATCAAAGCTGCATGTTGAAATTGTAATTAACTATTTCAATACTCAAATGATTTCCATTACCTTTCTTTTTGTCGAAAATTTAAATTAAATCTCTAGTTTTATTATTCGTCTGTACTGTCACTTTTCATCTTAACCTCATCGACGTGAACAGTCGATCATGTCTTTCTTCAGTATCCAGTAGACATTGGTGAGCTTATGCGCATGCGCGTCTCGCGTACTCTTCCGTACATGCATCAATCCGCTGACTACTTCTGACCGTTCCGAACCCGTGTCAAAAGTTTGTTGGAACGCCCGACTGCAGTAGATGTTTCCGGTTCAGGACTGGTTTGGATTCTGTTGGAACGCTTTTTCTGTACTGCACATGCTCACGATAGTTACGGACGGTTCCTGACTGTTGTTGGAACGAACCTAATATTTTCCACATTTCGATCTGCATTCCCGTCCATCCATTCATATATCTACATATCTACCTATATCTCCCACCTAACCTACCTACCTCTCTCACCTATTCAACCCATCCACTCACCAACCCATTCATCAATCACTCCATCCATCCATCCATCCATCCATCCATCCTCCTTTCGCCCTCCGTCCCTCCTTCCCTTCAACTATCACACCATTCATTCCTCTAACCATCCCTCCATAATGTATCAAAGGAGAACTGATAATAGCACACAAAGCAGAGGGGCAATACTTTCATGAAATTATTATTTATTAAAATTAAATTACAATTATTTATTTTTATGTTATAATTCTAATATGTATTTTCTTTAAATCGTAAATACTAAGCGAAATAAAAGGAAGGACTTCTATTTACAGAAAATGAACAGCTACTTCTGAAGACTTAGGAGGGGACATGCCCCACAGCTACTTCACCACCACAAATCTCACAGGGCTTTCCTCTAACTTAGTGAGAAGCCGACAGCTGACTGGTCTGTGGCCGAGACCTGTTGTCGTGTAACTTGGTTGTTGAATATTCAGCGAAACTAAGCGCTGGCACATTATGGAGTTATTACCTCATCCTCTTAGCTTCGTGCAAAAGTTTTATTATCGACGAGTGTGGTGCAAGAGAAACCAGCTGTTGCCATGGCACGAATGAGGACGAAGTCCGCGACGGAAAAGTATGCACAGCTCAACAAGTGTGTATGATTGCAAACTTTTCATTCATTTAGATTACAGATATGTCGACTATGGCATGAGTAATGTAAATGTGGAGAACATGCAGGCATACCGTGCGTGCGTTGCAGACTGAATCATTTTGCTCAGTATGTGGAAAATTATGCTACATAAATACGCAGATGATTCCAACAAGAATCAGCAAGTTTGTAAGCACTTGTTAACAGTGTCGCATTCACATGCTGTTTACAGCGCCACTGCGGTCGTAATGGGAAACTTGCCCATAAAGATAAACCCCCACGTTTTGTTTCCAATGTTCTGCCTGCCGCATAGGCAACCCAACTAACGTTTATAGCGCCACACAATTACGCTCCTCTATGGGCGATAAATTACACAGATGTGCACTTGGTCTGTTCCAAAAACCGGTCAAACCGCAAGTATTCACACAACGACGAGAGACAGGGTGTCGTCGAGAAACTCATGAATCTTCAGTGGACGCTTTGTCAAGTTAGATAATCGTATTTCACTTCCAACATCCCAGATTAGAAATCTCAATTGTTTATGTCTTATATTTATTCACTTACCACCGAAATAAATACAAAAAGTATTTAATGATAATTTTAAGCCATTCAAACAATTGTCAGGGAGATAAGTTAATATAGAGAATGGAATAGTAATAATGAAAATTTAAATTTCTGAGAAAACCGTTCCATCAGTCTTCCTATCCACCATAAATATCCAATAATACAGAAGGAATCAAATTATGAGCTCTTGTATGGGAATCAGTCAATTAAACTGACATTGAAACAAGCCTGAAATAAAAGTGTGAAATAAACTAAAATATTCAATATAAGTTACATATCTCTGAACAAAACTATTGTACCAAGAACAATTACTCCTTTTACTCCATGACGCATTGCTTTCAGAAGCCCTCATATTCAGCATCTTCGGTCCAAATCCGATCGACAACGAAATATTTACAATCCCATATTCAGTTTATAACGATGCATCATAAGCTCAACATCAACCTTCTTATGATACATCTGAAGCCTGTAGTACAATTCACAACTATATTCCTCCAATCCAGAACATGATTCACGACAATACATCCGCAGTCTAAATTCCAATTCATAAAGATGCAGTTCGAACAATTGAAAAATGTGATCCCAAAACTCGTTCAGTCCATTTGGCCATTTCTATGATTTTTTGTTCATATACAGAGTGATTCAAAAGGTAAGGTCAATCAGTGAGGAAATGATTCGGGGTGGGAAAGTCCTTTGTCAGTTTTATTTATTTTGAACCGTTTCAGAGTTACAACAGGTCAAACATTTACTTACAACTGAGGGGACTTACTTACAATAATTACTAATTTACAGTATTTTATTGGAGCAGCTGCTCAAAAGTCCTCCGTTTGCATGCAAACATGTCTGGGTGCGTTCTCTTATTGCGCTCTGCACAAGATCTAACAGCCCGTTTCGTGGTCTGATGTCTGTTGCAGCTGCATTAATTCGCTGGACCAGATAGTCTCTGTCTGTAATCTCGTAGCGTACAACTTTTCTTTCATAAAACCCCATACAAAGAAGTCCAGAGGTGTTAAATTAAGGGACCGTGCTGGCCAATCAAAACATTTAAAGGCGTGTGTTCCATTGTCATTACATCAATGGTAGAAATCATGCTCTGTAAACAAACTAGATTAAAACAACTGACGGTAAATTAGTATTTATTGTAAGTATCATGAAATGTAAATTAACAGTTTGATCTTTTGGAACTCTGAAATGGTTGCAAATAAATAAAACTGACAAAGAACTATTCTGCTATAAATGTCGCCCTGAATCATCTCCTCAACGGTTGACCTTATCTTTTCAATCAGCCTGTAATATGATTTTGTTTGAGACCTCTATCATTATATTTTAAGCTTATTTTATTCCAAAACAACGCCAAGACTTGCCCAAAAGTTTGTGTTATTGTGCACGTCACTTGAAAACTCGCTCAGTCCGTAGACCAGTGGATAAAAAAACTAGCTCAGTCCATTCATAAAAATGGACTTAACGTGTTTTGGGATCACACTCTTTAATTAACAACCATATTACCATTCTGTAGTTTGAATTCCATGCTTATGCAATTTCCAAATACATCACCATTTATAACTGTTTTTATAGACTTGACTTTTTAACAGATGTGTGGAAGGCGAGCCACGATTTAAAAATCCGTATTTCACCTGAATGTCTCATCTTAACAAAGAGCTTGCTCGAAAGGTTAAGTCCACCTTCCTGAACGTCACTACACTCAGAGCAGAGAGTCTTGTTCAAACAAACGCGACCTACAACTGTCCGTTTCTTGCACCTTTCTGAACTGGCTCGAAGAACATGCTTGTAAGTATCTTATAAACTGCGCGTAAGAGGATTAAAGTCGCTGTGTAAACTGAAATTATTTCTGCCCCTCCCGACCGGATTATGCATTCACAAGACCGCTCCGCCCTTCTCTCGCAAGTTTTAATGATTTATACAGCTCTTCTTTTTGCGTAACAAGTTTCAATTACAATTTTTCTGCGCTACAAAGCGGATGGACGGATAAAAATGTAAATAAGAAAACGGTTAATGATAAGCCATCGTGGCGCATGTAATTTATAAACAATAGAATGGGGTAAATTAGGGGAGGCAGAAAGTTTTAAGAGGATTTGACCCGGAATTAGCTACTAGAAACAAGTGAATTCCGTCAGCTTTCTACCCCACCTCCTCTCCATTCCTCTTCCCGCACAATGAGTGTAATTCCGCTCTCAGGGTTATAAAAAGACCATCCACTAGAATTAAATGCGCTTTCCTTCACATGTAATCCATGGTTGTCGAATGGGGCAGAAAATTGGACAAGGCAAAGTGCGTGTCTGTCCATGTCCCACTCACTGAGATATGATTAGATCTGTTAATGGCGGGTTTGGTCATTACAAGAGATTTTCTCAGAAACATTCAGGAATTTGGGCCAGTCCAAATATACTATCAGCATACTAATTACACGTTCAAATACTTAGGTACTCGTTATCATCTCTATTGATTATGATGTTAAATTCGCCACAAAGATGTAATACTAATTCTATGGTTTCTCATCAAACAAACTGGCTTTCGTTTCTCAGAAGTTACTCTGAGAAAAGATAGGACTCTAATATGTGCTGCAAATTTTCTCAGCTGCTCTCCTGATTTAGGGCACCTTTCTCGTGGCTATATTTTGTCGGCACATGATTTGACATAAGATTGGCTTCTCGAATGTACTTTATCTTTCATTACTCTTTACCTAAAACGTATTATACTTATTGTATATCTGGTTACCGAATCTTCATATCGTAGTTTACAAACACGTTAGTCAAAAATATTACTTCTGAGAAAAAGGAATTATAATGTACATAATGTATGTGTATAAATTTAGACTTGAAAAATGAAATACACATAAAGAGGAACAAGTTATTAAAACTATTTTGAGAATTCAGTTTCGTCAAGAAATTTCAAACGCCTTTTTCTCAGACATAATGTATTTGACTTAATGTGTTTTGCTTGTAAACCGACAATATGAAGAGCAATAATTACTTTCTCTTTTCTTTGATTGTGATGCACCAAATTAATTTCATGCTAAATTTCGTTATTTGTACTCTAAAAATGGTCGATGGATTTGATTCGTTGATTGGTTTGTTTGATTGGGCTGGGTCGGTTGTTTGGTTGTTTACACCTCCAGATACGGTTGTTGAAGACCTTTCTGAACTCAGCTACTCTGGAAGTATACAATATAGATTTTTAGATAAGAGCACTAGTAAGACGAAATTATTTATCCTATTGATGGAATAATAACATGAAATGACGACTAACAGAATTTAATTTTGACATGGAATAGAAATTAAAGACTATTGTTGCCTTCACTCCTCTCGTTCGGAGACTACTCTTTTACGTATGGTAACAGAAATCTGTAATACGATCCTTAGGCATTTACTTCCCTTCTCAGGGAAGTCATGGATATCATCTTTAAAATCGTATTTCCTTCGGCAGATTTTAACTAACTCCAATCTAATGGTAAATAGAGATAACCATTAGGTCACCGAGGAGTAATAATGTGATAAAGAATAATTATTTATAGCAGAAGACCGTAACATGCGTATAAAATCTGTTTACTCTCGTGTGCTAAGCATTATTTTATTTTGAATTGTAGGCCTTTTCTTTGTAATGTGTTGTTGTAAAAAAAGGTTATAAAAAGTGTTGTTGATATATAATGGAAATCATACAATATACAACAGGAGCATTAATATTATATTAAATAATTCTCAAGTTTATAGTCATATTTAAAGTTAAATTAAAAATTGTTAAAAGTTAACAAGTTGGCCTATCTAAAACATTATCATGTAACGTAAGTTGGTTTAGAACTCAGGAGAATATATACATTGGCCCTATGCAACAACGGATTCTAAAATAATTGAAAGCTAATTGTTAATCAAAATACATACCATGGAAAGCACCGTATTATAAATTGTACATATTGTAACTTCTGAAATTGTTAGCCCCTTTACATTAATTATTTTTAAATTAACTAATCAGAACTATCACATCAGATATTCAAATAGACCCGGGTTCGAATCCCGGTCGGGGCAAGTTACCTGGTTGAGGTTTTTCCGGGGTTTTCCCTCAACCCAATACGAGCAAATGCTGGGTAACTTTCGGTGCTGGACCCCGGACTCATTTCACCAGCATTATCACCTTCATATCATTCAGACGCTAAATAACCTAGATGTTGATACAGCGTCGTAAAATAACCCAATAAAATAAAAAAATATATATATTCAAATAAAGAAAATTTCATCTAGAGTATTGGAGTTTGGAAAGGTTCCCAAAATGCTGCCTGCGTTTCCACGGTGGATGGCTATTCCTATTCGTTGCCGTAGATATTAATTGGTGCAGTGCGGGTCTCCAGTAATAGTCACCAAACTTCTACTAATTTCGGAAACCAGGTATTTTGCTTCTTTACACCAGGAGCCTATTGTTTTGACAGCAAAGACGATTAAGACGTAAATGTCTATTAAATGTACGTATTTATGAAGTTTACTGCGTATGGCAGATTCTCCTGCAGAGCTTGCGATTTTAGAAGTTGACGGCAATTGGGATGGAGCTAAGTTATAAATAAATTAATGCATGGATTTCATTATTGCTAGTACAGAGTGTAACAAAGGTTTCTGGTACAGTGAAAATTTTAGATTTTCTTTTTTTCAAATATTTGATGATAAATATCACATTTTCAGCCAAAATATTAATAAAGGATTGCATCACACAACAATCAAGTAGTACCAACTCCTACACCATAAAATTTGGTCATGATTCCTGAGAAAATGGAAACTATAAAAGAGAATAATGTTAACATACTGTTACAGAAACTTTTGTTACACTCTGTATGTTGGTTATCGTCAAGAGAGAGACTTAAAAAAATGTTAATTCATTGCTGTGAATAAAGTCATTGTTTAGGTTGCTAAGAACGGCGAAAGAAAGACCAGTTTAGATACCAGTCATGAATGAATGTAATTTTATATACGGCAACTCATGCAAAAATTTACATTCCAGCCATTCATATAATTCAGTATTTCTGACGGCTGTTTTTAACTGAATTTTATAAAACGTACTCAACTCGAGAAAAATATCATGTATGACCATTCGGACAGCTCCTATAGTCGAGTTCACCTAAAAGACTAAATTGTCATAGGTTTACCTTTTGATTACGAAGCGATGGAGTGCACTACAGAAGACTCCGTGACAGCGCGTGGAGTCGAGAAGACACGTAAAGATCTGCTAGTAGCGGACAGACAATGCAGTTCGAGTGTTTGCTCAGCAGATCGCCTGCGCTCAGTCAATAGCGCCCATAAAATCCAGCGTTCAATGGAAGCCCGTTGCCATGACAACCAAGTGCACTCGTTTCGATCACGAGACTTACCGGTACTACATTTTGACTCTTTTGCTATTTATTTTACATTTTAGTTCATTAATTTTCTCATCCATTTCCATTTCTTCTATCTTTTAGTGCTTTTAATTTCATTTCAGTCCCTGCATTTAAAGTATTGTATATGTTTTATACTACCTAAAGTCTGTATTATTTTGTTTAATTGGATATTTATAATTTTTTTTAAATACACAGCCCTTCTAATGTTCACAATCTACTGTTAATAAAAACAAAGAAAAAGAGCGGACAGAAATCACAAGAAAAATTCCACAATCCCCAAAAATGTGAAGATATAGCAGAATTTTGACTAACCGGAGAATATGACTGTCATACTGTTGCACGTCACCTGCATCGTACCGGCATAAAACCAAGCAACAATGGTTAATTGTCCAGCATTAATCAAGGAAAGTATAGGCACTCGACAGTGGAGTAGAAAGTAATAAGTAAATTAGGATCATAATTAAGTGATCAATTCCTACCATTTGAAATATATAAAAATACATTGTCCTCCGGTTATAACGTAGACTTACGGATAGTGATAAACCTGAGCTTTAAGACGCATAAACACTATAAATGAAGACCAGAAATTTACTCAAATTCATTGATCCTAGATCAAGACTGACTCCGAATAAATACCAATCTTATTTGCGGAATTATTGCATTCTATTCCGTGATTCCTTACATTATCTTTAATGCCACTCCTAGACCGAATGAAGTTGAGAAAAATTTTTCCAACGGTAGTATCAAGCAGTAAGACCAGCGGTATATCCTAATTCGCGATTTAAACGAAGTCATATCCGAGAACCAGTGTATTGTATTCCACTTTATTTAATAAAATGCAATGTTATTTCATTCTTCCTTGTTTTATTATTATTTCACTTCTGCAGTTTTATTTCACTGGCATTAATTTGGTTACAAACATTTTTGTCACAGAACTTAAAATCGGCGTCGCTCCCTTAGTTCGCTAGACGGCTAAGGAGGTCAGGATATCTTGGTGGCCAAGCAAGCTTCCACTACGGCCAGTTCAACTGTCTGGAAAGACATTGTCCACTCACGAACATGTGTGGCCATCATGCTGCAACCACATGCGTTGCCTTACCACCAAGAAAACATCCTTCAGTAAGGTGCATGTAGGTTTGATTTTTTAGTAGGTTATTTTACGACGCTTTATCAACATCTCAGGTTATTTAGCGTCTGAATGATATGAAGGTGATAATGCCGGTGAAATGAGTCCGGGGTCCAGCACCTAAAGTTACCCAGTATTTGCTCATATTGGGTTGAGGGAAAACCTCGGAAAAACCTCAACCAGGTAACTTTCCCCGATCGGAAATCGAACCCGGACCACCTGGTTTCACGGCCAGACGCGCTAGCCGGTTTCGCCGTTGAGACGTACTGAAAGTAAAATGGGATCAACCAGTATACCAGCTGAACAAAGAGCACTCCCGATTCTAATGCCGTCTAGCAGGCTAAAGCCTTGATTTTTAACAACCACGTAATGACGACTGCGTGAACGTGGTGCGGTACAAAGGGAAACCAAAAGTTTGACGTGTGCGTGGCGCGCACTGTTGTAGTTTTTAACAGACCGTCATTCTGTCCATCTCGCTAAAGCCTCGATTTTTCTGAACCGACGCATGCGACGTGCAAGGTGCGAGGCACGCCTCGCACAAATCCGGACTACACAAGAGATCGTGAGTGGTTTCTATGGCTGCGAGGTGCGCAGACCTCGCATTTCGCAGTTACAGAAACCACTATCTCTCGTGTAGCCCGAATTTGTACGAGACGGGCCTCGCAACTCGCACATCGCATGCGTCGGTTCAGAAAAACCAAGGCTTTACTGCGAGGAGCGCAGACCTCGCATCTCGCAGTTATAGAAACCACTGACTACTTCTCGTGTAGTCCGGATTTGTGCAGGGCGAGCCTCGCACGTCGCATGCGTCAGTTCAGAAAAACCAAGGCTTTAGAGTATCATGAAGTTCGCGCGTTTCGTGTTGACATGGACCCACTTGTTACCTTATTGGGCTACAACACTGTAAGCCTACAATACAAGAATAATATTGTACAGAAATTCCAATCTCTTATAAAAGGTACGTAGGGGTCGGAACTATATGCACTATAAAGGAGTATTGCTAATTTGTATAAATTTAACCATGCCCCCATACACGTCTGATATCAGATGTTTCTGGATTTTTCGTTGTGGTGTGAGAAGCAATATATCAAATCACAGAAGCCTTTAAAGAAGACAAAACAAATTTAAGCGCAGCGTCTCTTGAAAACTGCTGCAGCGGTAAATTGCACGTGTGAAGGGCTAGACGCGCAGTTCAATAGGTGAGTACTTGCCTCCATTAAGTATTATTTGATACTATTGGAAGATTTAACCGTAATGTGCACCATGTTTACCCAAATATAATTGATGTAATTTTATCATATCTGACGTGTATCCTATAGCACAGCACTGCCAACTCCCCTGTTGCAATTTCCCTGAATTTATTACTCGGCGTGAGACGTGTAGCTTAAATATAGTTAATATATACGAAGTAGCAATAGCCTACTACTTTATAGTGCATAATTAAATTCCGACCCCTAATCATTACACCACAGTGCATAACACACTACTGTGTGTCACGCCAAAGTCAAAAGTCAAAGTCTGGATTCCATTGCCAGCGGGTCTTGCGCAGAGTCGCTGCGCAATAGTCACGCGCGTGGCTGTTAAAATCCAGCTTCCTAAATAAACACAGCTTTGACTTCTGCGTGCGGCATCACGCTCAAGCAGACGTGTTAAAAACCAAGGCTTAGGGGCGAGACGCAGTCCGAAGTTGTCTGAAAAAAATGTTTTTCTTGGTCTCTTCTACCGTCCCACAAATTTAATTCACTGACTTCTGGGACCACCTGTATGTCATTTACTCAATTTATTTCACTATTTCATATTATTCTATCTTATTTTAGTTTTCATTTTATCTCAGTTACAAACGTTTTACGTCATATCGCCTTTTATTGATTCCATTTCATTGCACTATATTCCATTAGCAGCGATCTTGGCTGGGGGGAACACGTTACAGACACAGCGGGAAAAGCATGGAGAGCGTTACACTTTGTGATGAGGATACTAAGAAAAGACTCTGATAAATCCAAAGAGATTGCATATAAATCACTAGTACGTCCAGTAATGGAATATGGTGCTGCATGTTGGGATCCTTACAGACTAGAACATATTAAGACACTGGAAAAGATTCAAAAACGAGCTCTCAAGTATTGTCGGAAAAATTCACCATTAAAATGGGACACACTCACGGACAGGAGAACGCGAATTCGATTATGCGCACTGTTCAAAGCATATAGAGGTGAGCCTGCCTGGAGAGAAATAAAAAATAGGTTGCAGCCGCCAAATTACTCTTCAAGGAACGACCACTCTCATAAATTGAGGGAAAGAAGACAGAGGACGGACACTGGAAAGTTTTCTTTTCTCAATCGTACTATCAGGGACTGGAATGCTTTACTGCAGACTTACTAAAGGCTTTACCAACAACCAAAAAATGTATTTAAAAATAGGCTTAAGGACTTTACTAATAGACGATAATTATACACAGTATTTAAAGGGTGTAATTGATATTTTGTTACTGAAGTGTTCTATCAGTGAAGAATTATGTTGTGTCAGTGAAGTGTGTTGAGTAAGTGAAACGTGTTCCTGTCAGTGAAGCTTTATAGTTTATAGTGGCAGTGCAAAGTATTTGAACAGTGAAATGTTTTTGAAGTGTTAGTGAAATCAGGATAGAATCAGTGAAATGTGTCGTATTTCCAGTGCAGTGAGTGAGTTGACAGCGAAATGAGTGTAATGCTGTAAGGTACTTGTGCAGATATAAACATATCATACTCGTGGGTTTTAGTTCGAACATAGGTTTAAAGTACAAATTAGATTTACTTTAAATGTTATTTTAACCGATCGTGCTTCATTTAATTTAGGATGTTCCCTGTTATTATTATTATTATTATTATTATTAATTATTGTTAGTATTAATTATTTGTATTATTATTAATTGTATTTTTATTAATTGTGTTTATTATTGTCTTTATTGAGTGTAATTAGTTACCACTGCCACCGGGTATATACCCATTGCAGTGTGAATAAATACATACATCTCGTACATAGCGTTGTTTCGTGTTTCCCTTGATAATTTCTTACACATTTCCATCGCATTTCCGTCAATTTCATTACAGTCTATCAATTTTATTTCATTTTGTTGCTCTTTTTCAAAATTATAGAAAACAATATTACTAAAAATTTTGCTCGTGATTTTTATCACATAAAAATGGTGTCAAATGAAACAGTATAGGCCTAAACAACATATCCTCAAAAAAATTAATAATAATAATAATAATAATAATAATAATAATAATAATAATAGCTAGAAGATTCCATAATAAAGGACTATGACCGCTCAATGGAGGTTAGCTCTTTTGCACGTATCCCAACATCTCAGCTATGTATGGGGCTTTCTGACTACTTACGTTTCAGATATTCAACTACAACACTAATTTTACATATACTAATATTCAACTTATTGTTTCAGTATCTTCATAATGTCATTCTCTGTAAAATTACATGACAGATGTAATACTAGTAGTAAAAGGAATATTTTATTTTCTACACGACATTCATTTGTGTTATTTATGTTGCAAATTTCAAGGGTACAGCTTGAGAAGACACAACTGTGAAAAGCTTAGACTTTAACATTTCACAATAAAAGAATTTAAGTCTCTTGAGACATCTTGCGAGATAAGCACGTGTTCTTTTGGCGACGTAATACAGTGTGTTAATTAAGTTAATATGGCTCTATTTAGGTATTCTATTCCCCAAAGAGTATTTATGTGCGATTCATACGTGCGTACAGAATCGGATCGTGCTGCAAGAAAATTATTTCCGGAGAGATTCGATGTTCAATTCAAAGATTTATAAAAACATTTTATGAAACGGTGAGTGTTCTTGCTTGATACGAGTGAGTCAATTACTTTTACTTTACTTTTTAAGTGTGTATTAGTGTTAATATTTAAGTATCTGTTAGTAATAATTAAGGTTCGGATAAAGTAGATGTATCAGGATAGGCATCCTTGGTCCGTGCGTTTTGTTTACAAACATTAACTAGTTGTCGCGTGTCCCCTAGCCCACAGTAATGACGACGTACAGGACTATTCAGTTCCTATTGGCTGTACTGTGCATTCACTGATGTTTTAGCTAGGTGGTGGGGAGCGCTCTTCCCATCAATTAGAATTTTAGCTAGTGGAAGAGGGTAGTGTTTACTTAGTCTGAAGCAAGTCAACGGGACACAATATTTGTAAACAAAACGCATGGACCAAAGATGTTTATCCTGATACAGCTACTTTATCCGAATCTTAGTAATAACTTACGCAACAAACTACAGGTATAGGTAGATTTACTGCGGACTTCCTGACATCGGTTTATCGCGGTTATCGGCTTGACTCGCCCAAGATCCGCAAACAGTGGAAGCGGGCGCGCGAAGGATTGTTTACCCTGTAGTTATTCTAAAAAACAAACTCTCTTCCTGATAGCTTATTCTTTCCCCTCTCGCAGAGCTCACACGCCAGGTCTCGCCTCCTCAACTATTACTATGTTACATGTACAACAAGAAAGTTTGTGTCATGTCATTTAAAAACGTTCACTTTTATTTATACTGCACAGCTTTTTCCTTTGGTTTTCAATGAGTTCAATAAGCCTCAATGTTCGTAACGATTTCCGTTATCACTTAGAATATTTACATAGTTCATGTAGGTTACTCAATAAGAGTTCTATTCTCACAGCATTGGAAGTTCAAGGAAACAAACCTCAAGTGTTCAAAGTGTGCCAACACTCGTTCTGTGTTGTCGTGATGCGGTACGATGGAAACCAAACACAGACATGACAGTGCGACGAGAATAATTTATCCAGACATGCGCAGAGAGACACTTCAGATTTTCATAATTAAAGTTGCCAAACATTTTGGTGCGTGACTAAGGACGCTAGTCAATAATTCAGATGCCTTACAGGTGGGGTGCTCGGCGAATTATTCATCGGTCTGTATAACTCTCGGAGCAATAGACTACCAGTTCGAAGCCCGCGCATGCAATATTCAACTTACGCCCCTAGCGACACGCAATACTATACAAGTCTCAACGTGATTCTACCTCATTGTCTTGTTCAGCACAAAAATGTATAAAAAAATTTTAATGAATTTAACTATTTCTGTCTTTATAGTCCCCACATGTATTAATCACCCCTATTTGTGTATGTTTATTAAATTAACATCAATTATAATATTTCGTTAACCTTTTACACCTTAAAAAACGTGAATCTTTTCGAAGTTCATCTGAAACCGAAATCACAAATCTTTAGTAAATGTTTTAACACGCCCCCTTGTACAAAGATAACCACTGAAATAAAGAATCATCAAAAAATATTATTAATTTCTTAATTAATATGTCATGGTTACTGTTGAAATTGCCTATTTAAAGAGACGACATCCCTGACGTATAGGCTAGGCGATTTCTTTTAGGAAATGCTTCGATTCACGTACAGTAATTCTTAAAATATATAGACAAATGGAGAAGTGAGTCCCACTTCGCATACTAAGCATAAGTTACGCATTCCATTTGATCAAGACTGTAGTCTCAGGAAATGCTGCGATTCACATAAACCCTTAAAATATAAAAACAAATGAGGATGGATCCGCCAACATAATAAGGATCGGTCGCGCCTTGCTGTGATAGAAGCATCATCTGACCCATGAATGAACAAATGAAGCCCCTTAACCAATAATGTATTGTGGATGGTAACGACGCAACTTCCAGATGGAGCAATGCTTTAAATTTTGTTACAATTTTTCCCGAATGGTATGCAGAAAAACGTTCCACGTTAAAAAAAATCACATAGAATAAAATTCTGACACTATGACGAGATCGAGCAAAATTGTAAGTGAATAAAAGTGATAAGACAGGCTTTTTGGCATAGGCTACTCACATGTCTCTATATTCATTAAGTAGAATCGTTATCATCATCACCATCACAACTACACCACCAACGTAATCTACATCATAATCTGTTCTTTCTTGACTTATGTGAAAATTATTAACTAAACTAAGCACTCTCCAGCAGGGAGATTTTCTGACCATATAGTCAGTATGGTACAAAGTCATCCCTTGAAACACAGACATAGGAGTAGCTCAGAAGTCGACACGCTGGACTCGTAGGCTATTCCGAGATTTCCGACAGGCGTTATTTCAAATCCTGCTTGGGCCGACTACATGGTTTGATTTTTCCGAGGTTTTCCTGAAATGTGAGGTTAATTTCAGGTAATCCTCGAACTAATTCAACAAATACCTACTTTTAGCATCAATTCCACCGATGCTAGCTAACTGTGTAGTTGATACAGCGTCGTTTAATCATAGATTAAACAAACTCAATAAAAGCACAACATAAAGGTCACTAATTCAGCCTCCTAAGTAAAGCACAGAGATATGCTTTTAATTCCTCTAGAGGAGGTCGTTCCCCGACACGCTG
The DNA here is from genome assembly GCF_040183065.1 of Periplaneta americana. Taxonomy (NCBI): domain Eukaryota; kingdom Metazoa; phylum Arthropoda; class Insecta; order Blattodea; family Blattidae; genus Periplaneta; species Periplaneta americana. Next base: position 70,591,252 of record NC_091125.1, read on the forward strand.
ACTAGCTGGTATTTAGAGTACGGGTGAGGTGACTGGTCTGGTCTGTTTCCTTGAGAGAATTCAGGGATCAGTGGCAGGTGTATACGAAAACAGTGACTCACTCACTGAGAGGTAAGATAATCCAGATTCCGAACTCTGCTCACTCTGACCAGCCTCAGAAAGCAACTCTCTACCTCTCTACACACCAGTTAAAGGTTCAATCGATCTTATTTTCTATTACGGCTAAATTATATTTATTGAAATGTAGTACGAGAGGACCAGATATTTAGAATAAATTTTTGTTTATGATTATTATTAATTATTACTGTTTTGGCAGATAAGTGCAATGGATTTAGAATCTGGTTAAACTCCGTTTACATTTCTCATTTATATAGTTTAAAGATATTTAAAACGCTACACTTTCACTGTAGAAATCATTATTTTTATTTTACTGGTTATTTTTGTTATGGTTGGTGTTGCCTTTTTAGTATTTAATTACGTGAATCAACGCCCTCACATATGCAATAGTTAATATTCGGTTTTACGCCTCTTGAAAGCAATGATCGTTTTTAAATTTTCCTATTTGTTATTGTGAGTGACATTACCTCATTTTCCCTAACAAGCATCAAGACGAATTTATTCATAAATTTGCTTATAGCGCAATGGAAACCCGGATATACGAGTATGTTTTAAGTATGCAGTGACTTACACAACTGCGAAGATGCAATTTTAACGCTGCACATTGGATCGCAATCCCATTAGCTATAGCACGCAGATTATTAATCGACAATGTGTCATTTTGTTTAGTTAAGGTCTGGAATTGTACCGATTCTAATATATCGATCACAGCCTATTTAGGTAAAAGAGCTTAACCCACAAAAGATTTTTTTCAGAAACAAAAATTAAATTTTAAAATATTGTTATTAATTACCTTAGAATAAATTAAGAAATGTGAACATAACTGTCAAGAAAACACATATTCACGTTTTGTAATTAAATTTTAACTAATTACAGAAAAAAGTCATATTTTAAAAAATGAAGGTTAAGCTCTTTTACCTAAACACCATCGATATGGTATGTCCATCTATTTTCAGATAAAAAGAAAATATCTGAAAAGAACTTAGGCCAAGGTCTTCCAAGATGTACGAGAGATGGAATATAACAATGTAAAATTGTTTCTCAAGTCGTGGCCCTAGATAACAGTTGAGTGAGCCTTAATTTAAAACTATTATTTATTATAGACGTTAATTTATTTGAGACTAGAGTGCAATTCTTTAAATTCAAATGGATGTTATTTTAACAAAATAATCAACTCAAAGCATAGGCGTAGATGTGTGACTAACTTGGAATATACAGAGTAATCCGTATCTGACTCCACGGGACGTACCGGTACAGAAACGCTGTCTTCCACAGTATGCCTGTCGTACGCGCCGAAATTCAAGGGTGTTTATCGGGCGTTGCATGCGTGCAGTTCATATCGGTCTATTGTGAGCTACTGAAGGTATTACTTATTCGTCCGTAATATAGCGCAAGCTATTCTATTTTTTCTGTTTGTGAGCAATGAAGATATTACTCATTTGTGCGCAGTGTAGTGCAAGCTATTGTATTCTTTTCTAATTGTTGATAACAGTGAAGGGACTATTCGTTCGTGCTTAGTGTAGTGCAAGCTATTGTGTTTCTCTAATTGTTTGAGAATGATACGATATTCGTCATCTTCAAGCACAAGACACTGAAGTCCAATTCCTTTAAGTCATATCATATCTTCCTCTGTCATTTCAAGTCTCGCTCGTTCTCTAGTTATAATTCTTTATAATAGTCTTTTCTGTCATTTAAACTAAATAGTTTAATTAATATATCATTTTTTCTTTGTCTATTTTGTCTTGTAATTCCGAGGTCTTCAAACAGTAAGCAATGTGATTGTAATAGTTTGCTCGGACCGCCTTTTACTCTCGGAAGAAATAAACATCACCGGAGACTGAATGAACCACATGACCGTTCTGGAAGTTTTGGCAACGAGAAAATACCCGCAACAACCCACAATTAAACTTGGTACCTTCCAGTCCTAGAAAATTGTTCTATCGAGTTACGAGTAAAGACAAAGGTATCCTCCTTCAGTTGTCATAGAAGCGCGTGAGGGCACCATACCCGACATGGGTAGTGGCGCCAATTTTTGGCGGGTGGGCTCAAACATTCCAGATATGAGTTAAATAAATCTCATAAGTATAATGATAACACGACAAATTATTGGGTGGGCTTTAACCCTACGAGCCCATATAAGTCGACGCCACTGTTCTCGGGATTTGATCCGATACTCAATTTGGCGGGAAGCTGAGTGGACCTCGGAGTCTTTCTAGAAGTTACGACAACAATATGAATCTCGCCACTACCTGGGATTGAATCCGGGATCTTCGAGTCAGCTGCCCCGGTCATAATTTCTTAGTTCTTGAAACTATCTTTAAATTTAAACGTTAACACAGTGATATAAGGCAATATTTTAATGAATAGATAAACAGATAAACAAACTTATAACAAATAGAAAAGACTCTTGGTCTCAGTACATACCCCTGGACCGCCACATCTCTGAATATGCTTGAAGTACTCACCTGTAACAGAAAGAAACTGAGCGTCATGAGAGCTAATATTGGAGAATAAAAATGTTTTAGGGACGACGAATGAGAACATAGCACTGGAGGTAACTTCATAGTTCTGTTCAGAACCAGATTGTTCTGAAACCACGTTCGTGAGTTCCAATCTCAGTTACTGTTAATAAGCTCATTCTTCATCGGCATCATGTTGACCAAATATCCTGTGAATTTCACCGTGTGTTCATCTAATATAAAGTCTCTGAGAACTGAAATGAGCGTGAAAGTGAATTCAAGGCAAGAGCTCAACTTTGATATTATTCTTATTATGAAATTAAGTAAGTTTAGAACCTTGTTATTATTATATTGTGTCTGTAACTTGTTCTCTAAATTACTTTGAATAGTAGTCATTATTTAAACTGAAGCTGAATCTAAGTGAAATAATTGTATAATTACAGAAATAATAATAATAATAATAACAACAATAATAATCATCATCATAATCATAAATCTCACAATTTCAATTCTATGAACTGTTAATTTTATCTCGACAACAATTAATATAAAACCGGAACCATTTTCATTATTTATATGATCCGCAGTAATTATAGATTCACTACTATTAATTTTATTATCACTTCCGCTACTTGCTTGAGCAATTACTATACTATTAACTTACTGAAACTTAAATTATTATTATTATAATTATTTTATTGGTGTTGTGAAGACGAAAAGAATTGTCATTGTATTATATTAATTATGTATTATATTGTCTTGTATTTGTAGTATTGTATTGCTTTGAATTGTATTGTATTGTATTAATTATGTTACATTCATAGCACTGTAGTAATTTTTATCATACTGGTTGAGTGGAAGAGAAGGCCGAATGGCCTTAACTCTGCCAGTTAAAATAAACCATTATTATTATTATTATTATTATTATTATTATTATTATTATTATTATTATTATTATTATTATAAATACATCATTCTTTGATTCATTGATCGTAAAATGGCACATGCATATAAGACATGTAATTCTAGTTGAATATGTGAGCTAAAATAATTCTTAAAATATTTATAATAATTGCAGTTAAATCTATTTTTATACCCAAATTTCAACATGTAATCCAAATAATAAATATATTGTAAATGTAATCCATCTCTTCACACTACACGGATAAAATGTGGAAGATATAGAAATTAAAATTAAGACAGTAAAATAACTATAATATAAAGCAACAAATTGACAGGGGATTTAAGAAAATCCAAATAAATGTGTGAAACGTCTATACTAGGATTAAAGCAATAAAATACAATATGGACTTTAACACTGTAGCGTATTTTATTTCATATTCATGACTATTTTCTGCACAATTGATTTTAAACTTTACTTACAGAACTCTTCAATTTAAAACCGTTTCAACTTTTCTCTCATTGTAGGTCGAGAATAGACATTTCATATAGATATTTTACTTCAAAATAAAATGTGCTATACAGAAATAAAATATAATAGGCTACTTAAATGTCACATATTTTACCTTCATTCAAAACTGCGAGATTACAAAGGGATTCCATGATTGTATGGAAATGTAAAGAAAACGACAAGGGACATCAAAGTTTTATGAGATACATTTCTCATGGGCAAACCATTCATCACAAATTCTACAGAATACTAATGGGCTCTAATCCGAATACCTTTCATTTGAAGCAGTTCACTGGCAGATGTACGGTTGGTCAGTCAAGGCCGATAAGCTTTATTCATACAATTAGAAGCACCCTACTCTTTCAGATTCGTTGTTATGCAACAGTTTGGTAACTTCTTCATGCAAGGTTCATAATTATTCATGTGGGTCAATATTTTAATATGAGCGCGTAACTATTCTACAAAACATGGCCATAATGCAAAGCAACGTAACCTAGGTTAGTAAAACATACATACACAAAACTCAGCGTCAGAAACGACATTCCTGGAATCCATCAAAAGGTAAAGAAAAAACAGACAACCTTATTACAGGCCAAATTGGCTCAGAGGGTGGCATGAGATTAAGGCTCCTACCCTTACAGACTTTTATGGCAGTAGGAATGTCAATATTACATTCCCGCAACCTTTATTTCCAATACAAACCTATTCTACTCATTTCTGTTAAGGCGCATGTTCACATGCGGCCGACTCTCGCAGGAGCCTCGCTTGTTGCTTGCCTCGCGGTTTTGTTCTTTTGGTAGCGAGGTAAGAACGCAAAGCAGCGTGAGCCATCAGTGTGCAACAATGGGGGAAGTAACATCGGAGCGTGATGGCATTTTCCGACGAACAGTCCACACGGAGCGCGTTGATCACTGCGAGGAATATATTTTGGTCATATTCAAAAATGGACTGGGATTGGCTCACGGGTGAAGCCGCCTCGCAATATTGCGTGGCAAAGTATGCACTGAGCGAAGCAAGCCTCATGAGGCAGCTTCGCTTCGTGGATACGCAACGTTAGAGGCTGAGTAAACGCCAGGGCCATAGTGCGGTCGGAAGGATTATGTCAATGGAAAATATCTTACCCCATCAGGAATCGAACCCGAGCGACATTCCGATTTTGTAGAATTACGCCTTAGTCGAGACGCTACTGTACGCCTCACAAAGGAAAAGGAGGATAATTCAAATTATTTAGATTTAGACGTAAATGTCTAAGTATTTCCACACAAAGAGCAGGGAGAATTTCACTATGTGAAAATAAATGACGATAACACTCTCATAACAATTAACAGGAAGAAGAAATCATGAAGGCTAAAACAGATGGCAAAATGTCCGATTAAGCAATGATGCTTTATCGTGAAGAAAAAGTCTTAAAGAAATGAAGAGAATTACAAAAATAAAGAGAGAATAAAGAAGACAAATATAAAACCTCCTTACTACCAATGACATAAATTACACACAAACGTAGGCTGTCTTGGCAAGATAGATTTGGCTGAGGAGACAAATCACTACACTATGACTAACTGACGTATTCAGTATCTTACTAAGTTAATAGAGTTACAGTATGTTTGTCTGTCTTTTCCCCGTGAATGAGAACGAATAAGGAATTTATAAGATTACTAAACGGCTATTGTCACATAGCGCACATTACCTCCCTTTCCTTGATATACAGGGCTAGTGTTACAAACTTTCAGAGATAATGGCACATGTATCAGTTTGAGATTAGGAATCCTGGTCCGGAAATGACTGAGTCGAAAGTTACAAACAAAAATAGTTCTGTGGAAATGAAATAATTTTATTCCTCTGTACACCTTATTTATGTGTATTTATCTGTACATCTTACACATACTGCATTCATCTGACGTTGTTTACGTTGTCTACTTACAGTATTCCATATAGTGCGCTGTCAGAGGGGTGGGGACAGGAAACTACACTAAAGCAATGCAGATAGAGTAATGTGTAACGGACATGGTCGGTCCTGATATGCACGCCTGTAGACAGCAGTATATGTGTACAAATTGCAATGTCCAGTCGATCAGTCCTAGTGAAATGGAGGAGTACACGAGAGCGGAATATGCAGACCTGATTTTCGAATACGGCTAAACCAATGGGAACAGTAGACAAGCTCACAGATTGTAACGGACAAGTACCCACGTAGGAGACATCCGGCCCATACCATCTCTCCACGACTGTTCCAAAGGTTAAGGGAAGGAGGGAACGTGGAGCGAAATTACAATTTCATTTCCACACAACTATTTTTGCTTATAACTTTCGACTCAATCATTTCCGGAAAGTAATATAACTCTGCAGTTTGGAAAGGTAAATAAAATACGAGGGTGTGTCAAATAATAACGGGACTGATATTTTTCTGAGATTATGCCTTCTTCTATTGAAATTCATTTACATACTTTCGAAATAATCTTCTTCTGATGTGATACACTTATTCTAGCGTTCTATCCACTTTTAAAAGCACTCACTGAAGCCCTTGTTTGACAAGTATACCCGAAATAGCACTGTTAAGTTCATTATCTGTTTGAAAATGGCGTCCACGAACCACTTTTTCATTTGTGGGAATAGGTGAAAGTCGCACGGTGCGAGATCTGGTGAATATGGTGGGTGTGGCATGACTTCAATGCCTAGTTCACTGATGGTGTCTTGTTCGGATCCTTGAAAACACTCTTAAGAGGCACAGATTCCGCACAGATTAAGAAGTGAAGACCGCAGTGCTGAAATGATTCAAAAAACAGGCAAGATTTTTTCGCTGATGCCACCACACATAATGGAATGCCCGGGTGAATGAGGACTTCTTAGAAAACTTACTTTTCATTACTTCAATAAATAAAATCGGCTCGAAAGGGTTTCATTTGATCACGCCTTGCATCTACAGTACCTCTACCTGGCGAGAGTACTGCTGAAAGTTCCTAGATGTTGGAGGTTATTGGAATATTCTCTCCCTCTCCAAGAAGAAATAACCACTTATCTCACTGTTCCCGTTAGTAACGAAAACATGGTAGAACTATAAATACTTCTGTGCGGTTGGAAGGAGCAGCGGAATCCACGCGGGTTATGGTGCGGTTTTCGCTCTATATGCAAAGGCAATTAAAAATGACAATAAATAAAGGGAGAGAGCGTTGCTTCACATATATTTCTCAACCACTACCAGAGAATGCAGGTACAATCGGGTCTTGTGATGAAAAACAAAAGCGCCCATTCATAACTAAATTGATGGCGGTCTGCATACCATGCCGCAAACCTTTTCCAATTTGCAAATACAGTACCTACACATGATGTAAGCTAAAGCCTAGAAAACCATATAGCTTCACTTGTCATTTAGACAATTAATCGATACCATGACCAGCTTTCGCTCAGCGAAACGACGACTTAATGAATGGTCCGAGGTTCGTTCTCAGTCTGATCCTATGAGACTTGCGTGTCAATCTTCAATCTTTCTTTTACAGTGAGGACAGACGGATTTTATCATTCACAGAACAAGGCAACGCTGCGAATCTTAAATATTGTGAACGTTGAACCCTGTTTACTATACGATGATTGTTGAAATGATCTAACGGCATTTTTAAGTATTATTACTATTGTTATTGTTACTGTTGTTATTATCATTATCATCGTCATCATGGTTATTATTATTATTATCATCATCATCATCATTATTTCAGATACCGATAACAGTTATTACTGCAAATGACATTGTCAAAAATAAAGTTAAAAGTGTACATTCAAAATACTTTCCATAAATTAATTCAAATTATATAACGATCTGCTGAGTAACCAAAAGGGAAGCGAAATATTGTTATACCACATGAAAACAAAGGTAGTCCTGAGTTAGGGACAGGAAGATATATTTCTGCTCCAAGGATGATGTACAGTACGATGAACGCTTCTTGAGACGACTTAACAGGTCGGATCGCGTGACCTCGCGTGTAGGGGGTGGGTGTCATACGATGGGGCAGGACTTCTGGAACGCTTCTACGGTCGGTTTACGGCAGAAGTCTACGAACACATTTTGGAAAATGTAATGATCCCTTCTGCTGGCGAACGATATCCAGAAGGAACACTTTTCTTCCAGCAGGGTAATCACCCGGTACACACCGCCAACCGGATTCAAAGATGGTTTACGGGGAGGCCTGATGTCGACCTGGTCGACGGCCTCCAAAATCACCAGATATGAATCCGATTGAAAATTTGTGGGCTACAGACAAACGGATCCTACGCTCTAATTGGGCAGAACAACCATCCGTTCGGACAGCTGACGAATTGTGGCACGGAGTTCTAGATCCGTGGGAGGAGGTGCCCATGAATTTAGACCATTTCCATAATCTTGTGGAATCCATGCCGCGCAGAATGAGAGCAGTTGTTGGCGCAAGTGGTTTGTGGACTAGATATTAGTCCCAACCACAGACCTTGTTTTGTTAATATATTAACAAATTGTTTATTTTTTGCTTATCTAAATATTTATTTATGTTTGATAAGCGTCCGGTTTTTAGGATGTGAAATAAGTATTTTTGTTTATACAGGCCAGGTCTCCCCTATTTATAGGCCACAAGTCATGGGTAATAATATTTTTACAAGGCAGACACAACGAAGTTTATGAACAAATGCCATTTCACATTTAAACTAATAAATTAATTAAAAACTAAAATTAAAAAAAAATAATTTTACCGTACTGGAAGGCGAACTCACAACCTCTGGTACGGATGTCAGATATCTTACCACTGGACCACACACAGCTCGTAAGATTGACTACAATGTAGACGGATGACTTTCAATGAAGAGACACAACAGCATTGCCTTGAAGTGCAGTGCGTTTACACGAGTGAACCGCGCGATAGAACTTAGCATTTCTATAGACCAAGAGCCGGCCCATTCTTTTTGCCGTTAAGTGTATATTATGGAACGAGAATGAAAGGAAAAATCGAAGTTACTTAAACAAAGCCTGCTGTATAACGCATACACTACATCTTTCACAGATCTAACGATCTTAAACTCTAATTTATTTTGTGAGAGACCATAAAGGAAAAAGGCAAACTTATGGTTGGGATCTGTAATATATATATATATATATATATATATATATATATATATATATATATATATATATATATATATGTATACACATATGCAGAGTAGAAGTGACATAACTGTGCATATGGAAGGAGACAATAAATAAAAAACCAATTAATATGCGTTTTGAAATAATTAAGTGCATAGTTAAATTATAAAATGAGTAGCTTGGCAACAGTGCATCGCCACCTGGCCTACGATTGCACACAGGAATTTAGATCTGAAAAGTAGCATTCTGTCCCTTTATCGCTGCAGCAGGGTTGCAAGACTTCCTAATGCAATGGAAGGAAATTACATTACGTGTTAATCTTTTTATTTAATTTGTAAGAAAATCGCAAAGGAATAAATCAATCCTTATCAGTTTCTCTAATGAAAAGGTTAAAATCAAAATCGTACGGGTAGTGGTTATCGAGTAAAAAATTTCAAAATTTAGAGTAAACTAATTTTTTCTGAGAAAAGTAATCATTTGGGACTAATGTGGTATTTGAATTTTTGTTGCAGGCCTACTCTGCCCAGGGAATAATCTGTTAGAATCTTCACATCTATATTACGTCAATTCTGTATACAATATAAGCAGCTGTATCTGTAATATTTATACGATAAACAGTTGTGTTCAATTGTTGTAATTAATGAAATTTGAAAAACTTTATTATGTAATTATCATGTTTATAAAATGCGAATATACAGGGTACAACTAAAATGTATTTCAAAACTCTAGAGGTATATTCCTCTCACATAGAAACTGTAAAAATGTCATATGAACATTGGTCCGGAAACACTTTATTTCCTTCATTACAGGCCTATTTCTACAACTTTGCTTACATTGTAAGATGAGGCACATTATTTTGGAAGGCTGAAAGACAATACGACATTCTCCAGGGATACATCAGCGCATCAGAGATTGTTTGCGACGATGGGTTAATGCATCTATTCATACTAATGGGGACCATCTTGAACAGTTCCTGTAAGACAGATTTTTGTGTGATAGCATCGTCGCATTCAACCTCTGATGCGCTGATGTATTCCTGGAGAATATCGTATTGCCTTGTAGCCTTCTAAAGTACGGGCTCGGAGACTCTCTTCATCTTGCACCGGGGTTTCATTTACAAGCTCTTTTAAATGACGCCACAAATAAAAGTCTAACGAGTTTAGGTCTGGAGAGCGCAGGGGTCAAGGTGTTGGTCCATCTCTACCTATCCGTCTGTCATGGAACCTTTGATTTAGAAATAGACGAACATTGACACCGAAGTAAATAGACTCTCCATCGTACATGAAGTACGTATTTGGTCGTATTGCTAACGGCACATAGTGTAACAGAACAAGTAAGATGTACTCTAAGAACTCTTTGGGCCATATTCATAGACATTCTTAGCGCGGGCTTCCGGTGGAGGATCAGCGAACTAACGTTTTTCGTATTCATAAACCAGTGTTAGCGATATGATATGATATGATATGATAAGAATCCTGTACAAGTAATCAGTCGATAGCCGGGGCTAGTTTAGCACGCTGGTAGCGCGAGCTAGCGAAATGTCTATGCATAGCACCCTTAGAATCTTTCTCCGTCGAGACTGGATGAAAGAACATGAGGTCCCACCAGAACGTCACCAACAATGCCGGCCCAAACATTGGCATTTCCATATGGCATGTTATTTTTTATTTCATATTATAATGTACCGCATAAATGTAAGTAATGTTGTATGAAAAGGACTGTAGTAAGGATATAAAGCGTTTCCGGACCAATGTCCATATAACATTTGAAGGGATCACAGAGCCATAGTGGGCCAAGAGCCATATATTAAAAACGGAGAAAACAAGGGTTAAAATTAAGTGCTTACCATAATTAAATGAAACATATAGGTCTAGCAAATAATATGTGTGCACATTAAAACTAAATTATATGTCAATCTTCATTAAATTATGGCAGCCGTGGCGAAAATGTGATCGTGCGCCGAGCCACTTTGTAATCTGCAACGTGCATAGCACCTATGGAGGGAGGCGGACACCCGAAGGGGAAGTGAAGCAACTATCTGACTTATTAACAGATTTTCATTTTCCTTATGTCAAGCACTTAAATATAATTTTATACAGTACAAGGCTACAAACTAATGTTTAGTACGTGTAACGAAGAAAGAAATGAACAAGAAAACATAGGACACATTATCACAACCTAAAATTAACTGTCTTCAGAATGTCTCTGCGATAGAGTTTCAAAATCAGGAATTCTGTCACTTACTGCCAGTCGTAGTTGATCATGAAGGTATTTGTCTGTCAGTCTTGATCTGAATTTGGTTTTTACTATTTTTATTTTTGAAAATAATTTTTTACAACGTAAGTTGTAGCGAACATGGCTTCAAAAGTGCAAGCGAAAGAACGAAGCTTCGGATATTTATTTTTTGGCAAAGATTTGAAAAGTTGAACATTTGTCAAGTCCTTACATCTAGCTTTCATTTAACATCACATTGTAAATCTGTGAGTTTAAATTGAAGATCTAACCGCATTATTCGTACATCTGCTGAAGAAGAATCGACGTACAGAGATGATGATGATGATGATGATGATGATGATGATAATAATAATAATAATAATAAACCTTTTAATGTTTCATCAGTAATATATAGTATAATGTCGTTTTATGTTATACAACCGTTTTCCTCGTAATACTTGTGAACAAATCATGCATTTAATATTCTCATCATATTGGCAGCAAAAAAATGCGTCCTCCCATCCTACTTGAAACTTTAGTTTTTGTAGAGGTACATGGTTTCGAAAGAGACATTGCGATGATACGCCACTCGCAGGTCAGAGACAAATACAAATGGAACGGAGTTGACTCCATTGAGTGAGAGGGTGGGGATTGTGGGAGGTAGGAAGCAAGAGAAATGCATAGATATCATTGTGAGCCACAATGCGCTCGCGAGTCACATTTTCGCCACGGCTGAATTATGGTATTCACTTAACTTTAACCCTTGCTTTCTCCGTTTTTTTAATAAATGGCGCATGGCCCACTAGGCTCTGAACCTTTCATTTATTCATCCACTCTATGAGAGGAATACGTCCCTACTGTTTCAACATTCATTTTAGTTACACCCTGTATACAGGACACTGAGAACGCCCACCTTTTTATGCGAATATAAGACGCATCCCAATTTGAGCAGTCAATAATTGAAAAAAAAAAAAAAAGCGAGCCTTATATTCGGAAATGTACGATTGTGTTTGTGTAGAAAGTTTATTTTTTGTCCTGATTATGGTTTTATCAGTATTTTCATGGCGCTAATATTTTCGATTATTAATCTTAAGTAGGTGAAAGAAGTTAAAATTAGAATAAACCCTATCTTTTATTTGGAAGGGGCGACTTCTTCGTCTAAATGCGTGAAAACCTATAAATACGATCCTTCTAATACCGATGACGAGATTCAAACCCTAGTCCGTGATTTCCAAGAACCGTTGAAGTTATTTCGTCTTACTTGTGGCGTACACAGTAACTGTTGAGATTGAAGTATTAAAATATTAAAATAAGAACGATACAAGTTTGCTATGAAAAAGTGAAATAAAGAAAAAGTATTATTACTAAATATCCACTTTAATAAAAACAGAATATATCAATATAGATAAGACCTTAGCATCAATTATAAGTTGTGGACATACACACAAAACGCGAAGGCAGTTTGGTTTGAGTTCAGAAACTGTTCCTGATACACGGATAGATTGTTGCTCATTGAATTCGAGAGCGGCGTATGATCCGGCATATTGGACACGTTTCCGCGCTTTTTTCCGCTATCAAGGTAATGCCATGTGTAAATACAAAGTTGGATAGTGTTGCGGGTTGCAGCACTGAGCCTGGCTGTTGTGAGCCCGCGAGTGTAGAGGCGCTCGGATCGATACAACATTACTACCTCCACATCATACAATATCCACCACAACAAGTAACTGCTACAAGTACCTGCCACAGCCTGCCTCGAAAATTGCTTCACTACCATTTATTGCTAACAAACAACATGTCAGCTTCGAGTCAAGACTGTAGCGTCGCTATAGAGACTGCTAATGTGTTTTGTAGAGTATGGCGGTCAGTGGAACATATCAGTTTTGTACGTTGAAGTTATGGTAGCCTAAAGACTGTCAGATTACGTAACAGTGATAATGTCATCCAATCCAGTAGTAATTTTAATGTATTCAACTATTAGAATTTCTTTCCATTCTCGATCTTTTCGCTTGATTACCAAGTAGACATACACCAAAAGGTTGTAACGTCGCGTTCTACAGAGCGCGACAATCAAGACTTGACCCTGTAACGTACTTAGGGATGGGCAAAAATAATCGGTTGTTTTGATAACCGTTATTTTTTTGTACGGTTAAGCGGTTAATTACCGGTTATTTTTGCTTGTCGATTTAACTTGATAGCCGGTTATTTTTTGAAATGTACACCGAATCAAATGTATTTTAAGTTTATCTATAATTTAATGTCAGTCGAATATACTTTCTTTTAATTGTTTTGTACTATAGGTAATTAACTCAGTATACAAATTGTCTCGAGGGCCGTTCTTAGATGGGGTATGAGTTATTGCTTCATATCTGTCTAGATGGTAAAATGAAATTCGTCTTCGAATCAATGACAATAACATACGCCTATCTTAATCGCTTACTTCATCTGATTGGCTTAAAACATACAGGTTATCTGCAGGAACTGGAGCATTTCAAACGACGAGAAAGTTTTTTATTTTTTTCTAATAGCATAGGTTATCGATATTTTTATATCATTTTCCCATTAGGTCTCTAGCTTCCCAATAGCGATCACTTTCACAGGTGGACTTCAGATTTTCTTAGATGTTCTCTGTCCATAAAGTGAGAAATTTTAACTTGCGTGTTTATTGGTTATATGAGGATAGACAGCCCGTCGAAATGTATCATAATCAAGGTTATAATTGTAAAAATTATGCAATTTGTGTTAATTTTCACTTATCTTACCTATAACCCTAATATAGGCCTAAGTGAAATAATCAAGTAGATGCACTTTCATAACCCCTTATTATTTGTTGCACTTTGTTTAGGGGCGTCATTGATTTTCAGGACCTAATGACGTTCCTTTAACTATCTTCTTGTTAGTATATACCTACCTGATTGCAAATTTTCTTTGGTTTACATTGAAAATAACCTCTCATTTCTTTTTTCTGACTAATTTGCCGACTTTAAATGGTAAAAATAATAATAACCGGAAAATAACGGGTTAACCTCTTATTTTTCATCGAATAACTTCATTAAGGTTAAATTAATATTAAAATAACCGATTAACCTACAACCGGTTATTTTAGAATAACTCCCATCCCCAAAGGTGTTCGCTAGGTTGCTCGTCGCAATAAGGAATTGATAAGCAAGGAGGCATAGACACAAATGGATTCTGATTACCAAACAGTAGTGAGTTTCGGTTGTCTCACAACAATAGGACGTAGTCGTGTTAATAACCATGGCGACACTACTGAGCAACGAATATTGTGGAGATCTCTTAGGCCGGGTGCACACAGAATCAGACACGGCGCGGTGCGACGCGACATTTTGTCGCATAGTACTTGTCTCCCATTAATTTCTTATGTGGTGCACAGAGAATCAGACGCGGCGCGACGGTCGCGAGGAGACGAGGAGAGACAACATCGAATGACTGCTTGAAGTTCGTCGCGAGGAGACTGTCTGATAGCTGCAGTGTACTTCGCATGCGTTAGTAGTGGCTATGATTGCACGCTTTACTATCTACAAATAATATATTGTTGTGTGATGAATATTATCCATAATGGAGCTCGATGCGGATAAATTAGTTGTTTTAGTACAGAAAATATACGTTCTGTAAATCTTTGAAAAAATATCACGACAATAATGTGGTTTTCTAAAAATATGTGAGAAATTGCAAATGAGATGAAAGCACTAGGTAAATAATAATATTGATAATAATAATTTGTAGTAGGCCTACTTCTCTGCTCTATCACTCATTATTGATTTATACTATTTTTCTTTACTGAGAGTTATGAAGTAGTCATAAACATACAAAATGACGTTTGTGCAGTACAGTAGCAGTATTTAATTTTAAGACTCTTTCAATCGTATAGATTTTTAGGCGTATTAAGCGTCCTTAGGAAATAACCAAATACAATAGAAATTTTCTTATAGACAGTCCTCTTTCATTGACGCCATTTTCTAGCCTAGGCCAATTTTCCAAATCCACAAAGCCAGCAGATTAGTTGTCGCGAGAAGATCATTTTTAATTTGTCGCGAGGCGTTGTGAAGCAAAACGTAGCGTCGTGTCTGATTCTGTGTGCACCCGGCCTTAGCGAAAAAGCCAAATGTAAAATGTTTGTGAAAATTTCGGCTAAGTTTCCCTGAGGCTACCCGACTGTCTCAGCAATATGTCCTTAACTTGTTTAAGAAGTGGCGTGAAGCGGGTTCCGTTTTAAATGATAACTAAAGACAACATGCAAATAGAGTCCTCACAGAAAATACTGACGACATTTGAATAAGATTGATGTCAAGTCTGAAATGAAATCTTCAAGACGGTTAGCGCAGGAATTACTGTATGTCGCACCAATCCGTTTCACGAGGATTGAAAATGCTTAAGTTGTACTCCACATAAAGTGTCAGTGTGCCGTCCGCCAGAGAACAGAGTGACGGGCGGCTAGCATGCACGTTACCAGGATCAAGTCTTGTTTGCCGCGCTCTGTAATCTTACAGTATATTTCATTACTAGAGACCGGAATCTTAGTCACTGCTCTTTGAAGTTGAGTGAGTATGGAGTTTGTGCAATGAGCCAAATGACTTGACGAAGGGTAGTGGCGCATGGTCACGTAGGTTCTATGCAAACAGACTACTCCCGCATCAAGGACGGGGCTGTGTTGTGTATTACTAAAGAATAAACATAGCCTTTGCTGTAAACTTTTAACTTAAAATGGTACTGTTTCACAGGCACTACTCTTAATGAAATGTTTAAGGCTATATTACAACAAACTTTGATGTAAAAATTTTACTGAAAATGTTACTGTTTCAGAGGCAGTACCCTTAATATGTTTAAGCCTACATTACAATAATTGTTTATGCCAAAGTTTAACTTAAAATTTTATTGTTTCATAGGTACCGCTCTTAATGCAATGTTTAAGCCCACATTACGATAATCTTTGTTGTAAAATTTTAACTTAAAACACCGGTACAACTGTAACACAGGTACTGCTCTGAATGAAATGTTCGAACCTATATTACAATAACCTTTGCTGTAAAATTTAACTTAATAAATATTGCTAAACTGAAGTGTACTGTATTTGTTTAGGTGTAAGGAATCTATTGCAGAGTGACCTCATAGTGCGCATTATTTGTGTTTCTGACTTTATGAGCAGAGTGTCTAATGAAGGACAGTGACGCAATGTTATATCTCATGCACACTTATACTCATCCCAATGTTGCTGGACTAAGAAAACAGACTTTATTCATTACCAGTAAATATTCAATCGAAACTTAGCTAGAAACAACCACCATTACTTCCCCTCCTCAGGCTTACGATACAACACTTCCTGCGAAACGTTTTTTAAAATATAAATAAATCTCTGTGTGTTATTTTTATGGTAATGCAGTAACAATGATGAGCTACTATCCAAGATATTCTTTTGTGACTAATTTGGGGGCCGCAACAGTAAAGTTTCATTCAGCGGTAAACAAATGAAACGGTGCAATACAGTGTGAAAAAATAAATGTCAATTTTAAAGGCTATATCAAACCGATATTATTTATATTCTATAGTTTCCGTCTGTATGTTTGTGTTAAGATTGCAAGAATTAAATACCGTACATATTTCCTTTGCATTAATTATCTGTTTTTAGATTAATTAATATGTGCACAGTAGGCTTAGCATTTCATATTAAAGCATGTAATTTCGTAGTTTATCTCCTCCTTTCTGTTTGCATGAATGGACTAAATTCCCATTAAGAACACTTCGAAATAATTTGATATTTATCACTTCAAAATAACTGGGTGATTGATCTGGTTGATTTCGTTTCGTTTATTGAGATGGATGTTTTTCAGAGTCTCTAGATATGGCCAAGTAACATGCGTTATGCTACTCTTGTAGTTGAATGAGACTTCTGAAGTGGTGCACAGGTAAGGCGTGATTCATTATCGACGACATGAAGTAGGAGGGAATTATGAGTAGTAGAAAAAAGTGCCATATTATTCTTACTTTTTGATACCTAAAGGCTTGGCCGCGCGCTACAATAGTGACCATAGATAAACGATATAACAGCAAATAAGAACGTTTTCATCGATCGAATGTCGCACGTTTCTTTTATATAGAGTGGAAGTAAAATAACCCTGCAGATTGAAAGAGACGATAGTGTACACGTAATTAAATAGAACAATCTACATTACATTTTATGATTAAATGCACGGTTAATTAGAAAATTAAGTTTGAAGTTTCAGCAGTCCGGTAACATCGTCGCCAGAACACTCTACTCGTATACAGATATAAGAGGTCAACGAACTTGTTGAGTCTCCGTACGTAAGCTGTCAAGACGTTGCCACGCGTTCGCTTCGTGCAATGGTTTGAATTTAGAGGTTTTTAAAATTAAATTTACACGAAACCAGTGCATGCTATTGAAATACGCCAGAGGGATAAATTATTCTTTATTAGTATTCCTATCGATATGGACAAAAATCACGATCCTACTCGTAACAGTACCGAATAAGAGATTGTTAACCATTGGGGGGGGGGGGACATTTTTTCTGAAAAAAACTATGAACTTTCCACCAATATAATATTATAGTCTTTATGATATACACAACATGAGCTCTTCGCTCTGGAAATCTGCAAGGCTATTTCAATTTCACCCTGCATACTACAAATTTAATTTCATATACTGTATGTAGTTACACGAACATTACTCCCCTTTTCAGGGACGTTCTAGCGTGGGTTTTCTTAGAAAAAATCCCTCGTCCTCTGTCATAATCGAATCCACAACAAAAGAATTACGTTACCGGGGGAAACAGATCTGAATTACTCCATTAACAAAATCTCAATAAAATTACGGGTATGTAAATTATTTTGCATATTTGTTATCGAATGGGTGTGCTAGTCAATGACTTAAATTCTAAAAAGAGAAGCAAGTTTCGTACCATTACTTCGACAACATCGGATTTTTTTTCATTTCGCTAAGGCTCTCGCTTTTTCCATAGTCCTCACTTTTCCCCATAGACCTTTAAGGAACGATCAAATGTTATTCTCATGGCTCCTTTCGTAAGAGAAATTAAACTAGTGAAGGTCGCGATTCATAGATTAATGATCAGTAAAGGAGCCCCCTGATTCAGGCAAAACTATCTGACAACTATTTCTCGACTCTGCCAGATTCTTTATTTTGCAGAGAGATGTCTCTAGTAGCCAAAATCTTGATTGACACTGGATACGTATCTCGAAAATAATATTCCGTGAGACAGCAAAGACTTATGACGGACGAAGCAGAAATAGATAAACCTTCCAAATCACAATACATGAACCTGATAAGTTACACTACCGTAAACTATTTACATTCTTTAGACTCATTATAATAATCAACAGCAGAAACACCACCACCATCCCAGCAGCAGCAGCAACATCCAGAAATACGCTTGTTGAAATTATCATATATCTTACTAAAGTAAGTAATAAAAAAAATTCTATTGTTTTTATTGAATTGTTTAAATAAGCACTGAGATTATCTAACAAATCTTATACATAAAAATTTCCAAGCTTTAAACATCAAAAAGAATTACGTAGGCCCTATATAAATTATTAACATATTATCACAAAAACAAAACTAAGTACTGGACAAATTACCATACTTTTCAAGTGCTTATTTATACACGCTGTGTTCATATCGCGTGTGTAGGATCTTTGGGTATATCAGTAGGTTATTTTTACTACAGTCAATTACCTGTTTCTATTATGTGTTACAGATGACTTGTGTTCATGTAACTGATTTTAGAGTCTTAGTGTTTATGATATTGGTGATTGAGGCGTTGATGAATCATGGTATGTAAATTTCTAATCCGGCATTTGCCTTTGACTGAGGTAAACCATGAAAAACTTCAATCAGATTGGCCAGCCATGGGGTTTGAACCCGGGACCACCCGAATGCGAGTCTCGAACATTACCGTCTGAGCCAACTCACTCAGTATTATCATACTTATTCTACAATGAGATAGCTATTTATTTCCCACTAATTGAACCTCAGTATAACATCGAATCTGGTCTGATGTAAAGCTCTAATTTCGGCCTAAGACTATACAATTCTTTTATTAATAATTTATTCTCATCTAACATTAATGAATGATTTTGAGTTTAAAAAGGAATTGTGCAAATTATTTCTGCAAACTTTTATCTAAAAGAAGAAAGGTTTCTTAAGAATATTTCCTACAGTTTTATATTATAAGTAATCTTATTTCGTTTTGTAATGTACGCTGTTTCATACTATTATATTATCTTAATGTGTACAATTTTACTTTTACGTTTCCAAGAACACTTCCGAAAACAAGTATTGGCTTTTTCGGGAGTAAGCTAATTATAAATTTTATAATTTTAAATTTTATTTAAATTCTCGCAAATTCTTAAAGATTCCCTGCAGATTATACAATTTCATTTATACCACCCAGAAGGTCTTAAGGATATGCTAATTTTAAATAAAATATTTTATTTTATAAGTATAATTTTAAGGTAATCTTCTTAGATTTTATTTTATAATTGATAATCAATGGTGCTTAATTATTACATTTTATTTTTATAACAATATTAATATTTAATTAATTATATTTATTTGCTATTAATTTCCGGATCCTCGTGGTCATCCTTAATTAAGGCCGGACGATTTATTTTTCTCTCTATATATATCATTACTATTATTATTATTTATTATTATTATTATTATTATTATTATTATTATTATTATTATTATTATTGAATTGTTCGTTATTAGAGAAAGAGAGAGATCTTTCTAAAAGCATTTAACTGTCAGTCGATAGTTCAATGGGATTTGAAACTACATTATCTTTTCGAAATACACACAATGTATTATAATGAGAAAATTGGTGGCATCTTGAGGACACGTTACTTCTCTACATGGTCTCTCCGTCACTGGTAGTACACGACGCATAGATATAATAGCTTTCAAGGAATCTACAAGAATTGGATTCATAATTGATCTCACTGTGCGTTTCGAAATGAATGAGGAACAGCCAGCAGACGTGGATAAGGAAAAAAAGAATATCTACAATCCTACCATTCCATATTACCTCCAAAAGTACCAGCTAGAAGAGCTTGAAGTAATCGGACTTCTGGTTGGAGCAAGAGGAACCGCTACTCTCTTCATGAAAGATGTGTTTAAGAGGCTTGGAATACCTACATCTATTACTATTGTAACTTTAGCTGCATTGAAAGGATCAATTGCTCTCCTGAAGCATCACCTATATTCGAAATGAAACCAAGTTCATTAGCATTATTTACTTTTTTTGTAACACTTGCCTCTCTGAAACTAGGTATATTTCCACCAATCACAAAGCGTATTTGCAGCTACATACTGTACTTGTAGGAGTTCCACTGTCAATACAAAATTAATGGTAAGGTACATGTGCCAAATACGGCCCACTTAACGTATCAAGATTTGCTGTATGTTTACTGAAGGAGATAAAATTCTAAAAGTTGTACTAAAACATACTCCAAGGTGAGCAGTAAAGAAAACGTGGTCTTAGATTTAGAGTTATTGAAAAACTTTTCTATAATAGTGCAATATTTAAAATGTGACTAATGGGCCTTATTTAGCACACTCGTTCCAAATAAGGCCCACTATCAGTCCCAAATAAGGCCCATGTATAAATAAATAGTCATTACGAAAGCAAATAAAAATCAATTAAATTACAATAATTGTATTTAAACCAAATGAACTACAATAATAATATTCAAAGTTAAGTAAAGATACACACATTCTGGACAAAGCAAATGGATATTTTGTCCTTAGTCTAGAGATCACACTCTGAGAAAAAAAACTCTTCTTAGTCTAAGATCACATTCTGGGCAACGAAAACTGAGTATTTTCACCATATTTTCACTGTTGTCTGAAGATTACACTCTTGGTAGGGAGAACTGGTATGTTGTCCTTAGTCTAAGATGACATTCTGGGAAAATCACACTGTGGACAAAGAAGACTGAATATTTTTTCTTAGCCATAAGTCCAATGCATTCTTCATGAACATAATTTGAACACTTTACACACAATCTCATGTCAGCAATACGATCTTTTCTGCATAAATAGCAGAACCAACTTCCTTTTCTCACTCTTTTAGTTTGAATGCCACTCGGCCAGCTTCAAGAAGATCTTTCACGGAAGGCACAGGACATATTTTCCTCTTCTGAGTTGCCTTCACGCTCAAACCTTTAGGAGTAGTGGCACTATTCTTATCGCTTTCGCGGTCCTCTGTAGGCCTATGTTCTTTTGCAGTTTTAACTGATTTAGTCTTCTTTGCCTTGAAACAATTCCTAATTACAACTGCTTGGTAATTAAGAGCTTTTCATCGCTGGTTTGTATGGTTTTTCTTCATTTCACGGTACGAAGAATGTCTTGAAATGAAGTTTCTAATTGTTCTTCATTATCACTAGAGATATGGGAAAAGTTACTGGATTCGTCATGAAGAGAGAAGATGTCACTTGTGAAGCTTGAGTCCGAAGCTTAAGTCCCCTGAATCTCTTTGTTTCGAAACTCTTTTCTGGGTTAATGCTTCAACTTGATTTGGCTGATGTATGAGCAATTGGGATCCAGATTATGATTGTAATGGGGTTTCTTCAGGCTTTTCTCTCCTGGTGAGTTTGGAAGAAGCGAAGACACTCAGGGATAGCACTAGGGTCGAACGGATAAATTCCAGTAGCGCTAAACCCACTTGATACATTAGAAGGAGTAGCAGCTCTTGGCCAAACCTTACTAAATATTTCCCAAATATCCGTTTGTTTACTGTACGACTTTCAGCACCTTCCTGCGTTGGCCAGTAAAGCAAGACTTCATCATCCCAGAATGCTTCGTAAGGTCCAAGCACGAACTTATCGAATGGCTGCAACTCATGTGTGGTATTGCTAGGTAAGCAGAACAACGTAACGACTCATGAGTCTTCAAACCTTCTATGTCTCAAGTCATTTCGAGTCAAAATAACGCAAGTTTAAGCTTTCTAAATAACTGAAACTTTTGTGTTTAGTTATTACATATCGAAAGAATTAAAATATTATATTTAAGAAATAAACACAATTATTATGCTAAAATAATTAATTAGATTGCGAATTTAGAATAATTATAGTAACTTTGATAATTGTCTTCACAATTTTCTGATAAATAAATTACTGTATGTAAAGAATATCTTTATGAGGCTCAAAATAAGAAAAACCTTGAAGATAATTCATGTTATAAATAAGGCCCATGGGCCTTGTTTAGCTCATCTATAGAGGGCCTTATTTGGAGCTCCCTGTAAATCCACACTTTCATTCAGAGCTTCATTAAGGGATAAATAAATACACATTAAATGGAAAATATCAATGCACTATCTTATTCTACTAGTCATATGCTTTGAAATGACATATACCATGTTCATTTATGTTAAGTTACCAAAAACTGCAGAAGGTTTATTAAAATACCTCGAAATAATAGCGACAACAGCTTCAGACGTCGTTCACTGTTCAACTGAAGCAAACATGGCGAAATCGTTCACTTAAACTGTTACAGTTTCTGGTCTAGCCATTAGAATCCAGGAACTGTCAGAAACATTAAGAAACTAGTGGAAATTATGTTATCTTAATTAAATGACAGATATACCTTATTTAGAACCGGGCTTTATTTGGCTCATGTACCTTAAACATTTATATGGTTAAGTACTCAATGTCCCTTGCGGCAGCTCACGAAAATAGTGAGATTTCTAAATTTCAAATATATGAATTTTATAATTGCATTATTATTAGTATTGAATTATGTTATTTTATAGCAATCTAGATTATTATTGAACGGAGTTCAAATCAAGTGTGTACAGTATTATGAAAAAAACTACTGGAGATACTGCAGAACAAGTCCACACCTGTGGAGTAACGGTCAGCTCGTGTGGCCGCGAAACCAGGTGGCCCGGGTTCGATTCCCGGTCGGGGCAAGTTACCTGATTGGGGTTTTTTCCGGGGTTTTCCCTCAACCCAATATGAGCAAATGCTGGGTAACTTTCGGTGTTGGACCCCGGACTCATTTCATCGGCATTATCACCTTCATCTCATTCAGACGCTAAATAACCAAAGATGTTGATATAGCGTCGTAAAATAACCTACTAAAATAAAAAAAATACTGCAGAACAATGAGCCTCCCGAGCATCGAAGTCCAATCCCCGTAATGAAAGACCAACTTATCAGCCTTTTCATTTCTTGTTACAATGCAAGCGACCTGCAGAAAGACCCGGGTTTGACTATGGCGTTTGAACCATCGAGTCTCCATAAATCCTGCTCCTTATCTGCACAACAATTTAATCGAACGCGACGCCATACATTTGAATAAAATGCGCAATAATTCACCAATGTTGACGTTTTTCCCAACAGAGGCGCTGATGGGATTTCGGTTATCAACGGGCGATTTATTTATTTTTTTTCTCCCTGCAGGAAGTGCAACACAACGCGGCGCCATTTCGAGCCCAGGAGACAAACGCGAGGGAGCGTAATCTAGGCGCGTATGTACTTGGCATGAATAGAGTACACACGGGCCTTGTTGCGTTTTTGTCGCTCCCACTTGAGAAGTCAGAGAAGATAATAAAGCCAGATGTGGAGTGATGCTCTTATTACGTCACGCCTGCGATTTGTTCCAGGGCTGTAAATCTGCGAACCCACTCATACGGAGAGCTCGACACTTCTCATGTGTTCACGAGCTGGACCACATCCAACAACACATTATTGTTATTGTTATTACTAATACTATTATAACAACTCGGAATGAAGAAGTGTAAAAGCTACAGTATACATTCAAAGCAGCAGTGTATGGAAATTACTTAAATGCTATACTAAACATCACTACATAATAAGACGTAATCGCAATAACATAAAAACTGCAGTAGTAGTAGTAGTAGTAGTAGTAGTAGTAGTAGTAGTAGTAGTAGTAGTAGTAGTAGTAGTAGTAACAGTACTAGCAGTAGCAATGGTATTATTAGCAAAAGCACCAGTCCCAGTAGCAGTAGCAATAACAATAGTAGTAGTAGTAGTAGTAGTATTAGTAGTAACGGCAACAGTAGCAGTAATATAGTAGTAGCACCAGTGGCAGTACCGATAGTAGTAGCAATAGAAATTAGCGTCGTGCATTACAGACGCCATGCTCGGTTCAAATTTGTCGAGTATGGCGAAGTTCGATATTCGCCGATGTTCACTCTGCAGAAGAAGACCCGACATGTTTGAATAGAAACCTCTATAAACCTAATGCATATGGTATGGTTTGGTTTGTCTAATGCAGGACTGGGCATTAAGACTAAACGAGGACGCTTAATATTCATCCGTCACTGCATCAACTGCGCGGTTTTAGGCGGGGAAGAAAGGGGATGAAGAGAAATCATATGGTTCCCCGTGAGAGAGTAGAATCCGCTCTTGCTGCCCGGCCCTGGTCTAATGAAAAATATGCTTATCTTATAACCGACTGTCTCGTTTTGTCATTGTATCTTTATTTCAATACACATTTTCTGCTCCTTTATTATTATTATTGTTATTATTATTATTATTATTATTATTATTATTATTATTATTATTATTATTGCATCGTCGTGATTTAAGGCGTCATGCCTGGACTCACACTACGCGAGCATTGATTAGGGTTCTTATGGATGAAGAAATTTTCCCATGATATTTTTATCAGCATATGAGACCGGTGCCAACCCAGCATCGTGATGAATTCGTGGTAGTTATCGAAATTCTATTCCGCGAATTACCTATAACGGTTATGGGAATCATCGTGCTAACCACTCGATACCCCCGAACTGATTGGATGATTGTTTACCTCTGCTGAGGCACGTGAACGTAAGACCAGCAGTCGGCTGATCGGTCTTGGCCCTCTATGGGCGGACGCGCCGAGGTTTATTATCATTATTATCATCATCATAATCATCATCATCAGACATAACAGTAGGTCTATAGTTAGTTATTATTGTTTAGTCAACTGTCCGAAGACAGGTCTGAACCTCACAAGTGATACCAAGAAGTCACCACCCATGAGACAATTAAGATAGCAGA